>NC_134870.1:67034857-67339024 GCF_049852395.1 Peromyscus maniculatus bairdii
TGGCCCTGTTATCCCTCCTAAGCCAGCTTCCCACCATCTCTGGATATGCGACTGAGGCTCCAAGTGGGTTGTGCTATGATACGTCTGCTCTAGGCTGAGCCATGTCGCAGGCCATTCCTGGCGGGCTCTACTGAAATAGTAGGGCCCCACAATTGTCCCTGGTTCCCTACCACAGACAGGCTCCCAGCAGAGGGGGTTAATAGTCTGTACCCCAACACTATCCCACCCTCCAAGACACCTTCTTGAGTAGGGAGGCCTTCCTTAACAACTCCACCCTGGGGGGAGAGTGGTGTCCTGCGTCTTCTCCACCACTTCGAGAATTGCCACTTGCCTTGGCCATTCAGAAAGGAGAACAACAACATCGCATTGTGGATTCAGTTTGCCTTTCCCCAATGGCTAGCAATGCTGAAATGCCATAGAAGATTCCGAAGAGGCAGGGCTCTATACTTTAAAAAAGGCTAAGCCGTATTTAAACAGCTGTTTGAACTTGTAAGAAAAAGATATTGGCATGGACTTGTAAGAAATAATGCAAACAGACTCCAGCTTCCCTCCGCAGGGAAACTCATGAGCGTATAAGACCGTGTTACCCTCAAGATACTGACACTGACCCAGCCAGGGTACATGGCATTTCCACTATGGCAGGCTTCCTCTATGGCCCCCTTTCTGGCCATACCCATCTCTGTCCTTGCCTCTACTCCCCCTCTACCCTCTAGCCACAACTACCTGCTCTGCATGTCCACATGACGGAAATGGAATCATGGATTATTCAGCTTTAAGGAACTGGATTTTTTCCCACACAGCATCATCTGGAGATTCACCTGAGGTGTTGTGGCCACAGGCTACTCCTTCCCACTGGTAAGCACCACAGCATAACTGACTATTCACCCACTGAAGAACAACTGGGCTGGGTCTTAGTTAGGGTTACTATTATTGCGATGAACCGGTATGACCCAAAGCAAGCTTTGGAAAGGGTTTATTCAGATTACACTTGCACATCACAGTTCATCATCAAATGAAGTCAGGACAGGAACTCAAACAGGGCAGGATCCTGGAGGCAGGAGCTGATGCAGAGGCCATGGAAGAATGCTGCTTACTGGCTTACTCTTATGGCTTGCTCAGCCTGCTTTCTTATAGAACCCAGGACCACCAGCCAAGAGATGGCAGCTCCCACCATAGGCTGGGCCCTCTCCCACCAATCACTAAATAAGAAAATGCCTTACAGATGGAGCTCACATGGAGGCATCTTCTCAACTGAGGCTCCCTCCTTCCAGATGACCCTAGATTGTGTCAAGTGGACCTAGACCAGCCGGCACAGGGTGATGGCTGTTTCCCACTCAGATAACGCTTCTATAAACTTGAGGGCAGGTTTCTGTGCGAACATAAGTTTTCATTTTTCTGAGACACACCCCCAGGAGTACATGTGCCAGATCATACTATTCTCAAAGGTTTCATTTTCTTTCTTTAAATGAAACCAACAAACATGTAGAACGGCTGTGTTTTATAATCCACCACCTTTTTACCCCTGCCCCCCACCCCCCCACCCCAGTATCCTTGCCAGCATTAGAAGCTGTGAGAGCACAGTGATGTCTCATGGGTTGTTTTGTAATTCTTTGAGGGCCAGTGGTGGGAAGGATCTTCTGTGTGCTCATTTCCTGTCTGCAGTTCCTTGGTGGAAATGTCTCTTCATATATTTCTCATGGGATAATTAATGAGTTCGAGAGTTCCTTCTATGTTCCAGAAGTTCTTTGTCAGATACGGGCTTTGCACATCCTCTCCCTGCCTGTGACTCATCCCTTCATCCTCTTTGCCTGGTCTTTTCCAGGGCACACAGGCCTAATGTTGATGAAGGTTGACTTAGCATCTCAGGCTGGCATTAATCACTGACCTTTGTCACTGTTTAGAATCTTCTGGTTCTTGCTATGACAAATGGCTTCCGATGGAAACTAGGACACTTTCGTGTGATGGGACTGAATTCTATTGACTTCAACCTTCATGTCAGCTAGCTTGCTGAGACGCCACCTCTGCCAGGGCAAGAGTTCAATGGGTGGGAAACCAAACATCCAAGCAAAAGGACGTCCTGGCTGTGACAAAGGGAATTTTTCAGGAATGAGGATACGTAGCTTTCAAAGACCGGACAACAGCTCATAGCCAAATAGATTGTGCACCTAGGCGGCAGCATGAACCACCAATGCAAGATCCTCTGAGCTCTTTTTTTCTACATGATGGTGGGTAAAAATGATAACTACTAAGCAGGTCTAGTGGCACACACCTGCAATCCCAGTGCTCAGCAGGCTGAGGCAGGAAGATCATGAGTTCTAGACCAGCCCAGGTTATATAGTGACACCCTAAATCAGAAAAAGGCAACTGCACCATCCAGCACCATCCAGGTGGCCTCCAGTGGGTTGTTAGAAGTTACTAAGGTTTGGGATTTCTTGCTGCACAGCATCATCTTGGCCTTACTGACTGACACAAGGCACTGACTTCAGTATAGAACAACAGAGAAAAATATAAGACATACAAGTACACGAAGAAGGATTAGACTGGGCAGGAGTCCCAACATCTCAGCCCAGCCGACACCTCTACATGCACCACGTTCATCCTTTCTAGCTAATACTACCCAGCACGCACCATCAACGCTCACTGTACTTGCGTCTACCATCCCAGCGTCCCAATACAAATCCAACCTCACTTTTGCTAATCTTTCCTTCATCTTTCTTCCTTTCCATCTACTCATGCGCTCACTCTACCTGTCCCCAAAGTAAGGGATCAATTCTCATGTCCTTCCCGGAGACTAGCAGGGCCACTCGGAATGACCGTAGTTCCTGGGTCACATCTGTTGGGGCTTACTTCAGGCACGTGTCTGGAATCCACTTTGGCTTACTGAATCTTCACTCTATAAGCAGGCAACGACACAGAAGGCTCCAGCTGCTATGCGTTGGCCAAGCACACAGCGTTGCTCCCTAAGTACCAACTCCGCAGAGAGCAGAGGCATGGAGCGAGGTTTCTTCCTTATCCATAGAAGCAGCTTCAGCAGCCAGGTGTTTTTCTAAGGCACCAAGCATACTAACGACTTCTTAAATTGTCAACAAACCACATCCTGCCATGGCTGGTCAGCCAGACCAGACGGCTGTGTGTCTGACCTTTGCCAGGGCTAGAGGACTGGAGTGTTTGATGCTTTCCTAGTTGCCATCTGCCATCCTTTGAGTCTGTCATGGTTGCACCAGCTTGCAGGTTGGCACAGACACCCAGACTTATGCCAATGTCTTACTGGTAGAAGAGATAATTAGAATCAGTGTTACTCCAGGGTCACCTGGGGACAAGGCTCTTTCCCTCTCATAATGGGGTGTCCTACACCACACCTACCATTCCAGAGAAGGTGAGATTACAAGTCATCGGCCACAACCTGACATCATTCCTCACACTCCCCCGGATTTCCCAGGGCTTCATGAGCTGTCAACGGTCTGATAAGGAGGTGTGCTGATCAGGTTCCCAGCAATGATTCCACAGCTTAAGAGCCACTGTCACGGGCCAGCAAGGCCTTCAGCCAGGAAGTCTTTCTCAAGGTCCAAACAGAAGCTCTGCTGCTTTCTACATGTTCATCTCCTTCATTGGCACATGTGAGCAGAGGGGGCGGACGTCTCCAGCCTGCACACGGACAACGTCTCTGAATGCAGAGCCACTAGTCTCCCCTTTCATATGCCATCCTCTCAAGCTGTCACCATGTGTTCCCCCTACTGCAGTGACAGCCAGGACATGTCCCATCGTCCTCACCCAATGACTAGTGGTAGCAGCCTCTTGGAAAGAGGAACCGGGGTGGCAAAATGCCAGATACAGCCGAATCCTGGTTCCTGGCAGTTGGTTGGCTCATTTTTCTTTTTAAATCTGGACTCCCTTCCTCCTACTTCTTGGGATGCCTGCTACCCTGACTTGCATGAAAGCATCCAGAGAGGGTAAAGTATTGTTTTGCAATAGCTGAAATAACCTAAGAATGAGAACATTGCCTGCTGTTGGGATATAAGCATCTCACTGCATGGCTAATCCCCGTGGGTACCACCCACCCCTGGGCCTGTAGTTCAGGATCAGGCAATGCCATCCATACTAGCCTCTTGGGCGGAAGGCAAGACCACTCCATCTGCCCCATCATCACCTTCTCCTGATGACCTCTGCTTCCCTGGTATCAGTGGCCCAAGTGTGGGAGCCAAAGGAACAGCTTGCTCTTAGAAGCAATTGTCCCCATGGGTGAACATGGGTTTTTAGAACAACCCTGTCATCCTAACCCCAGAGAGCTCACAGACTCTGTGAGGCCGAAGGAAGGGGCCTGCCAAGGAATGCCTGTACAGCCTGAGAGTTGGCCAGTGCATGCGAGGCCCCATGCCAGGGAGCGCTGAGATGTGGAGACAGTAGCACCCCCTTTCTTAGGGTTACTGAGGGGGCAGGTGGGAACAGAAGACAGCTTGACTGTGACATGAACTAGTATGAGGATGTCTACCTCGCTAGAAGGGTACAGTAAGGAATTTGGATGTGCTAACAGGGGAAGATGTTCATGCCTACTGATACACTCTTCAGAAGGCAGTTCCGTGGTCCTCCTCAACCAAAGCCTGCAAGTAACCCAAAGCCAGGCAGGGGCAGCCACAGGCCGGATACCCGGGGCTTTCCTGTGACCTTCCCCAGGGGTCTTCATAGGATGGCTGCTTCTGGAGGAGAGTCAAGATTCTAGGATGAGACCTAGGGTGGCCTTGCCACCAGTGGGGCACAGAGGTAGCAGGAGATGCCATGGGTCATGGAAGAAAAACCACACCCAAGAATGGCAGGCCCGCAGAGAGGAACCTGGAGCCAGCCTGACCTTCTTGAACTGTCAGACTGTTCCTCCATACTCACCTGGGCTAGGGGAAGGAGAGAAACCGACTTCCATCCTGTGACTGCTGTCCCATGTCACCCAGTACCCTGACTCTACACATCAAGCCTTTTGCTACTGACACAAGGTGCTGCCAGCCACTCTTGCCTCCCCGTGCAGGGTAGTGTGGCACCTCAGCCTTCTGTCAACAAGTGCTCTCTCCATGGCCCTGTGTAGCCCACACAACTCTCCACTGCCCCACGGACATGTGTCTCTGAGCTCAGAGCTCTTTTCCACCCGGGTCTTGGCCTTCTCCTTGAGAGTGAGGTCCCTGAAGGAGGAACCATGGCCTCACCCTAGACCCCTGACTACACTGCCTTGGCTCGGAGCAGTTTTTACAGTACCACACGTGCTTCAACCCAATGCAGCAAGCCAAGCCTCTCCCGCCCTCCAGCAAAGTCACTGCCAGTCCTCAGCCCAACTTCAAGGTATAGGGCCATGTGGATGCTGCTCATTGTGTGTGGGTGTGCCCTAGATTCTCCTGTACTTCCTCCTCCTAGGATGACCAGAAAGGCCCCCGGGTCAGGTGGTAGCAATGCTGGTGCTATTACTGCTAGCTACGACCAGCGAGTAGGTGGGCTAATGCTCAGATTGTCACCTCCAGCCCAAGGTTCCTGCCCCACAGCGAGCCTGCCAAGACAGCATTTCAGTTTCTTCTCTACGCCCAGTGATACTTCATTCCGAAGAAAGCTGCCACCTGGGAGACTGCCCAGTCCCTCCCCCAAAGCAGGGACTGTGGTCAGCTGGACCTCACAGTGTATGCAAGGTGCTTAGGTAGTGAAGAGCCACACACGAGCCCACTGGGGGACAGTCACCCCACAAAGCCCCACCCCGCCTGCCACACTGCCTAGTCCGACCCCTTCACCTGCTCTAAGTGGATAAACAGTGGAGCAAGAACAGCTCGGGGGAGACCAGGGTGGGGGATGGTGAGGGGCTGGGAGAAGGGCCTTCCTCAGCCTCTGGGGAGCCTGTCTGAAGTGACTGTGTAAGAAGGCAAGGGCAGAGAGAGAGGGGGGCTCGGGAAAAAAGTAATAAACCAGAGAGAATGAAGGACCCTACCCTGGAAAATTCCAGAACTAGACATCTACTGATCGAGAAACACACAGTTCTTGTCCGGCTCCCCATCCCTGTTCGGAGCCACATCCAAGCCTATATGTGCTAGAAGAGTCTAGGATGACAAGAGAAACTGGGTGGGGTCCCCCACCAAGGAGACAGCCGGAAGCGATGCCCTTCCAAGTGCATGAGCGGCAACGGGGCAGGCAGACGCCCCCTGTAGATACTGGGCAGTCAAGAGACCTGGGTACGGTGCACAGGCCAACCTGGACAAGCCCCTTCTTGTGTACCCCATCCACAAATGGGAGAGATGTGCCAAAAGGACCCTCAGAGGCTACCCAGAATCCTCTCTTTTCATCTGAGGAAGAAGGAGTTGGCCACCAAGTAGCAGATCAGATACCAGAATCTAGGCTCCTGCCCCTAATCTGTCACAGAGCTATGTCCCCGCAGTTTAATATACATGTATGGAAAGGCCATAATGAAATAAAAAAAACTCCGTATGATTAACATAAAAATTAAAAAAGGATTAGTCTCACGTTGATTAGTTTCATGTCAACTTGACACCAGCTAGAGTCATTTGGGAAGAGGGACTCTCAACTGAGAATATGTCTTCATAAGACTGGCCTATAGGCAAGTCTGCTGGGCATTTTCTTGATTAGTGATTGATGTGGGAGGGCCCAGCCTACTGTGGGTGGTGCCAGTTCTGGGCATGTGGTCCTGAGTTGTCTGAGAAAGTAGGCTGAGCAAGTCAACGAAGAGCATTCCTCTATGATTTCTGCTTTGGTTTCTGCCTCCAGGTTCCTGCCCTGCTTGAGTTCCTGGCCTGACTTCCCTCAGTGACGGCCTGCATCTGGAAGTGCGGAAGTAAACCCCTTCCTGCCTAAGTTGCTTTTAGTCATGGTGTTTATCACAGCAACAGAAACCCTAACTAAGAAGGAAACAATTACAGAAATGTTATGAGAGTGAACTATAAGACAGTTGTCTGTCTGTCTTCCCTACACCTTAGGGCAGCAAAGCCCCGGAGCCTAATGATTCAGAACTGAGGACACTGAGTACCTTCCTTTGACAGAATAGAGATGGCAGCGGGGCGGGGGGGGGGGGCTTTGCTTTGCTGTTTATCCCTGCAGTGCTGGGGTGCAGGCTAGGGCCTGGGGTGCGGGCTAGGGCTGGGGTGCAGGCTAGGGGCTGGGGTGCGGGCTAGGGCCTGGGGTGCGGGCTAGGGCCTGGGGTGCAGGCTAGGGCTGGGGTGCAGGCTAGGGCCTGGGGTGCAGGCTAGGGCCTGAGGTGCAGGCTAGGGCCTGAGGTGCAGGCTAGGGCCTGGGGTGCAGGCTAGGGCCTTGCCCATGCTAAGTAGGTGCTTGACCACTGAGCAATGGATTAGTTCTAACTAGCACAAGGGACCGAGGTAGGACCAAGCTGGTGGGCCAGGCAATGTGTCCCTGAAGCAACTGTAGGATCAGGAGCTGTGGAATCTGAGGTGGGAAGAGGCCAGCTCTGAGGCGGGGCTTGGCTAGGGAGAGTGATTTCTTCAGATCCTAACCCCGTGGTTTTTCACAGGCAGGCACAAGCTATCGGTGAGGGCAGCTGGAAAGGTAGCCCACCTAGGTCACCAGGACAGCTCTCCAGGAGCGGCTGCCTCCCTTCTCTCCTGGCCACACAGCCCCCCAGGAACCCCTGGCCCTTGAAGTTCCAGAATGTCTGGGCAGGAGAACACACACCCCTTGCCCCAGAACAGCTGCAGACTGAGGAGTCCAGACCTCTGAGATTCTCCACATGTTCTACTGGCCCAGCCCTTCGTAGACCCAGAAAAGGGATTTCCAAAGCACCCCATCATCAACTTCAAAACCCTGAGTCCCAGGGCTTGTGGGACCACCAGCATCAGCACCCAGATTCCCGTTTGCTGACCTGATCCCATACAGTATTTCTTAAAATGATACATCACAGAGCGTCTCACCACCCTCCTCTCAGTGGACATCTAGGTTGTTACCAGATGCAGGATTCCATAAAAGGAAGAGTAGTCTTCAGAATCCACGTGTTGCGGGTGGGGCCGTCCAAGGTGGCCAAGGAATCACGGGAGGCTTCCTACCGGCCCCCCACCCTCCTTGCTCCCATCTTTCTGCTTGCTCCCCTAATTCCCATCATCCATGAGCCACCCAAGGGCCAGCCCCAGGCTCCCAGAAAAGCAAGGCCCACGTGGCAGCTCCCAGATGGAGGACAGAGCTGGTTCCCTACCTGCTGTGGCGGGGCCCGCCCTCTGGAGAAGGAACAGCCTCCGCTGTCTAGTTGCTCTCTGCAGTCCGAGGTCCACTGCAGGCAGAAAGGAGGGGTTAGTGACTGCAGGGCGCGTTCTCACCCCCACTCTGCCTCCCAGCAGGCTCGCTCATTAGGAAGTCCGACTTGGCCTTTTCAGTGGCAAACCCACCCCTGAAGACGAGCAGGCCCGAGGTGGCCTATCTAAACACCACATCAAGGTGGCCCCTGGCTCCATGCCTGGGGAAGCCCTAAGTTCACAAAAAGATAACGTTCCAGCTCCATCTTTAAAGTCAAACCAAACATAACACCTAGTTATTCTGGACAGTCAGTGTCACCTCTGACCATCTGGCCAGGCTCCAGCCATGCTGGCTGTCTCTCCTGCTAAGGGTCACGGCTGGAGCTGGAAGGCAGCAAGTGTGTATAGCTCTATACACCCAGCTCCAGATGACTATGGATCTGGCATCGTGGAGAAACTGCAGACAGGTCTCAGAAGACTAGCTCAAGCTGAGGAATGTCCCAACGTGTGGCTGACGACCACCTACACGTGAGTTCCCCAAGTCTGTCATTTGGAGGGCCCTAGGCCTCACTCTCTATCGGTGACTCAGAGTCTGTGGGGCTGGGGCCAAGGATCAGCATTTTGACAAACTCCCAGGAGCTGCACTGGAAGCCACCGAAATCCATGTGCTCTCTCCCACGCTGTTGTCCGTTCCATGGCCACGACAACGCTGGACAACTCCGTGAAGCCGTCCAGGACTCCCGTCATTGCACAGACACGCGGAAGCAGGACGACAGCCCACTGCCAAGTGCGTGCTAGCTTCAAGGTGCTGTTAGACATGAGCCAACCTCTGCCACACACTGACCTCAGCCTTCACTCCAAGTGGCATGCATCGCAGAAAGAGTACAACCTCAGTAAAAGCTGACTAGGGAGGGCTCCAGGCCAGCAAGGCACACTGTGGCTGAGGTCAGTATGCCTAGGGCAGGAAAGACCTTACATTGTGACGCCTCTCAGGTTCCCTGGTGATCTGGACTCAGGCTAGGCTTCTCAAGACAGAAGACGGGAAAAGTCGGGCGTGCCCTGTCTCTACTTCTAAAGGCATACCTAACACCAAGTGGGCAGTCTTCGCTGCTCCAGCCCTCGCCCCATAGGCTTGCACACATGACCTTGACCCTGGCCTCTGGAAATACCATCTTCTTCCTTGGGCCTCATGTTAAGAGGTGGAAAATGGGACCTGTAAGCAGCTGCTACTTTCTGGTAATTTAGCCTCTTAGGTCTTTTATACAGATAATCAATTCCCAGGATTATATTTCCTTGGATAGTCTCAAGGCACTTCTCCCCAAAGATTAACTAATTAACAACAGAGAAGCCCCCCAGCCACCACTTTAACCACCTAAGATCAATACTCCAGTGACACACAGCAGCAGCTCGGGCCCCTGATACTGCATGCTGAGCAGGGCATAACACTTTCGAGGGATCCCCCCCCCCCCCACCGCCCGCCACCAGTGCCAGCTTTAAAGTGATCATGAAAAATACCAGACAACCCAGATTACTGACTTCCACCAAAATCACAGGTGTCACCAAAATGTCAAGACTGTATAAGAAAAGGAAAACCCCAGCCAGGCGGTGGTGGCGCATGCCTTTAATCCCAGCACTTGGGAGACAGAGGCAGGCGGATGGATCTCTGTGAGTTCGAGGCCCACCTGGGCTACAGAGTTCCAGGAAAGGTGCTAAGCTACACAGAGAAACCCTGTCTCAAAAAACAAACAAACAAACAAACAAATCCAAGGAAATACCAGACAGGAAAACATGGACATTAAATACAAATTTGAATCTCAGGATAGAAGGACATGGTTCTTCATTCTGATGCTTGTGCCATGGTTGTGTGAACCTGGGTGATGTGGACCACTTGGAACTACTATTGCACTTTCGCTATGAGTCTAAAATAATTTCAAAAAGCAAAAGTTATATATATATATATATATATATATATATACACATATATACATATATATACATACACACACATATATACATATATATACATACATACACACACACACACACATATATATATATATATATGAAGACATACACAGACATATATTAAGAGCATTCCTTTGCTTTACATCTTGGCACAACTCCTCTCCTGGGTGGAGTCAGCTGAGGCTGACAGGGTAGGTACAGTCGAGGAGCACAGGGTGTGAGGGAAGCCCTGAGTGAGTGAATGTGTGTTGTTCACATAGGCACAGCAGTGTCAAGGACCCTATGGCCTCAGGCTCAAGGGGACGGCAAAGCCTTCCTTGGGGGACCTAGAGCAAGTGTTGACAGTGTGTGTAGAAAATGTCCATCAGAGCTCCCCCTGCTGGATGTTTACAGCCTGAACACTGCTCCCTACTGAGGTTGCTTCTACTGCGGTAAGATAAACACACTTCCTTGGTCCAGCTGTGCACCATAATGTATGCAATAATCCTGCCTCTCTGTTCAGTTGTATGCAATAATAACCCCGCCTCTCTGTTCAGTTGTATGTGATAATAACCCTGCCTCTCTATTCAGTTGTATGCAATAATCCTGCCTCTCTGTTCAGTTGTATGCAATAATAACCCCGCCTCTCTGTTCAGTTGTATGCAATAATAACCCCGCCTCTCTATTCAGTTGTATGCAATAATCCTGCCTCTCTGTTCAGTTGTATGCAATAATAACCCCGCCTCTCTGTTCAGTTGTATGTGATAATAACCCTGCCTCTCTGTTCAGTTGTATGCAATAATAACCCCGCCTCTCTATTCAGTTGTATGCAATAATCCTGCCTCTCTGTTCAGTTGTATGCAATAATAACCCCGCCTCTCTGTTCAGTTGTATGCAATAATAACCCCGCCTCTCTGTTCAGTGGTATGTGATAATAACCCTGCCTCTCTGTCCAGTTGTATGCAATAATAACCCCGCCTCTCTGTTCAGTTGTATGCGATAATAACCCCGCCTCTCTGTTCAGTTGTATGCAATAATAATCCTGCCTCTCTGTTCAGTTGCATGCGATAATAACCCCGCCTCTCTGTTCAGTTGTATGCAATAACCCCGCCTCTCTGTCCAGTTGTATGCGATAATAACCCCGCCTCTCTGTTCAGTTGTATGCAATAATAACCCCACCTCTCTGTTCAGTTGTATGCAATAATAACCCCACCTCTCTGTTCAGTTGTATGCGATAATAACCCCACCTCTCTGTTCAGTTGTATGTGATAATAACCCCGCCTCTCTGTTCAGTTGTATGCAATAATAACCCCGCCTCTCTGTTCAGTTGTATGTGATAATAACCCCGCCTCTCTGTTCAGTTGTATGCAATAACCCTGCCTCTCTGTTCAACTTCTATAATAAACAAGCCAAACTACCAGAGTGCTGAAGTTTCTCCATCTGATAGCCCCGACCACCCAAACCCCAGCTTTGTGTCCGTGTGTCCATCTGTCTGTCATCCCTTCACTATACCAGACAGATCCAAATCCCTGAAGCCATGCAAGGACACAGCAAAGGAGTAAGGTGATTGCTAGCCTCTCTCCTTCTAGGAATCTCAGACACTGGCTGGACAGCATGGATGAGACATCCCATAATGTGGCGACTTGCAGGCGAGGGCAGCTCCTGCTAGGGAGGCTCTACATACATCTGTGTGCAAGCACATCCCCCAGTGAGCCGGCCCAGGCCTAGCAAGGCAGCTCTATTGTATCCACCAGATCACTTCCTGAGTTCCTCCTTACAGAGCGTATGCCAGAACAAGCGGGGCAACATGCCTGCCAGCAGCAGCGTGGAGAGGGATGAGGACATGACACAGAAATGAGGAAAAACATGATCTCCACAGGGGCTGGGAAGGGAAGGGCATGGATGGCCCAGGAGAACACTCTCAGGGTTCCCAGAGAAGGGTGATCCAGAGCTGGTGGGATCAAAATGGAGGCAGTGGGCAGCTTGGAGGCACACTTCAGCTGTGAGGCTCTAAGAGTCAGCGCCATTTCCCCCACGGACACAGCATAGCTCTCACCAGGCAGCCCCTCCGTGGAGAGGCTAGGGAGGCAGAGCTGGCCCAGGGGGTAGTGGGTCAGGGCCAGGTTCCATGTTTCTCAGTGGTCTCGAAGTTGGAAATGAAGGAAGGGACTAGAGCGTGAGGGGCAAGCAGCAGAAAGTGGGTGCTCCATGTAGGGAAAGGCGAACACGGTGATGGCACCCGCAGAACCATCAGACCCACTGAGTCCTGACACAAGCCCAGCTCCCAGCAGAACAGGGATTGTGGTTCTGCCTGAGCAGTACCCCTGGCACCCAAGGGAGCCATCAAGCATGAATGATCACCCAGTCACCCACTAGTCTTGCGGAGCTCCTACTTGAATGGTCCAGCCCTGCAAAAGCCTGGGCTGCCATTTCCATATGGCTGCCAGAGTCACAGGGATGTGTGTCCTTAAAGCCCTGGTCCTCAAAGCTCTGGGAACTCCTCTCCAAAAACTCCACCAGCCTATGGCTGGATGTCACCCTTAGCGTTTTCTTTTTTTCTCATGTTATAGCCTGTATTGCCTGCTTCCTTTGGTCCTTCTGAGATGCTGCCTAGAGAGCTCCAGGTAGACTCCCCCAAACCTAGCTGAATCTGCTGGGACGACTCTAGGGCGGAGTGGGCCCCTCCTCTCAAATTCTCAGTTCCAGCCTGAATCCGCACACATAGATCCCTTGTCCTTGAGGGCAAATGAGCTCACATCTCAGACCTCTGGACCATGAAGGTCCTCTAGGGACTGGGGGTGGTATCCACCTTGCAAAGGTCTTCCAGCAAAAGAATCAGGACACACAGGAAAATGGTGCATGTGGGAAAAACGCGCATGGAGTGCACATCCCACGGCTTTAGACCTTCCGTCATAGCTGCTGTAATTTATATCTTAATTTAAAAATCTGGAATGACTATAGGACATGGGGTTAAGATTTGACAAACACTGGAGTATTAGATGTTTATTCTGAACTCAAAATGCTCATTCCACCATTCTCTGCTCTTAATCTGTACATTAAAAGATACCGAACAATTCAAGCAGTTACAGTCCGTTACCAGTCATTTGCACTCCAGGTTGGGCAACACTTTTTAGCAAACTTTGGGAAGAATGGGGAAGTCCACATGGTATTGAGCACTAGAGGAGGAGGTTTGGAGTAGGGCAGGCTGATGGTAAAGTCACACACACCCACACACCCACACCCACACCCACACCCACACATACACGCACACGCACACACACGCATGCACTTTTCAGTGTCGAAGCCCCCAGGGACTAGCCCCACCCAACATCAAAGCTGATGACAGAGTAGCATCAGGTCCAGGTATTAGTTACTTTTCTCATCACTCTGCCCATACCTGACAAAGTAACTTAGGGATGAAGGGTTTGCTCTAGCTCACAGCTTTGGGGTATGCAGTTCATCCAGGTGGAGTTTATGGTGGTGAAAACTAAGGCTGGGACTCTTCACATCTCAGAGGATCAGGAAGCAGAGAGTGAACAGGAAGCGAGGCCAGGCTACTACATCTCCAGGTCCACCTTCAGTGATCCAGGTGCCCTAGCAAGCCTCCACCTTCTAATGATCCCATAACCTCCCAAACATCAGCAGTCAGAGACCAAGCATTCAAGCACTTGTGTTGTGGGATATTTGTACACGGTGTGATGAGATATTGCTGTGATTGGTGTAATAAAGAGCTGAATGGCCGATAGCTAGGCAGGAGGTATAGGTAGGACCTTCTGGGGACAGGAGGGACTCTGGAAAGAAGAAAAGTGGAGACACCAGGAGACACAAAGCAAGCAGGATGTGCAGGAAGAGAGCTAATAGCCACAAGCCACGTGGCAGAATGTAGATTAATGTAAATGGGTTAATTTAAGTTATAAGAGCTAGTTAGGAACAAGCCTAAGCTATAGGCCAAGCTTTCATAATTAATAAGAAGTCTCCATGTCATTATTTGGAAGCTGGTAGGACAGAGAAAGACTCTTTACACGTTTAAGAATCCTGTGGAGGATATTTTACACTCAAACCATGCCACCATATGTTGAATCAATAGAGGAACAAAATCACACGCACAGAAAAGCCCCCACTAAACAAAAACAAAACCAAAACAACCAAAACAAAAAACAAAAAACAAAAACCCAAGGCCCTAAACAATTAGTGTGCAGATGAGAACTTAGTATATGGTAAGTTTGCTCTTTGTTGACAAGACTTCATGTAGTCCAGGCTGCCTCAAACTACCGATCCTCCTAACTTCTTCATCCAAGTGCTGGGGTTACAGTGTGTGCCACCACATCTGCCTGATAAAGACAGGATTTAAAAACAGAGGTTAGGAGAGACTCATCAATAACCACGTGAAGAAAAGATTGTCCTAGATGTTTATCATGTGCTATTCCTGGGAAACACGTTCCAAGTTGACTCAAAGCCCTGAGACAGGTTCAAACTACATCAACCATCAACATTTAAAACTCCTGTGTATGTGAGAGGAGTCAGAAGGGAAGGAAGGAAGGAAGGAAGGAAGGAAGGAAGGAAGGAAGGAAGGAAGGAAGGAAGGAAGGAAGGAAGGAAGGAAAGAAGGATAGATGGAAGGAAGGAAGGAAGGAAGGAAAGAAAGAAGGATAGATGGAAGGAAGGATGGAAGGAAAGAATGGAGGAAGGAAGGAGTGATGGAAGGAAGAACGGATGGAAGGCAGGCAGGCAGCTGAAGGCTACTTGCAACATGTATAGTCAAGGATTAATCACAAGAATCAATGCGGCTTTCATGTTAAAGCTGTCAGCGTGTTAACATTTGGTCCTCAAGCCCTCCTGGATGCTTTTATTTTCTCTATTTGGCACATGTGGACACTTGGGCACAGTATGATTAAGTAACTTGTCCAGGATTACACCATCAAAAAGTGGCAGAATGGGCTAAGGGCAGAAATAGCTATGAACTCGAAGAGGAAAAAAAAAAAAAGAAGGCTGATTCTAAATGCAATGCTCAGTTTTGGTTTCAGTGTTCTAACCAGATTTGGTTTTTGTTGGTTTCTTTTTTGCTATTGCTATAGTTTGGATATGAAGGATCTTCCACGAACACTCAAAAGTTAGGGACAGCCCCCCCCCCCCCACCGCTGTGTTCTATTTGTCGAGCGGTGACTGGATCCTGAGGCCTTGATCTGATGGGTAATTGCTTGGTAGATTCACACTACAGTGGGATTATTGGGAGGTGTGGTCTAATGGGAGGAAGTCAATCCCTGTCCCAGTCCCTTCCTGTCTCTCTTTGCTTCCTGGCTACCAGGAGGACAGCGGCTTTCCTCTGGTGATGCCTTCGCCACGGTACTGGAGCTCACTACAGGCCCAGAAACAGGAGCCAAGCAACCATGGAACCATTCCTCTAGAAGCCTTCCATCCCAGAACAGCTTATGTCGTGTATTTGGCCACAGAGATTAGAGAAACTAACAGCTCCAAGGGTCTTATTGGAGAGCTGGTGAAATAAAGGTCCACAGATGAAGCAAGAGAGCAATAGCTGTCCTTATTCCCTCCACTGGGACCATGGCACCTTTCTTGTCCTTAGGAATACACTGAAGTGACTAGGGATAAAGGGGTCTCATGTCTGCAAACAATTCAGAGAGAAGTCATACGTGTATGTATGTATGTATATGTTGTTCTTCCAATTATTCCTTTAAAAGCAACAAATGTATATATAGTAAATATATAAATATATGTTTAGAGGCAGAGTAAAATGTGTTATATTAACAATTAGGGCCATGGGGTGAAGGCTATGCGTGAATTCTCTGTACAGTATTATTGGGACTTTGTGTATTTTTAAAATTATTTCAAAATGAAATACACACACACACACACACACACACACACAAACACACACACACACACACACAAGGTCATCTGACTCAAGGATTCTTAAGCTAGGGGATTCAGGGCTACCCACGGGGTTTTATGAAGGTCCACATGCTGGGACCCTCCACTGTCTTTCAAAGTGACAGAGTTCTCTCCAGGCCTTAAGGAGGTCCTGATGCCCAGTTCACTGGCCACATCTCTCCTGTGCTCTGCGCTGGCCAGACTGACCTCTGCCCTGTGTCTCAATGTCGTCTACATCTCCATTCCAGAGCTCTGCTTTGGTCCTTCCCTCTACATGGAGTACTCGTTCCTAAGTAACCCCACTCTCTCACGGCCTCCAAATCTTCTCTCCAAAGCCTCCTTCCAACAGCCCTGGCCTCCATCCCCTTCTGGCTTCAATGCCTGCTCCCATCACCCTATTTCCCATCCTTCCTACCAGAAAGCAAGTTCTGGCAAGGCAGGGATCATAGCTGGTTCTGCCTATCACTGTGTTCCAGAGCCTACACCTCTGCCTGAATGAATAAATGTTAGCTTGAGTTATATCGACTTCTGGGCCACCAGCAGGCAGCAAAAAAAGAACAAATTTAAACAACTGCATTTTATCCTAAAAGCCATCACCTAACAATGTATAGGAGATCACACTAAACAAACAAGCAAGCTAAAATGTATGTATATTAGCAGAGCAACTTTGTAAAAGGTGAACAAAAAAAAAATTCGTAACAATTATCATCAGTCCTTGTCACAAAATGAGAGTGGATTTTTTTTCCCTGGTTTCCCAGTAGTCTTTGTTTTTCCAATTGTTGCTTTAAAACAGAAATAAATTTTACCAAAATGAAATTTAACATATTGGGAAAACATGACCAGTAAGTCAGTTAAAAAGTATTCAGTCTCACTAGAAGATGGACAGTACAGAATAAAGTGGTGGCTGTCCCCACACACTCGTGCAGTTATGAAGGACAGAACAGTCATTTCTGGAGAACAGTTTGCCGAGAGTCACTAAAATGAATTCCACTCCCAAGCACCTACCCAAAGAAATGCTTGATTTGTGTAGAAGGAAGCAAATCCTTCTACCATCGCACTAACTACCACCGCACTAACCACCATCGCACTAACTACCACCACACTAACTACCACCGCACTAACTAACTACCACCGCACTAACTACCACCGCACTAACTACCACCACACTAACCACCACCGCACTAACCACCACCACACTAACTACCACCGCACTAACTACCACCGCACTAACTACCACCGCACTAACTACCACCGCACTAACTACCACCGCACTAACTACCACCGCACTAACTACCACCGCACTAACTACCACCGCACTAACTACCATCGCACTAACTACCATCGCACTAACTACAATCGCACTACCACCGCACTAACTGCCACCGCACTAACTGCCATCACACTAACTACCATCACACTAACTACTACCACACTAACTATCACCACACTAACTACCACCACACTAACTACCACCACACTAACTACCACCGCACTAACTACCACCGCACTAACGTGTCATGCATTCCCAGGGGAAACTGGCAGGTCAAGTGGGCTCCTCACACTGAATGAAGGGCTAACCAGGCACCCACTATGAACCACTGGATAGCCACTTAACAGCACACTGGATGCATAAGCCTGGAAAAATCCTCGGGTCTATGGGTCTGGGGAAATGTGAGTGCTGTATGATTTCTGAAATAGTGTATTTCTGTAAGTTGTATTATCAGAAGACCTCTAAATGGGTGAGAAAGTCAACAGACGCACGGCTGTGGAAAGGTTGTATTGAAGGGAACATTTATTGGTTTTTGTTTGTTTGCTTTTTGAGACAGGGTTTCTCTGTGTATCCTTGGCTGTCCTGGAACTAGCTCTGTAGACCAGGCTGGCCTCAAACTCAGAGATTCACCTGTCACTGCCTCCTGAGTGCTGGGATTAAAGATGTGTGCCACCACCGCCTGGTAGATATTTGATTCTTGTGTGACATGCACAAAAATGCTCATGAAATTAAAAGAAATAATAATAAGAAGCAAATAATGAATTTCCAATGCCCAGCCACTCATGGTTCTATTCATTCACTTCCATTAAGCCTTTCATGGCTGGCCCACCACTGAGCCAAGACAGCTGTGAAAATGGATCCCAGGATAGGGAAAAATATACATATAAAAATGGAATAGCCAGGGGATGAAGGGATGGTGGGCAGGTGAACAGGGAGGCAGGATGGCAGGAGGAACATGGAGGGAAAGGAGGAAAGCCACATGAGAAGGAGCCAGGAAGCCAATGAATGCTTTCATCCCCTCCCACAGATTAGCGCTGCCAAGCGTCTTCATTAAAGAATCCTTGGAATTTAGACAGAACCCAGGACGTTTGCCTGTCTCCCAGCATCAAAAAGGACTTCAGGAAGCTGTCTTCAGGCTCTGTAGCCCTTAATTCAACCTGTTTGAAAGAGTTTATTAGAAACTGTGCCTTTAATAAATGTGCCAGCTGTTGACCACATTCACACATTCTGCCCTCCCAAGAGAGCCCATCAGGAGGCATCTGGCCTTGGAGAAGGAAGAAAGCCATGTCCCACCTGAGGTGTTAACCCTACCAGAATATCAGAGTCACAGGGGCCTACACATAGGTTACTATTCAGGTTCTTCCTCATTCAACCGCATCTCTGGTTGTAGGGACCAGTCATCAACATTTTCTAAAACGTCCTTATGATCCTGCTTAGCTGGTTGCAAATGCTGCCTTGGTGAATTATCATCCGATCACCTACCAACATCAGAGGTGCCACTCATTTCCCACCATGGCGTCCCCACCTCCCCTACAAAGAGCCAATGGCCAATGAGACTGAGTCCTAATTATCTTCTATACATTAACGTCTTGACACTATCCTTCACAGCTGGGAACAAGAAGGTGGGATGGGGGTGGGCCTCCAACACCAAGAAAGAAGAGGGCTTTGACCACTTTCTAAGTCTGTGTCTCAATTTGCCACATGAAGAACAAAAGTCATTCTCCTAAGGATGAAGTGAGGACAACCTTTAATTTAATTAAAAAATTATCTTATGTGTGTGGATATTTTGTCTGCATGTATATCTTTGTACACATACATGAATGGTGCTTGCAGAAGCTGGAAGAGGGCATTGGATCCGTTGGAACTAGAGTAACAGATGGCTGTGAGCTGTCATGTGGGTGCTGGTGAGTGAACCCAGGTCCTCTGGGAGAGCAGCCAGTGCTCTTAATCTCTGAGCCATCTCTCCAGCTCCAAGGAAAATGTTTAAGATGTGACTTTGAGAACTCAGAATCCATTAAAAGACTTTTTAAAAGACTTTAATTTTTTAAAAATTGATGTGTGTAGCATGTGTGTCTCCATGCGTAGATGCCACACTTGTGCAAGAGAAAAGGCCATCTAATGTTGGCGAAAGGGTGCAATTTTAAATGTGGCTTTAGGGAAGAATTGGGATACTACAAACATACATGGTTACTTGTTTCTTTTCATCACTTTTCTTGTTGTAGTGATAACTCACTATGACAACATCTCACAGGAGAGGGTCTGTCCTGGTTTACAGTTCAAGAGTACAGCCTGTCATGGTGGGAGGTCAGCGGACAAGAGTTTGTGGTCCCATCACATCGCAATGGAGAACACAGAGCAGTGAACTTGTATTAGTGCTCAGCTCACTTTCTCTGCTTTGTCCAGTTCAGGATCCCTTGCCCAGGGAATGGTTCTGCCCACAGTCAAGATGGGCTTTCCCACATCATTCTCTATAATCAAAGACAATCATTCGTAGGCATGCCTAGAGGCCCATCTCCCAGGTGATCCTAGACTCTTTCAAGTTGACAAATAATAACTATCACATCATCTTAGAGAAGGGAAACTATCTGTCCATCTATTTATCTATTATACCCACCCATCCATCCATCCATCCATCCATCCATCCATCCATCCATCCATCCATCCATCCATCCATCCATCTACTTATCTATCTACCTATCATCTACCTATCCACCCATATGGTGTAGTTTGGATATCTTCCAAAGCCTCATGGTTGAAGGCTTGGTCTCCAATATATTCTCAAAGGCAAGGCTTTGGAGAAGTAATTGTAGGGTGCTGATCAAATCAGTGGATCCATCCACACTTAAGTGGAAACTGAGAGGTAGGACATGATTGGAGGAAGCAGGGCCATGTCTTTGAAGGGTGTGTATTTTCTCCAGCCTCTTCAGCTGTCTCTTTCTCCTGTCTGCCAGGGGGTATACAGCTTTCTTTCCCCATGTTCTCTGCCATGTTCTGCCTCACTGCAGCCCAGAAACAGTAAGCCGGCTGACTATGACTGAAACATGACAGAAAAGAAAGTCCAGGCATTCCATTACAGCAATGAAAAATGAAAAATCTGTTTCTCCATCTCTCTCTCTCTCTCTCTCTCTCTCTCTCTCTCTCTCTCTCTCTCTCTCAACCTATCCACTTGTCTGTCTTTCTAGTGTTGCTAGGTGAGGGATGGAGAACACAATTGTGCAAGTATCATGAGGCATTTTCCTTCTAAATGTTCACTATCATTGCTCAGATTAAAAAAAAATCACCAATAGAAGAATATTCTTTTCCACCTCCTAAAACTTTCTTCTCAAGGTTACCAAGAATTTTAACGAATTTTCTTTCTCAGAAATATCAAAACATCACCACAGACAGGCAGACAGAGACATTCTTTGTGTGTCTGTGTTTTTAAAATTCCATTTAAAAAAGTCATCAGATTAAATAAAAACAGGCAAAGTGCATTAGCAGAACTATTTCCTACAGAGCTGTGTCAATAGCGATTATTTTTTTAAACAAATGTCTCTGGAAGATGGGTCTAACCTTGTCCCCGAGTAAAGGTGGCCACCACTGTCCCTCCTCTGGATGTTTGGGGGCCTGGGGAGAGGGACTTGAGAGGGACTGGGGACACGTCCCGCTCCCTCCAGTAGCGGATGGTCTGCAATCATGCAAGGCGTTTGCACTCTCGTCCAACTTCAGAGCAGGCAAAACGTTTAAGGACTGTGCCCTAATGTCAACAAAGGGCGGTTCCCCTGACTGCAAACCTTAACATCCATCTAAAGCCCCTCCAGAGGCCTGGCTATCGGGATCTATCGCAGATCTAGGCATCTAAGTGCAAGTCAGGTCCATCTGAGCCAGCAGCAGGAAGAAGTGCAGAGCTAGCCTGTGGACATTCCACTACCTGTTCACCCTCCCTGCTCACCCTCCCTCCTCTCTCTGTCTCTGTCTCTCTGTCTCTCTGACACACACACACACACACACACACACACACACACACACACACACACACACACACACAGAGCTCAGCAGTCCTCAGGCAGACAAGGGGTATAGGAAGGCCCCTTCTTCTCAAAGCGTCTCACAACAACTGCTCTGGACCCAGACTCTCCTGCTCCCACAGGTTGCTTGTCAGGCGAGGCCTGCTGGCTTCCTCGGACTCTCTCCTTGCAAGAGTGTATTTCAGCTGGAGAAACCTTCCAAGAATGCCCTACTGTGGGCCCCAGGTCCACACAGGAAGCAGGCAGTGTATGGCACCAAGTGCCACGTTAGGCCCATAGAGTTACACCTGTGGTGTAACTGAGGACATCAGCTCAGACGTTTCCGTGTATCTACAGCATTTCCTTCTTTTGAAATCAGTTTGATTTAGAAATAGGTAGGAGATTAGCCAGACCTCTGTGTGTGTACAAGGACATTTCCCGAGACAGAGCATGCTAACACTGATGAAATGAACTGCTGAGTCCATGGATGGATTCGGATTCTGAGCAGACTATGGGGAGGTGGCAGAATTGTGGATGGCGGGGCCTTGTTGGAGGAAGATCTATGTGGTGATGGTGGTGGTGGTGGTGGTGGTGGTGGTGGTGGTGGTGGGGCTGTATCTTGCCCTGGACTTTCTGTTATTATCCACTCTGCTTCCTGTCCCCACAATGTGAACTTCTCTGTTCTTTTACACTCTCCCCAACCGTGATGAAGCAAAACCTCTAAAACTGTGAAATAGACACATTCTTCTCTATTGAAAAATATTTTTTTCTGTATATGTGTGATGTGTGTGTGTGTATGTGTGTGTGTGTGTGTGTGTGTATCAAAGGATAACCTTTCGCCTTGTCTGAGACAAGGTCTCTTTCTAGTTTTCTCATTAGCTGCTGTGTACACCAGGCTAGCCAGCCCAT
This sequence comes from Peromyscus maniculatus bairdii, assembly GCF_049852395.1. Classification (NCBI taxonomy): domain Eukaryota; kingdom Metazoa; phylum Chordata; class Mammalia; order Rodentia; family Cricetidae; genus Peromyscus; species Peromyscus maniculatus. Next base: position 67,057,069 of record NC_134870.1, read on the forward strand.
GATGTGTACACCAGGCTAGCCAGCCCATGAACTTCAGCTGATTCTCTTCTCCCCCTCTTGCACAGCTGGATGAATGAATACCAGGATTGCAGATATGTGCTACCGTGCCCAGCTTCACACTGGTCCTAAGGATTTGAACTCAGGTCGTTATGCTCGAGTACAAGCACGTTACCCACGGAGCCGTCTCTCAAGTCCCCCTCTAAGTGTTTAATGTGAGGTATTTCATCACAATGAAGCAATTGTAACTCACACATTGCCACAGACAGCCCAAGCAGATGAAATTTCCTTGGCTTTCAGGTCCGGGTCATGATATTGCTAACTGTATAATAGAGTGGCTTAAATTAAGAAATGAAATAGCACAAATAAGCCAACACCCCCAGACACGCACGCTCCTCCCATCTCGAGGTCTTTTATAGATCAGGTCAGTGTCCCACCCACTGCGTTCCTCCTGGATGGCAGCCACCTCTCCCTCGCCCTGTTGTCCTTCCATGTGCTTTCAGAGAGCCTGGCGATGGTTGAGTGTTCCGAGCTATAGGCCTCTGTGCTGGCTTCCCCCTCTCCCCCCAAAGACTCCCGGGCTCACTTCACCCCTTCCTTTCAATTCTTGCACCCCTCAAACACTTTGACCTCAGGACTCCTCTTCTGGACTTGCAGCCCTCTCTCTCTCTCTGGTACCAGGACCCCAGCAATGCTTCACCCCCAGGGCCTGCACTCCATTACAGCATTTACTACCTTCCCTTGGCTGGGTATCCCGTTACATCACCATCCTCATTCCCTGACCTTTCTCCCGGTTTCCCTTCACAGTACTTCAACCTCGGCTAAGATCACCTTCCTAATTCTGCAGCAGCCCTGAGGTGGCTGGAAGTCCCTGGAAACTCCCTACCCCCCCCCCCCAGCTCTGCTGCAGGCGTCGTTTCTCATATGTGGTGGCAGGGTGGTAGACAGATCCAGTGCTCTGCTCGCTCCCCTCACCCTGGACCATTCCCTGTCTCTTGCACATAGCCTGGCTGTGATCCCGTTGGCCCTCACTTCTGCAACACCCCCACATCACTGTCTCCTTCAGTTGAGCTCCTAGTGACGGCACCAAGCCTGGTCATCAGCGGCCTCCTGCTGCTGCCGGTGTCCACCTCCATCTCTCCACGGGGACCTCCCCAGCCACCGCCACTCGTGATCCAGTTGTCCCTTCAGTGATGCTGGCCCTCTTCTCCACATCCTAGCAGCAGTCCCAAAAGTTACCCATCCCTCCACCTATTTCCTAAACCCCTCTTCTTCCAGACTCCAAGCGTTGCACCCACCCTGGCTTTCTTCTGGCTAGCTCTCACTGGCTCCTCCTCTTCTTGCATCTATCCTGGGGTTCCTGACCCAGGATCAGCCCTGTACCTCTCCTGTCCACATGGTCCCCTTCTCCTCTCTACCTCATCAGCCTGAGCCACATCCCCATTCCAGCACCGAATCCTCTGGTTGGGTCTTGGCTCCTCTTCCGGCCCCACCTTTGATATACATTGCCCCCTCAGTCCACAGCTCTTTACCCACCACCCCGACCTCCTTCCCATCATTCACTGACCTCACCCCAACCCCTCTATAATACTACAAACTAGCAACTCTCTTGAGAAGTCCCTACCATTGAGTGTGAACTGTCCCCTTAAGGTCACTCTCTAGCTCCCTTAATGCTGTGCTTAAATCTGTTAGAGCATCTGATGTAAAAACAAAACAAAACAACTCCAACTTTGCTTCAATAAACAAACAAAATCATCATTTACTTGACTACCCAGGTGTGAGGGGACAGCTATAGGAGGGGCCCCTGGTACGCTGACCCTGGACAGAAGAGAAGGTCCTTTATTGCCTCCTCATATGGGTGGCTGCTGCCCTTGTCACCCTTGTCTTTCTTGACATTCCTGCGCTCCAGAGACAGCAGGTTAATACCATTTGACAGATAGGGAAACTGAGTCTCTGATATTGGGGGCTTTGCCCAAGGTCAAATGAGCAGCTAAAACCAAGTCTGGAAGTAACTTGGAAGAATCTATTGGAGATGTACTGTGTTGGGCAAATGTGTGTGATAACAGATTGCTAAAGACATCACAGCCCATAGCTTTCCAAGTAAGATCACCTCCCCTGCAAGGCCAAGCTGAATCAGACGGACCCAAGGGGTGAGATCACCCTGAGACTCTTCTCTGAACGCCTCGTGCATCTAAGTGCATAGGCGTGTAGCATTCCATAGAGCAGTACAGAAGACACACTGCAAAGACTAACAATAACTATCTGCAGTTGAAACCAGACACAGTCACAAGTCACACATCTCCAAAGACATGCATTATGGGTAACTAGGATCTCCAGAGCTGCTCTAGAAGGTAAGCTTATGGAGGACAAGAAGTAGTGCTCAGCACATGGTAGGGTGGGTAACAAACGTATGTTAAGAGACAGGTAGTCTGGTTGGGTCCCAGAGGTGGGTCCTCTCTTCCAGAACTCTGAATGCTGAGTCAGGTGGGACCCCCATTCCCCAGCCGCGTAGGTAGAAACGATAGGACACTGTCAGAAATAAGGTCCCTGGTATCACCTCTCTGAGTCTGTCAAGCCCCTGGACCTGGGCCAGCATTCACCTGGGAGATGTGGGACTGTGTCCTCTGGCTCTCGCCGTCACCTTCTGTCTTGTCCGTCAGCAGCCCCTGCACCTGGTACTCCAGCACATAGCTGTCAATGAAGCGCTCCAGTTCCTCGATCTCCTGGGAGCGGCTGCTTCCTGCCTCGGAGGAGGCCGATGCGGCTGACGAGTTCTCCATTCCTCCAGCTCAGGGGCCTGGGCTGGCTGCTGGGGAAGAGGACAGACAGCCTCCGTGAGATGCTGCTGGGGGCCAGGACAATGCCCCACTTGAGAAATTCTCTCCACTCTTAGAAGCAATTTGGTCTCCCAGTTGCGGGCAAAGTTAGTGGACTCTTATTGGCTTATCTTTAGCATCATCAAGAATATGCCGAGTTCCCACTAGGAAGGGAAAGAAACTGAGGCTAGAGGAGGCAGGGACTTGACAGGAGTCCACAGAATGGAGCGTAGGCTGGGCCTGTTATGGCAGCCTGTGGCCCCTCCCCTGGGCTCTCCCAGGCACACGGGTCTCATGGACACATGTCACCCGAGGAAGCTGGGCACGGGAATGATCCCACCCCGGCCCACAGAGGCAAGAACAGGAATTGTGATTCATTTGGATCTTGCAATATTTTGGTACCCAGAGAGGGAAGAAAGGACTGTTCCATGGGCCCCTCTTGGACAGCTATTATATCCACACTCTCTTTTTGGCACCCTCCTATTCTGGTTGCTGTTGTCCAATCTGACGCAGGCACAATTGATAGCACCTCACTTCAGGTGCCACCTGCTCGGGGCTGTTCAGACAGGAGACAGCTGCGGGACCCACCTGGCCCCTGATCCCTGTGACCTGGAGGCCTAAGGATCTAGCACCTCACAGGGACATCCTAGACAGGAAGGAAGCTCTACCTTTTCGTCTCAGATGACGATTCCGAGGCAGCGGCTGGTTGACCCGCAGTGGGCCTGAGCAGACTGAGCCCCAGCTGTTTATAGTAGTGACCAGACCTCCAGGACCCCTCTCCTGCTCTCTCTCCTCGGGACACAGTTTACAGAGACACCATCCTTCTGTCTTCTGCTAAAGTCACTCCTGGGAAACCGACCCTCAAGGCAACCAAACCCTAAGCAGGTGCCAGACAGGTCCTTCTCCCTGCTCTCAGGCTCTGATCTCCTATGTCCTGTCCATCAACTATTTTCCCACTGTGCTTAAAATGCACACGAACGTTCTTTCAAGTATGTTCTCAATAGCTTGAAGTATGGTCACAATATTATGTAACTATGACTACTGCCCATTTCCATCTCCATAACTTTTTCATTATCCCAAACAGAAGCCCTTCACCCACTCCACATTAACCCTTCATCCCCTGGCCAGACCCTGGTAATCCTACCTTCCTTCTGACTCTATGACTCCCTTATTCTGGGTACTGTGTTTAAGTGGAGTCATACAATACTTTTGTGATTGATTTATTTCGTAGTGCATTCAAGATTCATCCACGCTGTCACACAGCGGGCACCTCGTGCACTTTTATGGCTGATAAGATATTGTATCACAATAACAATATTACAATAACCCGTCATATGTATTTACTCTGGCCATCCACTCATCCATTAACTGGCGTGTGAGCTGTTTTCACATCTGGCTGTGGAGAATCTGCTATGAACATGGGTGTGCAAATATCTGTTTGCTCTGTTGTGTTCCATCCTTTGGGGCATGTACCTGCAGGTTCCCCCACATCTACAAGGCAAGAAGGGTGCCCCTTCAAAAATAAGTGCTTCTTTCGATCCTTTCCCTCCTAATTTGGTTTCTAAGTCACAGTGTGGGGGAGGGGGAGGGGGAAAACCTCATGTAGCTGGCTGAACTGGGAGCCACAGAGGTGGCTTCTGGTCTTCACAGTGAGAGGGTGAACAAGGAGGCTGGGACCAGGGCAAGCAGGGAAAGAAGAGGAGAGAGTGTGCAAGAGAACCAAGGACTCCCGACTTTTCATCAAGAGGGATGCCCATCCCAGGAGCTGGCCTTCGCAGTGATTCCCAGGGACCTTGCCCTGGCCCTAGTCCCTGCCAGGTGATGGATGAGGAAAACCAAAAAGCCAGGAGGAGGAGAAGCGCTGAAGCTGCATTTGTTGTAAAGGACACCAAAGAGGAAGGTGCTACCTGGGGCTGCAGACAAGGATAAGGCCGCAGCACGCATAGCATGAGCAGGGCATGGCGGCACATCTGTGTCTGTCTGGGAGAAGAGACAGCCCTGGCTGTGTGCTGAGACCTCATCCAAGCTAGGTAGGCCATACTCACGTTGCGGCTTACAGCCCCTCAGTGCCTGACTGCTTATTTTAAGATCAGAATTTAAGACACCTGTTCTCTGGTGGAAAGACAACCTCCCTAGACTGCTGGCCCCTCCCTGCTGACTTTCACAACCCAAGCCCTTATTGTTGGGCTCACAGTTGTCTGCAGTGTTCATAGAAAGCCGCACAAAGCCCAGGGGTTTCTGCTGAGGTTCTTATCTCTCCTCCTCCCTCTGGCCCTTACCTGGCTCTGAGCCCAGAGGCTCACAGTACTCTCCTTCAGGCTGTCGGTCTAGAGGAAAAGGCAATACCCACTTCATGGGGCACCCCGTGGGCCTAGAAACAGTAAGATAGTCTCCACCCTTCATTGTCCTTCCATCTACCACCTGCTCAGTGACAAATGGCATTAGATGCTGTAAATTTAGCCGATCCTTTTAAGAACTGACAGGCATTAGAGGCACACACCCCACCCCCCAGCTTCCACCCTTGGGGATGAGCTGGGTGATCTGCAAGCCAGGAGGCTTGAATGCTGGGAAACCTGTCATTCCAGCCCCTGGGAATCTATCACTTTAGCCCCCTAACTTCCTCAGGCTCATTCCCTAACCCCTTCAGCATCTAACCCACCCAGCAGAGATACGAGACCTACCTCACACAGGAAGCTGGGGAGATCTCAAAGTCTACTTTCCAGGCTCAGTTTTTGGCTTTGGGCAGCAACAACAAAGGACTCAACTACCCGTGGATCCCAAGCAAGCTGCAAGGGAACACAGGGAAGCTGCAAGGGACTCTAGAAGTGGACAGGGGAATTGTTTGATGCTCCCAGGCTCAGAGCCAGTGCTCTCCACTCTGTGCTTGATCCCAGCAAGATGTCAACTCTGCATCAGGGCAACATCTGAGCTTTGAGGGCAGGGGCCTCACCATGGGCTCACTGTTTTATTTTTGCTAATGTCAATCATCACATCTACCCAAGACTGCATCCCAATTTTCCCCACATCACTTCTTATGAGGCCTGGTACCACATCGCACCATACCCCTGGGTTCCCTGCCAGCAGTCTATTCCTGGTGACCCTGTCATATATGTGTTGGCTTCTGTCCATTACATGCTAGTTCCCTAGATCCCCTACCCACAGGGCCAGCTAGAACAGCTTCGCCCAAAACACACAGTTAGGATGACAGTTCTCTATCACTTGCCAGGCAGACCTGGGCCAGGGATATATATGGAGCTGTGGGAAGAGAGAGGCTGGGCTGCCTGGGAGGGAAGATGCTCACAGTTGTCCAGAGGAAGCCATGGGAACCTTTCCCCTGCCAGGCCCCCATCTCATCTGGCCTGTGCTCCAACCCCTCTCAGATGACTCTGTAGAAAATACCAGTTCCCTGGCAATCAATTCTTTATCCCCATTGTCTGGTTGCTACAGTCAGTCAGTGCTGGCCCGATGCGTCGATATATTCATGTGTGCCAGAGAAACACAGGCTGGTTCAGTGGGGGCCTGTGTGAACAGAAACTTCAGATTCCCAACCCCTGGGAAGTAGAAAAGTTCAGAAACATGCAGCAGTGGAGGTGTGACCTGGAAATCAGTGACACTTACTGCACCAGGATAGGACATCCATCATCCTCTGAATGGGGATGTGACACCCCCCACCTCCGCTTTACCAACTCCACTTTAACTCTTTCTCACTCTAACACTGGATGGGGTATTATTCAGAATGCTGGTCTGTTAGAAAACAAATGTCCTGCGCCATGACCCCAGCATTAAAGAATGTGTGGATTAAAGCTGAATAGACTACACTGGCATTTGCAGGTATCATGCATTCGAAGTAGTATTTCTGCTCCTAGAACTTCTGTCTCACTTGCCCATGATGATGTATTTCTTTTGGGGGCGAGGGTGGGCAGAACCAAAAAAGATGAAGCCCAGCAGACAGGCGTGGTAACTCCCCAAAATTCAATGGACACAGAGTCCCCAGCAACTTGTTAAAATACAATCTACAACTAGGTAGATTGGAGCTGGATCCCAAATGTTGAGGTTATTTTCCCTTGAAATGGTCTCACTGCATACCCCAGGCTGATCTTAACTTCCTGATGCTCTCGCCTCTGACTCCCAAATGTTGGGATTATGAGCATGCACCAACGTGTCTTGTGAGATTCTACATTTCTAGCCAGCTCTCAGGACTAGCCAAGACCAGAGAATCTCTCCCATCACTACCACCCTTATTCAGATACCCACTCTGGCATAGTGGAATAGTTGGGAGGCTCCATGCAGGGCTCAGGGAGAGCTAGCACACAGTAGGACCTCAATGAGGTGACTGTGTCCTGGGGGACCCTGGGTACTGTCTCCACACTACTTGTTCCTGAAATCCAGGTTGCATAGCTTCAGTGGCACTCTGAAAATCCAACCTAACCCTGTATGGATGATGGTATCAAAACCCGCAGGCAAAACAACCTGCTGGAGGATGCTCAGATACCTCTAGCTACAGCCAGTCTAGACACAGGGCACCCAACAATTCACCCAGCTGGGTCAGTTCCCCACCCCTGGTGACTGTCAGCCTTCATGACCCCCAAGTATAGACCTGAGTTACCATCATTAACACTAAGTGGGAATGAGAGGATGGGGAGCCCTCAATAGGAGACTATTCTAAGTCATCCTGTAGCCCTACCCTGTGAGCCAACTCTGGACAGGGTCCCCTTTGCTTACTGCTCCATCCTGAGAGCAGGGTGACCGGGTCCCATGAGAAGGCAGGGCACAGGCAGCAGAAGGCAGTAGCTGTGGCTTCTTAGGAGAACTGACCTATGCAGCTGCCACCGATCCTGGGAGGCCTAGGTAGAGAGGACCTAGGAGAGGTATTGAGTGATCGGTCGTGGCATCCTCCTTACCATCCAGGCCTCCAAATGTGTATCTCCTCAAGAGAGACACAGCAAAGCAGCAATTGGGCCCAGGACAACTGGGGAGGGGAAGGACACTCAGGTAGGCCTTGTAGGTGCAGTCCCTGATTATGTCTGGATATCCTTACCGTATGGGTCTGCCTTCAAATTCTCAAGGACCACAGGGGCCTTCACTTGGACCTGACACTGACCACCTCCCTTGGCTCCAAGCACACTCGGCCTCCAACATCTTCTTATCCTCCCCCATCTTGTTACTCAACACTTTGGCTGTTCTTGAAATATTTATGGGTCTTTATCTTGCCTTGACAAGACAGCGAGATCCTTGAGGTTCTGTTGCATTCTATATCTGTCTTCATCCAAGGCCCAGGACGGACACACACACACACACACATACACACACACACGCACGCACGTGCACACACACACACACACCCTAGCACATGCCTTCAGCATCAACCCTCTTAGTTCTCCTGCCCATGGCCATTGGGCCCCAGTTCTCTCCAGTCTCCACCAGCTCCTAGAATGTCAAAGCCAGGATGCTGGGATCCTCCTGTCCAATATCCTCTACCCAACCCAGGCCTTGACCTCTTCCTGTGATATTCCAGAGCCTCCTCAAGACAATTTACTACAACTAAGAAGTCATGAACACTTGTTGAACACTGTGCCTTACAGGTGCCAGGGGGCATGGAAGTCAGGTAAGATGGACGAAAGCTCTGCAGGGTCACTAGCCAAACAAGTGAACCACATCCTTGCCTGGAGTCAGGTGGCTCCCTTGCTGCTCTTCTCTCAAGACTGGGGAACATAAGGGCTATGATTCCAACGCTGGTTAGCCCAATGCCTACTGCATGACTCTGGGCTGTCCCTAACCAGACTCCTCATCAGTAAAGAATGCTGATGAACATAAACCTCATAAGCAGCTGTACGGATGGAGTGAGGTGATGGATGAGAGAAGGGCCAGTACCTCCAGCTACACAGCAAGCCCTCGTTTACCACTGGACCTCACAGCCATCCCTGCTTTCTCTCTCTCTCTCTCTCTCTCTCTCTCTCTCTCTCTCTCTCTCTCTCTCTCTCTCTCTCTCTCTCTCTCTCCCCCTTTGAATTACACCCTTGCCTCTGGGGACTGTTTCCAGGCACACCTCGTCCATGAAGCTTTACTTGGCTACTGCTTGGCCACTGGTTACTGCTGCCCATGACTCTTCTCCATCATGTCTTACTGTCTTAAACTCCCGACGTCCTGCCGGGGCCTTAAGTCTGATCCTTTCCTGAGCTACAAGTCTGGGGTGTCCTTGGTTCTGCCATGCTGCACAGACTCGTGGGGACCCAGTCTCTCTCATCCCTGCACTCCAGGTAGATGGCTGGGCCCACCACTGGCTCTCTTCAAAAGCCTCTGGATTTATCGTCCGAGAAAAAGGGCCACCTTGGAGCATGCTGGGTAGGGGAAGGGACACCAAATGTGTCCTGTTGTGAACCCAACAGGGCACTTCAGGTCAAGGCCAGAAAGCTCCAAATGCAGAGGCCCAGGGCACGGAGGCCCTCCTCAGGTAACACTCCCTCTCCAGTGTCCCTTTTGGGGTAACCACAGCCCCAAAGCAGCTCTCTTTGTCCCTGCAACATCTTTTTGAACCACAGCCCAGCAGAAGCACTTGGGTCTCAGTGGGGCTCCAACACATGGGGCGGCCAGTCAATCTTCAGTATCAAGAGGCTGCTTGGAAGGTGGAGCCGAGGACAGCATCCCTTTCCCTCTCCTCCTCAAGCTGCCCTTTTGAAAGCCACCTAGCCGCTCAGCCCACAGAGCCTCAAGACAGCTATTCAGTGGCTCACTGGGCCCTTCTGGCCCTGATGGGCACTCACACTTTTCTGTTGCTCTGATAAAACACCACGACCAAGGCAACGTCTGGAAGGAAGCGTTTATTACGGCTGGCTTCCCGTTCCAGAAGGAAAAGAGCCTATCTCCGTGGTGGGGAAGTGTCAAGAATGGCAGGCAGCAGGCATGGTGACCGGAGCAGCTGGGTGGAGCTGAGAGCTCACATCTTGAAGTGCAAGCAGGAAGCAGAGGAAACAGGCTAGAAATTGTGAGGTCTGAAACTCTCACAGTCTTCTTCCCCTGGTGCCGTGCTTCCCCGCAACAAGTCCACACCTCCTCCGCCGCCCCAAACAGCTCTTCCAACTGGGGACCAAGTTTTCAAATGCTGGAGACTTCCTGGGGACATTCTCATTCAAACCACTACATACAACATTCCCCAGATGATAAATTCATCATACGCAGAAGCGCGGCCGCCAATCAGAGCCATGTGCAGCTCTTGGCCACCCATGGACTAGGGTGTTTTATCTGGTTGGGTGCTTTAAAAATATTTGAGTGAAGCCAGGCTATGATGGTGCACACTTTTAGTCCCAGCACTAGAGAGGCAGAGGCAGGCAGATCTCTGCGAGTTTGAGACTAGCCTGGGCTACAGAGCGTTCAAGACAGAGCTACACAGAAAAACTCTAACTTGGGGGTGGGGGTGGGGGTAATTGCGTGAATATTTATAATGTTTATAAATCAAAAGAGTTCATGGAAATATCCATATTTCTGGTTTTTCAGATCAGTCAACTCTGGCCCACCTTTTAGACTGTCAGCTGGAGTGAAGGACTACTGGTCCATTCAAACCACAGTCAACCTATAGCTTGCGTAGACCTGGGATCCCTTGTTTACCTCCGCACCACGAAAAGCTGTCACTTACAAGGCTCCCCTCCCCCACATGTTACATACCCGGACCTCCAGGTGTCCAAGCATGACAGTAGTCTCCAGCAAGGAAATAAGAGGAGGTTGTCTATGAGCACAAAAACGAGTGTGCCCCTAAGGACTTGGAAATAAATCTAGGACAAGGATTGTTCCCTGGGAGTTGGAAGTAACACCCACATGGCCGTCCAAAGAGAAATATGCAGAAAAGTCATTGCCCAGAGAAGAAAGTGGATAGTTTTCTTCTCCACAGGGTGGCTGGGGGGAGGGTGTCACTTGGAGGCAAAACCACCATAGAAGGCAGCCAGTTACGCTCTGTCCAGGGACAGGATGTTCCTCCTGGGTATCTCAGGGAAGAAAGGGTATCTAGGGGTGCCCCCTCCCCGATTCCCCTTCATGTCCCCCAGTTTAGCTCTGCTGTGTGGGGTTAGTAGCTGGTGATAGAGAAACCAGAACCCAACACAGCCTCCCTTAGCCCCTGGGAACTGCTGGAAACCAGAAACCAGCCCACAGGGAACTGATGGTTTTTCTCCATGGTGTAGCAGGCAGGCTGCTGATGAGCAGAGACGGACAGGTGACCCAGTACAGGAGAAGCAGCTCAGACAGTTCAGCTGGAGGCAGGCCTCTCCCCTTCCTGGTAGCGCTTATGTATCTTATACAGTGTCCAGTCTCGCTGGACAACTGTGAGCATCCCAAGCCCAATCCATCCCCGGTGTTGCTTCCTGAATTCTCCATAAGCCCCGAGGAGATGGAGAAGCAGGAACCTTGGATCCTGGATTCCTGAGCTGGCCTCCAGGCCCAGAGGCAGCACAGTCATGGCTACCTCTGTTACTCCCACTCACACAGCTGGCCTTGGAAAGCAAGTCCTCAATAGTGTGTCCTTCAAAGACGACTGGTTTCCAAGCCATCTCCCCCCCCCAAAGACTATACTTACCTTCAAATAAACTCATAAATGTTCCTGTGATGTGGAAAGTAATAAACACTAATTTACAAAGCATTTACCTTCTTAGGCCAGACACCATGCGACAGTAATTTAATCTGCAAGACGACGTCACAACGCAGACACCATTTCTGTCCCTGCTCTACATTGAGGTGACTGAGACAGGCAGGGGCTGGCCAAGGGTTACCTGGTTCAAAACAGGCCGAGTTCGCACAGAAACCCACGCAGAGTGGTTCCAAAATGTGACTATGCTAACTAGAAAAGAGGCACTGAGGGTGTTACTCACTCCCCACAATGTCCCTTGCTCAGTAGCCACAAGCTGCTGGGCCCCATGGAGGGGGCTTTGGAACCAGATCCAAGTCAAGGCTTAGGCCCCTGCACAGGTGACAGAGTAAACTGCCATCAGGCGGTCAGATCCCTGGAGGTGGTCCAGGTCTTATACGACTGCATCAGTGAGCTCTTCATAACCCTGTTCCTGCAGGCAGGGCAGGCATGCTGTACCCGTTTTACAGCTGGCGCCCCCGGGGCACCCCCGTCCTGCTGAACAGGGCAGGATAATAACTGGGGATCCTGATTCCAGCCCCTGGCATTTGCAACATCACAGAGACTAACTCTACACCATAAGCCAGTGAATCGGTGGACAGTCAGGTTGAGCTGGGATGAGTCAAGGACTCAGAGGGGTAAAGGACTAATACCGGACAGAAGGTCTTATGAACTACACAGACTTCCTCCAGAGAGAGGGTAGGAAGACTCAACTCTTCCATAGACCACAAACATTCACAAGCTACACTGTCTATCTTGTAAAGAAAGTGTTTTAAAAAATGTTTTGTTTGTTTGGTGTGTGTGTGTGTGTGTGTGTGTGTGTGTGTGTGTGTGTGTGTGTGTGTGTGTGTGTAAATACCAAGGCCAGAAAAGGGCATCAGAGGTCCTCTATCACTCTCAGCCTATTCCTTTGAGTCAGGATCTCTCCCTGACTCTGAGGCTAGCATTTTCTCTTCCAGGCTGGAAGCCAGCAAGTGCTAGCAAAGCTCCTCAGGTTTCCAGTGATGAAACAGCACAGACTAGGACATGACACACATAACTCAGAGCCTGGATTCAGCTGGATTCCTGAGATGCTTCCTCTCCACACCCCCAGGCTGCTCATCAGACAAGCATCCAAACAGCCCTTCCTTTTTTTTTTTTTTTCTTTTTAGACCCACAGCAGGCTTTGAAAGTGACTACAAGACAGGCTGACAGTGTGCTATGCATTCTTGATCTGGTAGACAATGTGCATAGGGAAAGCTTGTCCCCATGCTGTCCCTTAGACCAGCTTAGACATGCAAGTGACAAGGAGGATCATCAGTCTACAGCAGCAAGAAGCAGCGTTCCCATGCCCAGGCTCCTTTGACTGTAGTTTCACAGTCAGGCTAACATGTGAGGCCACCAGTGATTCCCTGGAGCTCTCATGGCTCTCTGTATGGGACAGCCCAGAAGCATCCTCAGCATATCACCTATATACTGGACGGCCCGGAAGCATCCTCAGCATATCACCTATATACTGGACGGCCCAGAAGCACCCTCAGCATATCACCTATATACTGGACGGCCCGGAAGCATCCTCAGCATATCACCTATATACGGGACGGCCCAGAAGCACCCTCAGCATATCACCTATATACTGGACAGCCCAGAAGCATCCTCAGCATATCACCTATATACTGGACGGCCCAGAAGCATCCTCAGCATATCACCTATATACTGGATGACCTAGAAGCATCCTCAGCATATCACCTATATACTGGACGGTCCAGAAGCATCCTCAGCATGTCACCTATCTACTGATTAGCAATGTCCTTGATGTGTGGGACCTTACTGAGCCTGGGGCACCCTTCCAGAGTCCATGGGTTCAGAAGATACCTACCTCTGTCTTGTGGGTCCCTGGTAAGATGGTAGATAAAACATAGCTCTTTTGTAAGCCTGGAACTACAGCTATGCCCTTCCTCCATCCCCCTCCACGATATGAACACAGATTAATGTGGTCATGGCCCTGTGACTTCTTAAAAAAAAAAAAAATCCTGTTCTTTTCTTTTCTTAGAGATGATAAAAAGGGGACCTAAAGCAGTGGTGAAGAGGGTAGGTCTCAGTCCAACAGAGCTGAGACTCTCCTGCAGGCAGGACTCAAGCCTGAAGGACAGTCCTCCTAGCCAGAGCATATCTGCCCAGCATTGAGACCAGTGCCCGCAGGAACACCTCACCTGCCAGCCAGGAGTGAGGAAGCGACTCTCTGATTTCAGCAAGATTGGCTGTCTCCCTGGGGACCCACCCGTGTAGGAAATGTCACTGATACGGGACAAGCTGCTCTGGGATCGCTGCCACAGGAAGCCACTTGGACTGGTCAGGAAGAGCGGGGGAAAGGAGAGAAGCAATTTCTCGGTAAAAAGAGAAGGGCAGACGTGTCCACCTTGTCTGGCACCATCCGGGAGAGGGTAGGTGGCCAGGAGAACACTCGACATCCCAGTCTGGGATGCACTGACAAGCTAGGAGTGGGCTGGGGACACTGAGCTGTTAGAACTCAAAGGAATTCTTGACTCTGGCCCTGTCCTTAAATATCTGTCACTGGTTCAGCATCTGCTAGGCAACATCTAGACCCCAGGCTACCAAGGTGAATGGAGGCATGGCTCTGTCCTTTCGGATACCTACAGGGTGGCAAGGAGAAAGCCAAAGACAATGTGTCGAGAACACGGCACCAAATCCTGCCCAGAGCCCTGGAACACCTGTCCAAGGGGAGCCAGAACAGTGTGACCCGAGTTTCCTGTGTGACCCTCAGTAAGTTCTGCCTCGGTCTTCCTATGACAGGTATCCTTACAAAAGGGGACACTGAGGCAGACTCACACACAGGAAGAAACCATGTACAGAGGAAGGCGGATCGGTGACATCAGAAGCCAGAGGACGACCAGACACAGTGGCCGGGACATGCTTGTAATCCCAACCCGAGAGGGCAGCGGCAGGAGGATCCTGAGTTCAGTGCCCGCCTGAGCTAAACAGTGAGACCCTGCTTAAGACAAAACAGGAAGCCTGGGCACACTGAAGTTGGCCAGCAAAGCGCCAGAAGCGAAGGAGAGCTTGGCACAGATCCCCAGCCACGCTGCCAGGAGGACCCAGCCCTGCCCTGCTGACACCTGACCGATCAGCCTGTCTCGGTGAAACCGTAAGGGCGGTTGTTTAAGCTGAATGTTGGTGACAGCGGCTCCGGCACAAACACCATTTGTGTGCACACACACACACTGCATATGTGCACACACCGACCCTGGTAATAGTTCCTACATAGCCAAAACAGGCAGCAAAACAGAAATCGGCACAAGCTATGCAAAGGCCCGTGATGCGCTCTTTGGGCAGCACCCTGTGTCTCCACTTTAGAGATCACCAGTTTTAGGAGGTAGCATTGGCACTAACCACGCTTAGCCCCTTATTGGGTTCATGTGAAATTCTTAAGCTCATCTCGGGATCCTGGGACCCACGGCGCCAACTCAGCTGACTGCTGGCCAGGAGGAGCCCCAAATGGACAAGGGGAGACCCCGGCAACTGTCCATGGGAAGACAAGCCCACACGGGAGCTCAGATGAAATCCACCTCAGAGGGTCACAAAGTGCAGCGATCCATGTGGGTCTGTGGGTTCCAGGTCTGCCAGCAAGGTCAAGGAATATATCTGGCATTTCTAGGTAAGGAGAGCAAGTCAGAGTTCAGACGATGGAGGAGGCAGGTGCAGGGGAATGGTACGGAATGCGAGAGGGCTCAGGTCCCAGTTTTTGGGCCTGACTCAGCTAGCTACCTGCTGCGGAACTGCCACTCCACAGACAGCCACGCTATAGCCTCTGCCCACTGCTGCTAGACCAGCTGACAGTTCCCAGGGGTGGCAATGTGGGGCATAGTCTCCAACTGTGGGGTTTGAAGTCAGTCGTTCATCTATGGAAGTTATGGGGCCCAGGCAAGAAAATAAAAGCCTTTCTTGTTCAAAATAAGAACTTCAAACTGAGCTTGGTGCCCTATGTGTGTGTGTGGCATATGTGTGTGTATATGTATGTGTGTGTGTGTGTGTGTGTGTGTGTGTGTGTGTATGTTTGTGTGTGGGTGTGGACATGTAGCCTGTCTGGGTTCTCCGATCCAAATACACTGCCCAGCATACACAATTCAGGAGGGGAAGGCAGGTGTATGTGGTTGGAGGATAAGGGGAGCCTTTGACACAGCATGCATGTACCTCTGGGCCACATTATCTGACTGGTAGGAAACAGTGGTTTAGTCATGGTTATTTCCAGAAGCTTCTATTATATAGCATTTAACTAAATATGGGGTATTCAGAAAAAGAGCCGAGTACGCTGTTAACTGTTCTAGGCCAGGGCACACCTTTGGCCCCCTCACCTCTGCTGATCACCTTAAGTGTACACTGTTTTTCCTACCTAGATAGGAAGACAAACACTTCTTTTTAAAAACTCCTTTAGCTGAAGAACATGGAAATAAACATAAACTATATTAACTTATACCTGAGTAATTAGTAATATACTTCTAGCAACATATTAAGAAAGTACTAATACCAAAAATGATAACAACCAAGATAACTTTGCATGGTTTCATCTGAGTCCTTTTAAATGTACTGGAAACTTGCCCTTTTCTTCTGTCTTCCAGGGGACTTCCTGGAGCTGTGCTGAATTCCCGGCTCATTATTCATGGTTTCCCACACATTTCTGCCCATGGCGTACCAACCCAAGAGACCTCCTCCAGAACTCCTTCTGATCCCTGAGAGCTGCCAGCTCCCACTGGCACACAAGGCCAGCCCCTCTGGCCACTGAGAATTCCCAGAATGGATGTGACAGCTAAGAACTTCAGGAGGATCACTTGTGATTGGTGCCCATTCCTCTGGAGCTCAGTGGGGCTAACAAGTCTGGCTGTGCGGCTCCATCTGCTTCAGGGCCACTCAGGACTCCAGTGCCACCACGCCCTGATCCATAGCAGTGAGCCAGCAGATCACGAGTAGGTCCGGGGACCTGGCACCTCTCCTTTGTTCCCTGGGGCCCAGAGCCAAGCAACTGTGTGAGCAGCAGGCTTGGTCTCCGCTGTGCTGACAGCTTCATCAGGCCGGTCACCACCTGCTAATGGCATCCTCAGCGCCACGAGCCCTTGCTGTCCCCTCCACCTGTGACAGTGACGAGAGCTGCCTGTCACACAGCCCAAGGCCTACTGCTTTCTAAGCCATGCCTGCACTGACTGGTTGCTCTCACTCCAGGCTCCGTCCAGCCTCTGTATTTGCTTCTGGTCCACATGGACATGAGATTCAAGAGCAACTGCCAATCACCCCAGGGAGTTGGCTGCCTGGCAGCCGGAAGGCTTTATGGTAATTTATTCACTGGCACCTAGGCTAACTGGGACAAGAACAAGAATAGCTCCTGAAGTCCACAATGGAGGGGATCCGCAGAGGCATCCAGAGGGACTACAGACCACCCACTTACCCCTCTGAAATCACAGGGAGGGGCCAACAAGGTGATGAGGACCAGGCGGCAAGCCCTCATTCTATGGTTATTGCCCAGGTTCCCCTGGAGAGAGACTGGTATTTACACCGTGGTGTGAGTGACTTATCACAAGTCTCAACATAGGATGCAGAGGATGAAGAATGGCCCAACCACTGGGAACCCAAAGATGGTACAGAAAGAAGGCAAGACAACATCTGGAAGGGAGTTCTGTCTCTTCCCAGTGTGCCAACGCTGCCCTTCTAGGTCAGGGCTGGCTCCCGGAGGATCCCCCTCCTGATGACAATATAGACTCCTGGCACCATGGCCCCAGGGAGGCTAGGGGCTCGGTGTCCAGAGACTTAGAGCTAGTGGCCCTACTATGAGTTAACTTAGTCAAGCTGCAGCTCTGGGCCACCCCGGTGTCCATCTCTGCGAGAAGAGGACCCTGGCCTACTCCCAGGCCCCTCTGCAGTTCCAAACCTAACTCTGAGCCATCTGTTCACTTCCCTCCGGCCCCCCGGTCAGTGGATGGGCAGGATGGGAGAGGCAGGCTCCAGCTGGGCCTCATGCCCTGGGTGCGCAGCAGGCTGTCCTGGCCGGGGGCCAGAGCTCCACCATTTCTGGCTTTGCTGTGGCATCATAAGCAGCAGGAGTAGATTCCAGGCTAAATATGGAGCCTCAGAGCCAGGCTTCTCCCACCTGCAGGCCTGGGACCAAACGACAACCTTCCAGCCACTCCGAATGCTGAGTCAGAAACTCTGCACATGGCCCAGAGCCAGGCGGGTCAGGAGGGCCAGAGCAACAAAGAACTTCCAGAGACATCAAAAATCCAGCAACGTGAGGCACTCCCCTCTAATGCAAGGCAGGCACGCGCCTGCCAGTTCAACAGCTCAGAAGAGCAGGAACAACTGAGTCTCGGAATACAGCAGTTTGTCCTAAGCCTAAGAAGAGGGTATCTGGATGAGGATACATAGAAGACTATGGGAAAGTGGGAACGCAGGAAAGAGACACATCTCCATCATCAGAATGGAGCCGCAGAGCATTGTGGGAAGCCGGTGTGGATACAGGAAGTCAGAGAGAGGGAGAAAGAGTGCTGGTGCCTCCATCCATACTGTCTGTAGCCCAGCGAGGACGGAAACAGGAAGAGGGGCAGGGAGAGCTGAGAAGGGGGACCATGGCCCTGGGGAAGAGTCCCTCACAGGTGGAGCTTCTTCCTCCTTAAATTTGAAACAACGGTTGCTTGGGAGATGGCAGAGGTAACAGGTCCAGATAGAGGATGCAGCCTGAGGCTGGGCAGAGGGACCAAGAGCTACTGGAGCGGGAGGAGGGGACCTCGGGGAGAGGGGGTGGGAGGGCAGGGCAGGCAGCGAAGCCAGGGGAGGCAGCAGGAGGGCTGTTTAGTGAAATGCAAAACGTGTAGGTAGCAGGATGCAAAAGTGTGTGTGTGTGTGTGTGTGTGTGTGTGTGTGTGTGTGTGTGTGTGTGTAAAATGTGAGCCCCAGCATGGGTTCAGGAACCAGTTAGGTGATGACAAGAGAGTCACCCAGACAAGGAACTAGAATCATGAAGTGGATTTAGGGGCGCCACTCCCATACGACAGAGGTGCAGCTGTCCTGAGCCAGTGTGTGTGTGTGTGTGGGGGGGGGGGGGGTGACAGGG
This sequence comes from Peromyscus maniculatus bairdii, assembly GCF_049852395.1. NCBI lineage: Eukaryota > Metazoa > Chordata > Mammalia > Rodentia > Cricetidae > Peromyscus > Peromyscus maniculatus. The sequence goes on from NC_134870.1 coordinate 67,075,589, forward strand.
CCAAGGACCAGGGCAGCTGGGGAAAAAGCTGGGACTATGACTTCCAAAGTCCCCGGCATTGACAGGCCACGGAGGACAGGTCCCTGGAGAGGATGGGACCACAAAGCGCTGGGAGAGTGTAGATACGTGGAGTGTCCTAGTTAGCGTGACTACTGCCGTGATGAAACACCATGGCCAAAAGCAACTTGGGGAGGAAAAGGCTTATTCTGCTCACACCTCTATGTGATGGTCCATGACTGATGGAAGTCAGGGCAGGGACTCAAACAGGGCAGGATCCTGGAGGCAGGAGCTGATGCAGAGGCCATGGAGGGGCGCGGCTTACTGGCTTGCTTCTCCTGCTTTCTTACAGAACCTAAGACCACCAGCCCAGGGGTAGCGCCACTTACAATGGGCTGGGCCCTTCCCCATCAATCACCAATTAAGAAAATGCTCTACAGGCTTGCTTACAGCCTGATCTTATGGAGACATTTTCTCAATTGGGGCTCCTTCCTCTCAGATGACTCCAGCCGGTGCCAAGCGGACATAAAATTAGCCAGCACGTGGAAGGTAGGACCCAAAGCAGCAAGAGTCTGAGGGTGAGGGTGCCCTCCATGGGAAGGCCACCAAGAGGATGAGCAAAGCAGAGTGCCCATGGACTTGGCACTTAGGAAGGTCCCTGTCATAAGGCTGCCCATGAGGTGCTCTTGATCTTTGAAGACTTGTTCATTTCTGAGCCTCCTGAAGAGAAACTCCATAGTCACTAAGTGGCAAGACCAGGGGTGGCAGGGACAAGAGACTGAATCAGTTCAGAGCTGCCAAGTGTGCCCACACCTTCTCAACGCTGCTCTGCCCCCCCCCCCCGTGGGGGTTCTCTGGTAAAATGTGGAACTAAGGACTGTCTATATCGATGCATTCCTGTTTTTAGAAGCACTTTAAAGTATCAGAAGCACTTTAAAGGCAGAATTTAGTGAAATGCAAAAATACATGTAGAGATTTGAAATTTTTGCTCCTCTATAACCCAGATGCTAAAAACAAAACAAAACAAAAAACCAAAGTCAGTCTTAAATATTGTTTGTGAATATACATATGATACATATATAATATGTATTTGCCTACTATATTATTATTATTATTATTATTATTATTATTATTATTATTCCCACTTAGATACATAACATACTATATAGCTAAAGTTTGGACTGCAGATATTTCAAGCCAAGAATGATTTAGGTCACAGCAGCCTCTCATTTCGCTGGGAAGCTGGGTGGCCAGCCAAAGTCATGTCATTAATTAATGACATGGCCAGGACCAGAAGCCACACCTCCTGAAGCACGCCAGATCCTGTTGCTACCACATGGTCCAGTGCAAGTCAAACTAATGTCAAGTGTCACAGAACCTGTCCCAACCCCGTGGGTCACAGAACCCATCCCAACCCTGTGGGTCACAGAACCCGTCCCAACCCCGTAGGTCACAGAACCCATCCCAACCCCGTGGGTCACAGAACCCATCCCAACCCCGTGGGTCACAGAACCCATCCCAACCCTGTGGGTCACAGAACCCATCCCAACCCTGTGGGTCACAGAACCCATCCCAACCCTGTGGATAACAGAACCCGTCCCAACCCCGTGGGTCATAGAACCCATCCCAACCTTGTGGGTCCCCACAGAAGGGACTGGGAGGCTCCGCTGTGTCACAAGCTGTACTAGCAGTGGTTTGGGGGTTCTGTTTTTACAAGTATCTTGGCTCTGTTTTACAGAATCACAGGTATCTCCATGCCATGGTGTTATGACTTACATATGGCAAGTTCCCCAAAGGCCACGTGTTGATGGTTTGTCCCCCAGTGTGATGCTTTGGGGGAGATGTGGGAAGTCTAGGAGAGAGGGAGATGTTTCAGGGCCTTGAGGTCACACCCTTGAAAGGAATCATGAGATGCTGGTCTCTTCTCTCTCTTACATCCTGGTCAGGAGTTATTTCACATGTCCCCATCCTGATAGTGCACCCAAAAGCAACAGAGCCAACAGACCGCGGACTAAAACCTCCCAATCTACCAGCCAAACAACCCTCTTGCTATTTATAAGTGGATTATCTCCGGCATGCATTACAGTGACAGAAAGCCAGCTAACACAGGTCATGCGCTAGCTGTGTGGACCACATGGGCATGCAGCTGTGTTTGGGAGGGGGGCTGCTGAGGGAAGCAAGCAAACCGAACCCCGCCACACGCCACCTGACGCATCCTACAGTAGGAATGCATTACGTCTGCTGGAGTTGACCACCTTTCCTACAGACCCACAGCGGCCTGGTTCCACTTGGGAGTCAATTTGCTCCAAGTTCCAATTGGACTCCAGGGCGAGGTAATTTTTCTATAAACTACAAAGGTCTTAAGTTTCAGATGAAGACTCTCAGTAAAATAAAGGGGGAAATTTACACAAATAGTTCCATAAAAGAGCAAAGGACATAAAAAATTAAATGAATTTGCAAAGAGAGAAATGGTTTGGGGCAAGCTGGCCAGCCATCAGAGAAGTCGAGAAGGAAACGGTGATACCGTTTCACCCTTATCAAATCTGGAAGAGCAGCCAGGAACGCCGACCCAGGAGGAAGGAAACGCGTTTTCTGTCTGCAATGGGAGTGAAAGCGACCCAGCTGCCCGTCTTCTGCAGAGCCGTGTGGAACAAGTGTTTCAAAAGCTGTCTGAACGCACGGACAGCCTAACCTCACCTAACCTATGCGAGCGCGCCTGGCCAACTGTCTCTAAGTATGTGGGGAAGTGTGTGCAGAGGCCACTGCCCCCAGGACAGGCGTCCGCTGGCTCCTGGCGTCTCTGAGAAGCCATCGACACATTACATGGTGGAGATCTGAGGCAAAGGGCATTTACTTTCTGACTCAACTGTAAAGAGCTGTGACATCGACACAGGGAAGGAAAGCAGCGAAAATGTTGTGAGCCCCTTAAAGGGGCAGAGCCACGACAGAGCCATTAAGAGCCTGGGCAGACCAGCTGCTGGACCGCTGTGAACCGAGGTGCCACCCTGGGAGTGAGATGCTCAGTCGTGCCCCTTAGCACAATCGCACAGCCTCTCTCTTGCCCTGGACTTCACATCTCTAGGATGACAGAGCCCCAACTAAGGATGGGGCAGTAGTGCCATAGGCCCTGTCCACAGCTTTGTGTCAGTATAGACTCCCCCAGAGAGAGCTTGGGGAATGGACACTGGCCAAGTTTGAAGTGGGCAGAGGACTGGTGTGATTCACAGCAGGCCATTCCATTGAAGGAAGGTGTGGGGTACAATGTCCAGGCTGTGTCCCCAGCTCCACTTCAGCCACATACAAAGCTACAGGTACTCGGAATGACTCCCAATGTCACATACTAGCACCTTCTCAAAGTCCCAGAGGCCCAAACAGGCCAGGAGCAAGACAGCGTTACTTCAGGGATTCAGGGACAGCGTGAGACCCAGGCCAAGCCAGCTCCTTTCTGCCCTGGCCTGTGAAGATGCTCTAGGTCTCAGGTCCTTCCTGCCAGTTCCCTTCACAGGCTCCATACTACAGAGAACCACAGGAAGTGAGTTCCACCACAACAGGATTCTGTCCACAGCAGCCTTTCAGACCCACAGTGGCCTCCAGGTACGGGGTCTTCTTCACTTTGATTTCTTCAGTGGTTACACAGGTAAAAAGCATTTGCCCAAATCCCTCAGGCCGTACATGTACACTCCCCATAGTCTCTTCTAGGTAGATACTACTGTGGTGAAGTATGACTGATACAGATCGAGATGGAATTAACATATACGGCTCCCGGAAGCAGGATCTGCAAACAAAATCACACAGAGCCTTGGAGATGGTTAGAGAACTCGGGTTACCATCAGGGTACACAGGAAACCTAAAGTGAAACCAGTGAGTACTGGGTCACTGTGGGCAGGTCCTTACCTATAAATATATCAAGTATGTGCTTTCCAGCCAGTGAGCTTGAGAAAACGATCGGTTCTGGGGCTCTTGCTAGCTGTTGAACTACACACACCTGGGTCCTAGGAACCTACATTTTGATGAGCTCCCTGGCTGACAGCAATGGTCAGGACTCAGACCCACATTTGGTAACGATGACAATGTGTTTATAGAAGTTCTGGCTTCCAGTGTTAACAGTGCCTGGTTCCATGTAGGAAGAATAACCCACAGCCAAAAGAATCGCTTGAATAAACAGGCTGGGCAGGACAGATGCTCTCCAATCCGAACCTTGCATCTCAAAAGTGTGGCCATATATTTGCACCGTTTGTGCACTGCTCAAAGACACCCAGGGCACGTTGTTAAGCCTGTGTCCTGGTGCAGCCACCTTGACTACGGTGGGGGAGCAGGAAAGGGTTCTTTCCTTCTAAATCCATCCACTAAGACAAGGGGTACTTTTTCCTATGTCCCCTCAAAGTTCTGGAGGAAAAAAAAACCAACAGACCAGCATCATGAAAATCCTCATTTTTTTTTTTCCTACAAAGCACATGGTTTCAGCCAGGGCTCCCTATACACGGCAGAGGTGGGAGACTTAGCACGCAAGGCACTCTTGGTCCTGCCTCTTCCTGTCACCCCTCAACTTCATCTCCAGGCTCCTCATCACTTGCCTTTCTCAGGAGGCATCGCGTGTCCCCTGCCCCTCCAGGCCTGGGTCAAGCCACGCTGCCCACCCACCCAGCCTCTCACTGTTCAGCTGGCTCTCATTAATAGTCCACAAGCCCTCCCAACTTCCTGGCAGACAGGTCCTTCCTCCATGCATCCGGGCCGTGGAGGACAGCGAGGGATGAGGCAGGCACATTCTGAGCCTTCGCAGACCTGCTGACCTTGTTTGAAGATGATTAACACACTAATTACAATACGGTGTGAGTAAGTAAGGCATGTGCAGCGGAGGGCATGCTGTCTGTTAATTACAAACCTACTATGGTGCTCTCTAAAAATAGTGTAACTCCCTCCCCTGTCAGTCTCGGGGCCCAAGAATAATGCAAGCTGAACTCCCGTTCTGCTGGGTCTGGTGTCGCTCACATTCCTCCACACATATCAGAGGCCTAAACTCCTCACAGTGTGCAAATGGAGCAACCAGGGCTGAGGCCGCGTTCCTGACCCTACAGCTGGACCCGGTCTCACCCTTCAGGAGGCCCGAGAATCTCTCAGGCTCACCACACAGGCCCCGCCCAGCCATGGCTGAGACATTCCCCCAGGGCCAGGTGGCAATGGGACCCCACAGCAGTGGCTCATCAAGTCCCCCAGCCATGTTGTCTCCTGAGGGTCAGCATCTCCTACAAGCACGCTCCTCCCTCTCCTGTCCCTCCTCCCCTCCCACGCCACTGCCAGCATGGAGGTGAGGGGTAGATGACGAGGAGCCGAGCCACAGGTTTTCATCACTAAAGGGACACAATGGCCTGCTTTTCTTCAGACTCCAGAGCACCAGGTCTGAGTCCAGACAGGCTCTGCACTTTAACGAATGCATCACACCAGACGAACGGCTTCTCTGCCTCAGTTTTTCTACCTGTGAGATGATGCCAAGCCCGCAGAGTTGATGAGAGGCCTGGGTAAGCAGGGGGTAGGCGAATTGCCTCCAGCAGTCGGGAACATCCATCCCTCTGCTGCTGTCACTTGCTGATTTCTGCTGGCTCTGAGGCCCTCGAAGAGGACAGAGCGTTCCGTGCTGAGATGCACAGTATACAGAGGGCAGGTCACTGACCTCATGAACATCAGAAACCCAGGAGGCAAAGGGACAACCTGAGGCAGGAGCATCCTAGGTGGGAGAGACAGCATGATGTACACCATAACTACCTTCATCCTGGAAGCCGGCAGTTAAGATCCCAGGGTGTTCTGGGTAAGCTACTCTTCTGCTTTCTCTTCAGCTCCTGATGGTCTCCCTAGCCCTGCTACCTAACTAAGCCTCCACCTGGGACACCAGCACTCCCCCTCACACAGCCCTCTGGTATAGCCACTTCCTATGTCTCTCCTCTATTGCTCCACAGAGGTCAAGTCACATAGGAAATACTTAAGAGAAGACTAGAGAGGCTTCTCTCTCCCAAAGGGTCTCCTCTCTCTCTCTAGCTGCCCAACCCACCCTTCCTTCAGAGTTCCCACGCTCCTCAGATGCAAAGTTCGCCCTGCCTTGACCTATGGCCATTTCCCTTTGGTAAAGGCCTCCAGCACTGACTTCCACCCTGACTGTTTGCACTTGCTTAGCCATCCCTTTCCTGTGTAGAACCTAACTCCTCCCCTGGAGCCGAACACTCCCCACTTAGGTGGGTAACAACACCATCCAGGGGCCAGGGGTGTAGGAAGACTTCGTAATCATTTTCAAGAAAATGATGCTCATGCTAGTCTTCAAGTTCTTGTAAGAGACAAACCGAAGGGCTCATGACCTATCTAAGCTCTGGTTTTTGGCCTCTTTGGCAGTGTGAGGTATTGGTTCCACCTCATGAAGCAAGCCTGAAATCCAAATTTCAAACTGTGGTTGGTTACTTCCATAACATCTGTACCACTGCTGCCCCGGTGTACCTTGCTGACAGACCTTGGCTGTGGTAGCCTTGGCAATAGCCTATGATTTTGGGGGAGAGTTCCACGGCACCCCTTTGACCAACAACTCAACAAGATGCAACCCATTCTTGGCACTGGAGGTTTTACCTGGTGGTATAAGATGTGTAGACAGAGCACTGTTACACTGACTCCATTTAAATACATTATTCAAATATATTTAAATAACTGTATACAGACTCCACTTAAATTTGCTTGTATATATCTTAGGAAGCTTCTAGGTAGTAACTTCATTGACAGATTTTCAAGAGGCCTTTAGTTTTGGTTGCCCCTCCCCGTATTTCCTCCTTTACCCGATTCTAGGGAAAGAGGACACCCACCACAAAGTCCTACTTCTAACTAAGAACCTATTTGCAACTGCTAACTGCTGGGAAAGGGAAAAATCGGTTTTCTCCAATGGCGTGCCACACCAATATCAACCACACGCTAAGGCAGGCTCATGCCCAGGAGCAGCCGGCCAACACAAAACAGACTGGAGTTTTTGTGTGAGCGGTTTTTGTTTGTTTTTGTTTGCTTTTTATTTTGAGAGAGAAAGGAAGAACATGAAGTTGGGTGAGCAGGGAGGTGGGAGACTCTGGGAGAAGCTGGAAGAGAGGAAAAATATGATCAAAATATATTGTACAAAAAAAAATTTAAGGGAGGGAGGGAAGGAGAGAGGAGGAGGGAGGGAAGCGGAAGCAAAGGCAGGAGGGAAGGGGCCACTGTGCCCAAGAGCACCTTCAACAGGCACGCTCCTCCCAGCCACCAGGCAAGCAGAGGAAGCACTCCCTGGCCCGGCTGCTCTCCCTCCCTTCTGTATCAACTGGAGAAAGTGCCAGTGGCTACGGAATGCCAGAAAGCCTTTGTAGCACACAGCAAGGAGAGGGGAGCCTTCAGCTCACCCTGGACATGGGCAGCAGAAAAGGAGGGAGCGGGGAGGGAGGTTCTTGGAACAAAGCGAGGCCATGGGGCCAGGATGAAGCCAGCCTGCAAACCCAAGTTCAGTAAGGGTTATTTTTGAAAATCTTAGAGCGAAGTATCATTGGAAGAATTGGGAGCGATGTTATACGCATCATTCTGGGAGGTAGGAGGCCTCAGGACTTACAAAAACAAACAAACAAACAAACAAACAACCCTCCATAGTATTCAGGCCTGGTATTCTGAAAACAACACTTGCTATCTGGCCTTCTCACTGTGAGACAGAGAAGCTGGAAGACCAAGTGCCTGAGAGCTCATGATGCTGGAGACAGAGAGAGAGAGAGAGAGAGAGAGAGAGAGAGAGAGAGAGAGAGAGAGAGAGAGAGAGAGAGACAGCCTGACAACATCAGGCTAGCACATTATTTCATGGAAAGAAGGTGGATCAAAAGCCATGCTGTGGCAGAACCTCAGTTCCAGGCTGAGATGCGCATCTAATAGGGCGGCTCAGCTGAGAAAAGCTCCGAGGCCACGCCTTCAAGCTGGTGGTTGGTATCCAGTCTTCTGTGAATCTCATCCCACTGGGGGCCTGCCAGGAGATCTGGCCTCCACCAACACTGAGCCCTGGGCCCAGTACTTCAGGTGCAGAGTGAACACAGAGACCAGACTACAGGGTGGGAGGACAGACAGCCTAATAAAATCTCTGCGATGCAGGGACGTACCTGGCACACTGAGACAGACAGGACCAGAGTACCCAGGAAGCATGGAAGTAAAAGTCACAGTAGAGAGACACTCATAAGAGCGGGTTCAACAAATGGATGGAACTAGAAAATATCATCCTGAGTGAGGTAACCCAAACCCAGAAAGACAGTTATGGTATGTACTCACTCATTGGTGGATTCTAGATATAAAATGAACAATCAGACCACAACCCATAGAACCATAGAGGCTATATATATATATATATATAGCATGGAGGTCTGTAGGACGACTGTGGCATATAATAAATTTCAGTTTTACTCAATTATTGAAAAAAAAATAGCCAAATGAATGGAAACACATGAACTATGAACCAAAGACTGAGGGGCTCCCAGCTGGATCAGGCCCTCTGAATAGGTGAGACAGTTGATTGGCTTGATCAGTTTGGGAGGCATTTAGGCAGTGGGACCAAGTCCTGTGCTCATTCCATGAGTTGGCTGTTTGAAACCAGGAACTTATGCAGGGACACTTGGCTCAGTCTGGGAGGAAGGGACTGGACCTCCCTGGAGTCTACCAAGTCGATCACAGTCCTCGGGGGAGGACTTGTCCTGGAGGAGATGGGAATGGAGGGTGGGCTGGGGGTAAGGGGAGGGCGTGGGAGGGGGGAGAATAGGGGAACCCATGGCTGATATGTAGAACTGAATGGTATTGTAAAATAAAAAATATATATCACAAAAAAAAAAAAAAGAGCGGGTTCAAGGTCAAAACCTTGACTTTCCGTTAGGCCTGATTCTAGAATACAGTTGGTATTAGGTATGATGAACATTGAGGTCCCAAGGACGTGACTGGTAAAGGTTGGTGGCCATTATGCAAAGGAGCCAGTCACAAAGGACTATAGATATTACAGTTCCACAGCTAAGAACTGTTGAGGACAGACACATTTCTAGAGAAATCAGACTGGAGGTTCCCCAGGGCTGAGGGGATAAAGAGTAAGGGGGAGATGATGAGAATGTCCTGGTATCAGATGGTGGTGATGGCTACCAACACTGTGAACCAGTCAAACTGAGCTACTTTACCATGGTAGGCTTTAGGGTATACATATTTTATCTCACTAAATCTTGTATTAAGGAAGGAAAGTAGGCTAGGCAGTGGTAGCACACGCCTTTAATCCTAGCAGTCAGGAGGCAGAGGCAGGCAGATCTCTGTGAGTTCAAGGCCAGCCTGGGCTACAGAGCAGATGCCAGGAAAGCCAGGATTGTAACATAGAGAAACCCTGTCTTGAAAAACCACACAAAGAAAGAAAGAGAGGGGGGGAGGGAGGGAAAAAGAGAAAGAAAGAATGAATGAAAGGAAGGAAGGAAGGAAGGAAGGAAGGAAGGAAGGAAGGAAGGAAGGAAGGAAGGAAGGAAGGTGGTTAGGGAACTGAGAGACACTCAGAGGCTGTGGCACTGATGGTCAGTGCCCTGGTCAAAAATAAACTAAAAGGGAGAGGAAGACTAGACGTGAGAAGCCTCAAATGGAGGAAGGGCTCATCTCAGCTGGGATCCTCGCTGCTGCCTCTGGGTTGGGATCTTTCTTGTGAAAAAACAGGACTATCTTAGCTTGTTTCCTTCTGGATGCGGCTTTGGACACCATACCCATCCACACCCCTTTACCACCCTCTGGGCCTGACAAAGGAACCCTGACAAAGTGTCAGACCTCACTGTAGCAGCATTGGTCTAGAGCCACAGTACCCCACATCCATCTGCTTCTGCCAGGCCAGCTTGTCAAGCTCTGTGCCACACCATGACCTGGCATCCCAGCACACCTCTGCCCTCCTGGGTCTTCCTGGGGGAATGCAGGCCATGACTCCAGCTTAATACGGGGCCTGCAACCCAGCCCCCTCCCCCCCCAAACTGCGCTTCACAGACGTCTTTCCAATGGGATATGTTACCTGCTCCCATAGCATTTCCTAAGCAGACAAGGCATGAGTTCTGTTCCACTCCATGATTCTCTTGGAGGCCCCATTTGCACATTCGCCGCTGTGGCAATTACAATACCCAGTCCCGTAATATCACACATTCCACATCAGTGGATCTCAGCATACTAATAACACTTAGCAATTACAACCTTCTAGAACAGTCTCTCCTCAGTGCAGAAAGCCAGAAAACAAAACAGCAAAATCACACGAAGGACAAGTCCTGAGCCCCGAGGACATGATGATTATGAAGCAGAAGCAGAAATCACAGTCAAAAGAGAGGAGTTTGAAAAGGTGGGAGGAGAAGACATGCCCCACCTATGTCCTTCTGTTCCGTGTCTTTGGGTCTCGCACATGTCCCCACACTTAGGGTGCTATGGAACATCAGCTAGTGCCGCAGACATGAGGGCGGGCACTCTTTCTGGTCTGGGGTGGCTTTTCACCTACTTAGTTTTGCTATTTGTGCTGCAAAGAAAGAAGACTCACCAGTGAGCAGGGTGCCAGGATGGGAGCAGCGGAGGAGGGGACAAGCCAATGTCCTCAAAGAACTGAAGGGCCCATCTCCGGAAAGGACGTCACAGCACCGCCCACCCCTACCCCGAAACACACAATGGCTGCTCGTTTTCCTACGGTTTGAGCTGACCAGGAAAAACAGCAGGCCAGAGGAGGCCGGGCCACACGACAGTGGGGGTGGCATTACACGGGCTGGCTGCCAGGACAGGCTAGACTCAAAGGCACATGTTTGACCTTCCAAAGGTCAACTCTGTGAGTGACCACACATCTATAGAACACAGGCCACTTCTTATCCTGCTTGGCCAGGCAGGCAGCACACCTGGGCACACTGTGGACAGGGCTACCATCCAAGGTCAAGGACAGACGGTCCATAGACCCATATTATTCTCTAGCAAGGTCTCTAATCTGAGGTCGACTGTTCCACACGGGGCATACCTCCTCCTCACCTGCCTGGCATGCCAAGGGGCCCTCTACACGTGTTTGTGGTTGCCGCCAGAGGGCTAAAAGCAAGACTTGGGCTCAGCAAAGCACTTCATTTCCTGAGGTCTGTGCTGAGCAATAACCTCCCTCAGCAGCCCACCCTGGACAGAGGGCGGGCGTGCAGTATGGACACTGACCAGAGGCAAGCGTCACAGACATGTGCACAAAGTGGCCTTTGTAAAAACACCTGCAACACATCATGTGTCAGGTGACAGGCCTGAGCAACCACAGAGAATAACCACCACAGGAGGGCAGGGCCAGACTGGGAGGCTGGGTCCCAGGGACCATCTACCCCTCCGGCCTCATAGTGGGGCTCAGGGATGCACATCGCCTACACTGACTGCAGGCTGCTGGCCTCTGAAGTACCCGGGCTCCATCCTTAGCTCTGTTCACAGTGCAGGATCTGACTGCATTGTTCCTAAACCCCTCAAAGGCAAAAGAGAAGTGAAAATTAGTCTAATTAAAGGTGGTGCTGCTCACAGGAAGGGAAACTCTGGCATGCTGCCGAGTCTCTCCCCAGCCAGCTTTCAGGGCACAGGGTTTGGAGACGGTGAATGGAAGTGGCAGTTCTGTCACTCAGCTGTGTCATCCCAGGGACAGCCGTGCACGAGGAAAAAAGAGTCACTTGTCTTACATAGTGCTGTGAGGGCACCTGAGAAAAGATGGAGGTTAAGAAAAGTAAACTTTATACACTTTGTAATGGCCCACCGCATCTCATGATGCGCTCAGCCTCCTCAGGAGACAGAGAAGGAGCCTTCATCCTGCACCCCAAAGTCCAGGCACAGATGCCAGACGCCAGGGAGGGAGGTCCCAAAGTCTTCCCACCCCCAGCTCCTGGACCCTCACATGACATTTACCTTTCTCTTCTGGATCTAGATGCAGCCTTCAAGGGGACAGATGGCTAACTGCCATTTCTATTCCCCCACTTTAGAGGCAGAGAGGAAGTAATACTGGACTAGGTCACACACAAAGGTACCCCAAGAGCCGAGAGCCTAGCAGTCCAGGGCTACGTCTAGTGAAACAGCTACTGACTGAGTGGTAGCTGCTCACGTGACCTTCTGTTTCATGTCCCTGTACCCGGGAAAACCTAGCGGCTTTGTTCTAGACGTACAGGGAACCAGTACCTTGAACCAACCCACCCCCATGCGACCACCAAGCTGAGAGGGAGCCCAAGCCAATCGTGGAGTCATGTACCTAAAGAGATATGGGAGGTTGTAGCTACCCTGGCTGATAACCCACCGATAGAGAACCCCTCCCTAACTATAAGCCTTACCCAAAATGCAGAAGTGTGAGCAAATGATAAAACGTCATCGTTTTAAGGCATTGATTCAAGCTTAATTCTTTGATGCAGGATTAGAGAACTAAAGCAAAGAGGCTGTGAAGAAGAATAAAAGAGAAGCGAGAGAGAGTGCTAGGAGGGGCAGCCAGGGTCCCTGGAAAGCCGTTATCCCAGATGGGTGGTACTTTACCAGCAGACCAGAGACCTCCATCTTGGGGGTTACGTCAGGAAGTCCACCTGACCAAGACAGTAGCAGGAAGAAGCAAGCTGAGGGTTTGCTAAGAGGAGGTGAGACTTGGCATGCCGACTGCAGACGAGGCCTGAGGACCATCAGTGACCTCGCATGCCATTTGCTGGGAGGTGACGGGGCAGCTCAGCATTGATGTGTCCTCCTGCTCCCTGTGTGACAATGCTAGCCTCCTGGAGGACAGGAGTGTGGCACAGTGCAGGGTATGGAAGCCTGGCAATCACTGAGTAGGGCTATATTTGTGCAGTCGGCGTGCTGGGGCATGGCGGCCCTCTTCTACCGACCTGACCTCCCCTGCCCCTCCAAACCCCAGGTCTGTTCTGCAACCCACGTGACCCTAGAGCTCCCACTGCAGCATCTGCCTTCCGTGGCTTCCCGTCTTCTGCATGGGAAGTGTGTGCCTGAGCAATCACTGGGACACAGGGAGAAGAAGAAGCTGGATAGCGCGCTGTTTGTATTTCCTTTAGAAAATGTAGAAACAGCACATTCCGTAGGAACATATGGTTACAGGTATAAACACACGCTAAGGGAGACAAGGGCACAGATGTGATTTCTCCTCTCGGGTGAGCATTCTGGAGACGCCGTCCAGGGGTGGACATACGGGACAACGTGGAGGTCCCGAGCCAGAGGGTTGCATGGGAAAGCTTCTGCTGTCGGGTTCTACTGCCCAATGCTTCCACCTGCCCGAGTAAGTGAGCAGACACAGCTGCTGGAGGCCGGTCTGTGACTTCGGGCTTCACGATGAGGCCCGAATCCTGTATACTGTACGCGGCCCCCGAGTCCATCTGCAGCCACCTGCCCTCTGCCCGAGAAGATGGTTATTTTCACACAAGCCACTGCCCGGAGCAGAGAAACGCCAAAGACCCTCCCAACCACCAACACCTTTCCTCCGTTCACTCGTCCTCTCCAGGGCGACAGATGAGTCCCACATGCAGCATCAACTGCCATGGAAATAAAACATGGACACTGTCCCCAGATTGGCCTGAATCAGCTTCCTGGGCCATCTGACAGCTGTGCAAATGTGGACAACGTAGCAAACCTCTCTGGGCTGCAGTTTCCTCATCGTAAGGTAATCAGCTTCATTTTTACCTCAAAGAGCCAGGGAAGAGTCCCAGGCTCCCTTCTTCTCCTCTTCTTGGGCTCTGTGCTGGTTAACTGTTTATGTTAATATGGCGAGGCTAAGGCGCTCGGTCTCTGGGTTCAACTCCTCCGGTTGTTGACAAGGAAGTATATTTCGTATGTGACTAACATTGACACTGGTTTGACTTAGCAAAAGCAAATGGCTGTCTATAACGTGGGTGGGCGTCATCCAATCAAAGGCCACAAGAACGAAGATCTCTCAAAGAGGCAGGAATTCCACCTCAAGACTACATAGGCATCCTGTCTCGGTTTCTGACCTCCAGCTCTGTAGGTCAAGAATGCTAACTTTTACGTAACTTCCCGCCAGCCAGCATACTCTCCGGACCTCAGCGTGCCAGCCCCCAGCACGGCCTGCGCCATGGCCTGTGCCGTTCCGCTGGCATTTTCTGCAGACTCCCACTGAGCCAGGCTCCGTGAAGCCAGAAGCTGAATGTGGTTTGCTCGGTGCACAGGGTCAAGCCCCAAACATCACAGACAGAAGACTGCCCCCCGCCCCAGGAAATGGGAAGATGAAGGCTGACAGAGCCATGTGTCAGCACGCCACACACCCAGAGGGAACTAGGAAGGGTCAGCGTTGTTGACCTGGAAGGCAGCTACAGGATGCTTAGGTAGAAGACATGGGAGAGTGTCCTTCTTAGGATGGAAGGACAAGAGAGGAGGCCAGAGAGGAAAGCGAGGTTGGCACCTGCTGTGGTCAGAATGCCTACTTTCTGCTGGCAGGGAATAAATCAGGTACGGGAAAATAATCGAATATTGGATGGTGGCTTTCTTCAACTCCCCACGGGCAGGGGAGTGGACCGGGAATCTGAGAGACTGAAGGCGCTGGGTGGGGGATACCGAGGCTTGTCACACAGCCTGTCCTCTTTCGTCTGCTGGGAATTTTCAGTCATAAGAGACTTTGACAACTTGTTAACCCCAGGAGGGAGAAGCTGAGAAAGAAGTGAGGAGATGAGGGCAGAGTGAAAACTATAGTTCCACAGTTTGCAGATGATGCCATTTCTTTAAAAAAAATTACTGAGGCAAAAGTCACATAACATGAAATTAACCAATTTAGGCATTTTAAAGTACAACCGAGGCGCATTCCACACCTTCACATCATTGCAAAACTATGACCAAAACACTCCCGTCGCCTGACTGAACATCCTAAGTAGAGACTCTCAACTCTCTCTTCACCAGTCCTGGAAAGCACTTACCTGTGGGCCGTGTCTACTAAGCAGCTGTGGAGACGCCGCACAGACAGTGCAGCGTGTGGCTTTGCGTCTGCTTTCTTCGACGTTACAGTCGGCCGACTTGAAGTCAAACAGATCACTATCTGTGATGTGTGTGGTCCTCCCATAGGTGAGGCTACTCTCCACTGTAATACGTATGAACACTTTGCTCCTTTTCATGGCTGCATAATAACCCACTGAATGGATATACCACATTTCGCTTAACTATTCATCTCATGATGGACACCAGGTCACTTCCACAGAAACTTCATTTTACTTTGATTTATTTTGGACTAAGTATACTGTCACTTCAAGTCAATTTTTAAAATTGTTTCTAAGCAGGATGTGGTAGTGAATCATGCCTGTAATTCTAGTACTCAGGAAGCTGAGTCAGGAGGATCATGAGTTTGAGGCCAGCCTGGACAACACAGTCTCAAAAAAAAAAAAAAAAAAAGTTTCTCTTAGACAGAGAAGGCAGGATGAAGTCATGGGAAAAGTTCAAAGCCTGAAAAAAGTAGTGAAAAGCATTCTGAATATAAAAGGGAAGCGAATGATAAGTCATAATCACATATTGCCGAGGAGCATTTGGGAATGCAGCTTCCCACAAATTTCATGATTGCTTCAAGTAGAAAAGTATTCAAATCCTGTCTAAAATTGGGCTGTACCAGGAGTCTCCACCCAGGCTGTATCCAGGTGTAATAACATCCATCGCTGTTGTACACTGACCTCAGACTGTCCCCAAGTCTCCATCTGACTATACTGAGCTCCCCTTAGACCTTGGCCGGGACTTCTACTTCCAGTGTGTGCCCAGGACATTCACATGGTTTCAGCTCTGGGCAGAAGATGCCACGCAGGCAGGATCTAATTAGACAAAGATGCTCTAATCATCTCTTAAAGGTTACACTAATAGCCGGGCGTGGTGGCGCACGCCTTTAATCCCAGCACTCGGGAGGCAGAGGCAGGCGGATCTTTGTGAGTTCGAGGCCAGCCTGGGCTACCAAATGAGCTCCAGGAAAGGCGCAAAGCTACACAGAGAAACCCTGTCTCGAAAAAACCAAAAAAAAAAAAAAAAAAAAAAAAAAAAAGGTTACACTAGCTCCACACCATTGCACTGGAGACCTGGCTTGCAATACTCGAACCCCTAGGGGACAAACTGCATCCAACCGTAACAGGCTCCTCTGGGTCTCTATCACATTCACTCATCCCTGCAGCAGCATCTAGTAGTATACACCATATGGTGCTGAGCACCGTAGAGAAAGAGAGCCCAGAGCCCAGTCCTCGGGGAGTGGCTGGTCCTCCCTGGCCAGCCATCACTTATAGCATGCCATCACTAAAGTTACCAGCTGACTCTTGGCCATCCACTTCTCCCACTCTCCCTTACTAATAGAACCTTGGCTATGGTGCTTAGGTGCAACACCGCACTTCCCAGACCCACTTGTGAATGGCGATGAAAAGTAAGAACTGAACACAGTTCATCCTCCTCATGGAGAAGGTGGCTGGGGTAGGTTGTGACGGCTCATCTTGGTTATCAACGAAGACGCACCTAGGGAGAGGGAGCCTCAGTTGAGGACCTGCCTCCATCAGATTGGCCTGTAGACGTTGTCTGTGATGCATTTTCTTGTTTGCCCATTGATGTGGGAGGATCCAGCCCACTGTGGGCGGTGCCATCCCTAGGCTGGTGGTCCTGGGTTATGTAAGAAAGCAGGCTGGGCAAGCCAGTCAGCAGCATTCCCTCCATGGTCTCTGCTTCAAGTTCTTGCCTTAAGTTCCTGCTTGGTTTCTACGAATGGACTACAACCTGTAAGCTAAAATAAACCTGTTCCCACTCGAGCTTTGGCCTTGGTATTTCATCATAGCCAGAGGGAAACAAAGGAGGGCATGGCTAAAACTCCAGAAATCAAGTTCAACAACAGATGACCTTTTGTAAGTGGGCCCATGGCACAGGACAAGCAAAAAGACACAGTCACTAAGTGCCACTTACTACTCCCGCCAGCATGCCTTCACGGTAAAGAAACGGCACCGTCTTGCTTAGGTCCACATTACCTCCAGTCTCCCTTGCTAACCGACGCATACAGATTGGTTTCTTCTGAAACAACGAAGGATTCTGGGCTCTGAAGAGACCTCTGCTGGCGTGAAGGGGCACCGAGGCACCACTGCGCAGAGAGTAGTCAGCAGCTTTAGTGACAAGACTACTGAGGCCATCCATATCGTCACAGACCAAAAAGCAAGACTCCGGGCTTGAGGGCCAGGAAGGGGTTGAGTGAGCCCTCTGAGCAGCCAAGGGCCTCCTGCCCAGGCCAGGCCACAGAATTGCTGCAGCTTCTGTCCCTGGTTGCATGTCTGGCCCCCCAATGTCCTGGCCAGACTGGGCTAGCTCTGGCTCCCTCACCTGCACGCCTGTGGCCTGCCCTACGCTGCAGCACTCTTTCTGGCCTGCTTCACACACCCCAAATCCTGGGTCCACGGAAATATCTGAAGGCCCCACCCTAGCCCTCTAATCCAGGCCTTGACCTAGAATGTTCCTTTGAGCTTAGCCACTCCTTCGGCCAGACCAGACTGCCTGAGACCTGTGATTTGGCTCTTTGCTTGCTCAGGGCTTCCATAAGAGGCTTTCACTGACTCTTCAGGGTGGGCCAGGTTCCCCCACAACCCCCTGCAGCCCCTGAAGCCCTCTACAGTTCACGAACTGCTCTTTTCCTGCCTGTCCTGTTCTAGGGTGCCCTCCCTGCAGGCCTGTGACCCCTACAATGGGGCCTGTGAGAGTCACAATGCCCTTATCTCAGCACAGCTCTTGGCATAGACTGATTTCTCAAGGACTATTCGTGATGGGAGGGGGAGTCAGACCACACAGCCGGCATCTGGCTTTACCAAGTGTCTCTTCACCCGGGAAAAGAAGTGATCTCCTTCCCCGAAGGGCAGCTCTGGTGAACAGAGGATTTTTGCACAATCCCCTGCAGCAGGATGGGTCTCAGACTTCTCCCTGGTTAGACATGCTCTCCTCAGCCTGCCCATTTGGTAAGGTCTTCCTTTGGATTTCCATGGTGCCGGGCAACAGACACCTTCCCATCCCTATAGAGAAGACTGGAAGTTTATCAATGAACTTGATGTAGGCTTACAGGTTGAAAATGCTAACCGAGTGTGGACCATACTCAGTATACCTTGGTCAAGATCATCTGGCACCCTAACTGAAGGAAACCAGTGTCACTGTCTCCAAAGACAGAGGTAAAAAAGGTCAACCATGCGGCTGACACAGATACAAGCCAGCGCTGGTTCATAGGACACAAAAGCACCACGGCCCTGGTCACTGACGGGATGGCTGGTGCTGCCCACCCCGACTCACAGCAAGGGCCGTGACGGCCCAGTTAAGGTGCTCAGCAGTGACTGTGCAGTGCTGGGTACTGAGGTGCCCTTCAGAGGAGGAAGATTGAGCAATACACTAATTGCAGGCTGCCTCCCTGCTTTTAATGGCTAGGCTGGAAAATGGAGTACTTTAACCACATGGTATTAAATCAAATTTCTCAAGCATACTGGCGAGGCTGGGCATTTAAAGGAAACCTATTATGAAATCTTTTATAGAGCAGGTCCACTGAGCCTTTTGAAATTGGGGGTTAATTTCTGAAATTCCCTTTTAAAAAATGTAATTCACGTTTGTTGGGAGCCCCAAGCCCCTCACTCATCCTTGTTCACGCCTTGCTGCATTTCTCATTTGCAGACTGTCCGCACAGGCTCCCCGGAGCTTTACAAGTTTGTCCCTTCTACAGGGTATGCCTTTCCAGCCATTAAAGGGTCCAGTGTGGATACGATGAAGGACTGGTATACCCCAAATTCACGTGACAGTCCTAACCCTCAATATTTCAGAGGGTGACTAGATTCGGAGACAGGACCTTTAAAGAGGTCCTTCGGGTGAAATACGATCCTAGTGAGTCTCAATCAATGTGGCAGGTCGGTGTCTCCGAAGAGGAGACCGGGACAGAGCCATGCAGATGGAGAGCCACATGAAGAGGTAAGGAAAAGATGGTCATCTACAAGCCAAAAAGAAAGGCTCGGGAGAAACTGACCCCCCCCAGAGCTTTGCCCTTGGACTGCCAGCCTTCAGAACTGGTAAGAAACAAACGTCTGCTGTGTACGCCACCCTGTCCTTGGCCTCTGTCTTGGTGGCCTGGTCTGTCTGTCTGGCACTTATGATCTGAGACCTTGGGCAGGGGTGTAGCTCAAGGCTCTGATGCCCGCTTAGTTCCTCTGCCCACTGGGATGCACAAAGCCCGACCTCACTGGCTTCTCATCCTCCGTGGCTCTGATGATGCTGGAGCGCCGTCCTCTACGTACGCACAGGAAAACGAACGAGCCTTTCCTCTCACTCTGCTGTCTGCGAGGTGCAGGGTGCCAACATCAGAAGGAGATCCTCACACCGGCAGCCTGGCTTTATTTTCCCCCTTCTGGAATTAACACTTGGCTTTTTTCCCCACTCTAAAAGCATTTTCCATATATATGTATATATTTAAAAAAAAAAAAACCAAATCTGTTTTCATTTTACAGTTGAGGTCAACTGAGGTTTTGGAGTGAGAAACTAATTCGTGGTCCAAGGGCTTACTGCTCTCTGGAGTCACCTCCCTGTGCCCTTCTGCACTTCCTGCTGGGTCTTCCCTCCTGCTCCCTTCTGCCATCACTGACACCCCAAGCATCATTGCTGCCGACTTCTCTGCCTCGAAACTGTCAGCAGCCCCCAGGTGCCAGAGTCGTGTCCCTCCCCGCCCCCCCCCCGCCCCCCGCCTCTCACCACTTTTAGCAGCGGCTCACCTCTCGCCTCCTGCCAGTGCTGACCTGCCTGGTTTGGGGTTGGCTCCTAGAAGGCCACAGACTGACAGCTTGATCCTCAAGTGTGGTATTGGTGGGAGGCCTTTGCGGGTGTGCCCTCCGAGAGGACAGTAGGACTCTGATTCTCCCGGCTTCCTATTTCCCAGTGTGACCCTGACATCACACGCACTCCCCTGTCTTCACCACAGTCTTCCAGATGCTGATGATGGTGGCACACCCTTAAATCTCTAGATAGATGAAGTAAAGAAACCTCACGGCTTTATGAAGTAAGCCTGACTCTGATATTTTATTATGGTAATATAAATCTAAAGAACTTCCCAGCACAAACCCCACAGGGTCAGACCAGTCCCACTGCCCCAGAGGAAAGGGCTTAGTAGGCTCAGTGGAGATGTACCATACATTATAGCAACCTTTCGGACCAGGAAACTAGAAGACAGTGGCCCACCTCTGACTCTACGGTGTGGTAAGAAGACCACGAGACAGAGAGTCACGACGCAGCCTCTGGTCCTATGTCAGCTGCAAAGCCCTGTGTGGTCCTTCCAGTCCCCCAGAGGAGCCCCGCCAAACCTAAACAGTAACACTGCCCCCCCACCCCCACCCCCCCGGCCCCAAAGAAAGCGGAGAGCACTCAGGAAATTCGTAGACTACAGCACTAATGAGTGGCACCTGATGCCATTTCGGGACCCAGCAGTCCGGGCAACTGCTCAGCTGTTTCCTGGAGGGGGAGGAAAGTGACAGCCAGGAAGCACAGACCCCCAACTAGGCACTCTGCCCAGAAGGCCGCAGGTGAGGACTGTAAGTACCCTGGGCTGCTGGCACTGCATCATGGAACCGGGCACCTGGTCTCCACACCACGTGAGAGGCACAGACAGCGACAGGGTAATAAACAGAGTTGGGCACAAGTCGAGACCTCCAGCTAACTAAGAATGCAAAATCACTTAGCATAATTGCATTGTGGCCAGGTGCCACGCAAAGGCCGAAGGTGGTGTAAGATGTAAAAACTAACACAGTGCTTCATGCTTCTTTAGACGCAGCTTAACGCAACGGGAGTGACGCGTATGTGCAAGAACTCCTGAAAAATGATGGAAATGCTTGGCTACATGCTCTAGGATGTAACTTCCAAGGAAAACAAACTTTGATTTTCCACAATGGCTGTTCAAATTAAGTAAGTTCACTGGCTGGAGGGATGGCCCAGGGGTTAAGGGCACTTGTTGTTCTTGCAGAGGATCCAGGTTTGATTCCCAGCACCCACAGAGTGGCTTATAACCATCCACAACTCTAGTTCCAGGAAATCTAATGCCTTCTTCTGACCTCTGCAGGCACCAGGCATGAATCTAAGTGGTGCACAGCCATGCACACAGGCAAAACACACATGCACATAAAATAAATAATTCTGAAAAAGAAAAGAAAAACCTTTTAATTAAGTAACTTCAGTTTTATGTCAAATGTTCTAGGACAAGCTACA
Source organism: Peromyscus maniculatus bairdii (assembly GCF_049852395.1). Lineage (NCBI taxonomy): Eukaryota > Metazoa > Chordata > Mammalia > Rodentia > Cricetidae > Peromyscus > Peromyscus maniculatus. Next base: position 67,096,799 of record NC_134870.1, read on the forward strand.
GGACAGCCCGGCTTTAGAGGACTTTGAGGAGGCCTACAAGGGCTGTTCAGAGAGAGGGCTTGTAGAACTGATTCGGAATCCCACATGTCCCTCCCCAAGCAGGGCTCTATTAGCACAGGACTGGGTCCCCTACTCTCCAGGCCTGCAGGAATCAGGAATCAGCCTGCTTTCTGGGTAATATATTAAGGAAAAGAAGTCCCTCTCTCCAGAGTTCTCCCACTTCCATAAATGGTCCCTTCCCAGAACAAGCCCTGGCTTCCAGAATACTGGTGACCCACCCCATGCCTAAGACCAGTAGGGTTGCTGGCAAATGTCACTTGAGGAAAGCTAGCCTGTGCAAACAAACAAGACCTCAGTCTGGATAAAGCTAGGAAGCTTCTAGAGCAAAAAAATAAAAAGGTTTAAGGTCACCTTCCTCCCCCTTCCCAGGCGTCAATACTGCAAGGCCCAAGGGAGGCTGCATTTCAACCCCATAGATCCCCCATTATAGAAAAGAGGGCTTGTGGAGACAGCCATCTGCCACAGGAAGTACCTGTGGGACTGTCTGCAGCTCCAGGCTACACCTCCCCAGGAGAGTAAACCCACTACTCAACCTTCCCGTTCTTCCCTCTGGCTTAGGGGTACTGGGAGAGGGAGCTGTGCAGGTGACATCCAGTCATCCTTGCTGGTTAGCATTGCGTCTCTCTAAGGCACCTTTTATTTTAACTGGCCGCAGGAAGCTGAAGTGGTTAGAAGGTTGGATCTCTCTGGGATCTTTGGGTTCTAAATCTTCAATTTAGTGATGTCAGATTCCCAGGAGCCCATTCTGTGGTCCAACGCTCTGTTCTACCTACAGGGTCTCCGGTTCTGAGACTTCCTTTCTGCTTTTTCTCCCTGGTTGGCCTATATCTGTTACCATAGAGTTTGAGACCCTCTGGTGCTTCAAGTAGATTGGTCTAGTTGAAATATGTCTTTCTTCCGTATAGCCATAGAAAGGTTATAGAAAAGATACGTTGCTCTCTAGCTTCATCCCTTGGGCATGATGACCACTAGAAAGCCTATTTATCTGGCATCCTTATTCCCACAGAAGAATGTTCTGGTCTGAGTGTGCCCTCCAAAAACTGGCACTGGGAGGTAGGGCCTGATCGGAGGAGGGTAGGAGGTCACAGTGTTCCACCTTTATAAAGACATAACACCGACTGAAAAAGGACTTAGCTCTGAGAGGTCTTTCAACTTAGGGGCACAGCAAGAAGGAGCTCACTGGATACATCCCCTGGATCTCGCATATCCCACCCTCCAGACCTGTGAGCTAAATAAACTCTATTGTTCATACATGACCTGGCCTGTGGCATTCTGTTACAGCAGCCCAGGAGGGCCTAGGGAGGAGCGAATGAGCTAGAATTCTGAAGAACTTATGTGCTAGAACTTGTCCTTCCTTCTCCTGCTCCTCCCACCCCTCTTCTCCCCTCCTCCCCTTCTTCACCCCCTCCTCCCATGGGTGGGGGTTACAGGTCTGTGCCACCAAGCCCAGCTGCTTGTTTTAATGTGAATTTAAACAAATATGAGGCTTTACATTTTTCACACGTTCCTTAGCATTCAAGTGAAAAACACCTGTTCTGCCAGCAGCATGAAGACTATTCTTTAAGGCACAAAGTGGTTTTGTGGCCTATGAAAATTGTCTCATAGGGTCCTGAGAGCCTGCTGGGGTGGGCACTGAGGGAAGGGTTAAAGGGAAAATAAGATGCTGTACAAGCCACCTCAGTTCTATTCAGCCATCCAGGCTCAGAAAGGCCACCAGGGAGAAGTGGCATCGTGTGGAGAGGAGGACAGATTTGGAGACAGATCATTGCTTCTTAGGAGCTGTGTGACCTTATAATAGTTCTTAGAATAATGCATATGGTAAGTACTATATGGATTGCTTCTATTATTAAAATTTTTAAAGATGTTTGAAGAACCTTCTTACTAAAATTAAGTTTGACAAACATTCCAGGCTTTTGGTACCTATGAGAGATGATGGGTCACGGGTTCTAAGACCCAGATGCTCAAGTCTCTAAGATAAGGCACAGTATTTACATATAATCTACATATACCCTCCCATGTACCCAAACTCAAATCTACATTACTTAAAATCCCAAATACAATATAAATGTGGTATAAATAGTTGCTATTGTATATTCTATAAGGAATAACAAGAAAAAAGTCTGCACATGTTCAGTACAGATATAATCTATTTGTTTAGCTTTGGTGTTTTGAGACAAGGCCTCAAGCAGTTCAAGCTAGCATTCAAGTTCAAGTTCAAGCTCAAGCTTAACTTAATATACAGCTGAGGATGTCCTTCAGCTCCTGATCCTCTTCCTGCTACCTCCCAAGTGTTGGGGTTACAGGCATGAGCCACCACAGTCGCCCCAGATACAGTTCTTTAAAAAAGATTTTTGAGTCTTGGTTGGCTCCACAAATGCAAATCCTATAGATACTGATTATATCTTATACTACCAGTCATCAATCTTTCCCTAAATGGCCAGACATGCTGCTTCCTGGGCTACACGTTCTCTATGACAACCAGAACCACCGCAGACACACATAAAGGACTGCACATGACTGTTTCAGTAAAACTTCCTAAGATGCTGGCATTGGGCTGGGTTTGGTGGGGCAGGCCACAGACTGCCAACCCTTACACTACACCGAGTCCTCTACTTTACAGGTGAGGAAAACAGCTGGGGAGGTGAGTTGGCAAAACCAGAAGCCAGGACGCTGGCTGCCCTAAGCCAGGGACTCCATAATGCCAAGTCCCAGGCCAGCAAAGAAACGGCACAGACAGAGCAGAGGCACCCCATTACTGTCACCACAGACAATGCCATGCTGCTGAAGGGGTACCCCGAGAAAAAGGGCTACAGAGGCTGCTGCTTTCTCCCATTGATGCCCCAGGATCCCTGAAAGCGAAGCGCGGAACAGGATGCATCCAGATGCATCCCCGCACTCTGCAGACAGCTCAGCCCCAGGGAGGCTGCTCCAGAGAGGGCTCTGATCTGTAGGCAGGCTGGCAGGGAACCGCGCTGTCCTGTGGGGCCAGAAGCTCCATCTGAGAGGACTGGAGGAGTGTCAGATAAAAGGCAAAGCGCCACACCCAGGAACCGGTGTGGTGGCTTAAATGAGAAACGTCCCAAAGTCTCTGGCATTTGAATACTCGGTCCCTAGCTAGGGGCACTATTTGGGGATGTGTAGGTGGCCCAGGATTTCTGGAGGAAGTCACTGAGGGCAGGCCTTGAGATTTTCAAAGTTTTGCCTCCTTCCGACTTCCAGTTCACTTTCTGTGCTTAAGGTCCAGGAAGTGACTCTCTGGCCACCATGCTGGTCACATGCTGCCATGCTTCCCCACCATGATGGAGTCTCCCTCTAAAACCGTAAGCCAAAATAAACTCTTTTTTTTTTTTTTCTTTTCTTTTCCATAAGTTGCTTTGGGTCATGGCATTTTATCACAGTAACAAGAAAGTAACTAATACAACGGGGCGGGACCAACTTTTAAAGAATGAATGAAATAAAGTATTTATTAACTATCATTGAGTTCAAACCACACAGACCAGCTTTTACATACGCTTCTTTTTTCATCCCTCCACAAAAGACAACAAGTATGAAGTGGATTCAGACTTCCACGAAGGCCTATGAAAAGGAAGGGTGAGACCAACTGTACGGTTCAACCAGGGCCTCCAAATTCTTCAAAACCTCCACCCGCCTCCTTGAATGTGGACTCCTGACCATATGGCACACTCAGTCAGTGCTTGGGCTGGGTCATAAGCCATCGGCAGCCGCTCTTTCTTGTTTCTTGGGACATTCACTTTTGGAACCCAGCCGCCATGTTGTGAGGGAGCCCAAGTATCCAGTGAAGAAGCCACAGTGGGATGAGCCAAGGCCTCACGCACACTAGGAATGCGCTCGACCACTGAGCCACACTCTCAGCACTTGGTTATAGTATAGCTCTGGCTGGCCTGGAATGATGCAGCCAAAGCTTGCCTTGAGTTCCCGATCCTCTTGCCAACACCTCCTCCTCCTAAATGCAGGAGAGCAGGCTTGTGCCATCACGCTCAGCTGGGTTTTGTTTCTCTTTAATGCGTATTTAAACAAATAGGGGGCATGAAATGGTTTTACCTATTCCTACCTAGTCAAGTAAAACCACCCCGCTCTGTATGGACGCATTTCTTTAAGTTACAGGAAAGGGCTCACTGGATGCGGCTAGTTATAGGCTGAATTATGTCCCTTCCCAATTCATCTGTGAGAGGCCTGACCCCCAGGGTGACTGCACCAAGAGAAGGGGGCTGTAAAGAGCTAATGACGGTCAAGTGAGGCCCAAAGGGCAAGGCTCAAACTCAACGGAGCTGTGTCTTCACAAAAGCGGTTGACACAGGTGCTGTTTCCGTGTGTGTGTGTGTGTGTGTGTGTGTGTGTGTGTGTGTGTGTGTGTGTGTGTGTGTGTGTGTACACAGAATAAGGCCATGGGTGAGCAACAAGAAGGTGGCACTGAGAAGCAAGAAGGCCAGAAACCAAACTTCCCGGCACCTCCACGTCCTTGATGCTCGGACGATGAGGAATGCACTGTCCACAGTCCCACCGCTCTGCATGGTTGGCTGGACAGACAGCGGAGGACAGACAGGGTAAGTTCTGGGAGACAAGCAGTATTCAGAAACAGAGAGATAGGTCCATAGTGACGCTTCCAGAAGTACAGAGGCATGGAGAGGTGGAAGCCCGGTGCCTGCCATCTCTGCAGAAGGGGAACCAATGCAGGTCCTCACAGAGCTCACGACATGCTTCCAGCTGGCTAATCGTTCCTGAGGTAGGGCCGAGTCTGCCTGTCTTTCGTCCTCTGTCCCCCTCCCTACTTCACCCCAAACTGGGCTCACCCCCGCCGGCTCACTCAAGCCCCAAAGACTTCTGCTGGGGCCACACGCCAAGAGACTGTGCTGCGCTCCTCTGAAAAGCGGCCCCCTCGTCTACTGCTCGCCTGGGAAGTCACTGAGTCTGTTCCATACAGACAAAACACCTGGCATAAAGAAAGCCTTATTTTGGTTCCTATTACAGGGGTGACGGCCAGTCCATCACAGCAGGGCAGTTGTGTTGGAGCAGAGGTCCACTCCAGGCAACAAAGAAGCAGAGTGAAGACAGGCTGGTACCAGAGCAAGAAGCGGCACTCAGAGACACCCCCAGGGAGTACTTCTTCCAGCCTAGCCCAGCCCCGCCTTCCATTTCTCACCACTTCCAACCGTCTATGCACATCGTGGATCCATCAGGAGATTAAACATGCATGAGGTCAGAGCCGCATGATCTAATGGGCTCTGGAGACAGGCCTGACAGACACACTCATAGCTGCCTGTCATTAGCCACCCAGGCCTCTCTCAATCCAGTCACATCCACAGTCAAGATTCTCCATCACGTCACCTGTCCCTCCGCGTCACGGGGCCTCTGCCAACTGAGCCAGCGTGAGGAGTCAGCCGGCTTTGTTTTCTGAGCAGGAAAGAGTAGAGGCCGGGGCTGAAGAAGCCGAGACGCCACAGCCATACTCCTAATGCAAGGGGCAGTTTCAGGTCTGCAGGCCAGGCCGTGAGTGATCCACCCCTGGCTTTCCCAGGCCTGGTGAGTCATCTCTCAAGAACCTCACCACCCAGCCAGACCTAGTAGTGTGTGTGTCTTAATCCCAGTAGTCAAGGGGCAGGGGCTGGAGGCTAGCCTGGGCTATGTATTGAGACCCTGCCACAAAACAAAACAAACACAAAATCTCTGCCTCTGGGGCCCGGAGGGATGGCTTAGCAGTCTAAGAGCGCTTACTGCTCTTGCAGAGGACCTGGATCCAGTTCCTAGAACACTTATTGTGGTCATAACCAAATGTAACTCAGTTCCAGGGCATCTGACCCCCTCTCCTGACCTCCGTGGGCACGAGGCATGCATGTGGTACACATATATACACACAGAATACTCATACGCATAAAATAAACAAATCTAAAAATATCTCACTGCTTTTACATCAGTCCTTGGCTCCCAGGACCATTCAAATGAATCTGGACAGAGGTGGCTTTGGCTGCCACCAGGGCAGGGTGGAGCCCAGGCTAGGAAAACAGACCTTTATCCCAGATTATTCTGACAATGGGGGTGGGGGTGGGAATTCCCCTGTCTAGAAGCTAAAGCTCAAAACAGTCTGTCTTGGGCCACATTAGAAACAGTATAATGTCCAGACAGAGGGAGATGATTGACTAAGGTTTGCATGCTGTACTGCTCACATCGTATCTAGAGCACTGTCCCATCCCGGCTCCCTTTCAGGAGGTGGAGTGGTAGGGATGAACAGGGAGAGGGAGCCTGGATAGATACTGAGCACCAATCAAGAGAGACCTTGAGGGAATAGTGTTTACCTTGAAGAGAAGCCTAGAGGCTCCGGCAGACTCAGAAGCCTAGAAAATGGGCTATACAATCTTGGGGCTCTGAGATCCTAGCTAGGGTATGGGAGATACACTGAGGCCTTTAGGCCCTGGGCCATAAGGCAGTTGGCCTCCTGTCCTGAGAGGTTTCCAGGTACCCACCTGCTGAATGCCAAACCCCTCAGACCCCGCCCAACTTGAAGAACAAGGATTACATCAAAGTACCAGGCTCTTCCATCTCCAGGATTGAAGGGAGGGTGGGGCAGAGACCCTCAGATGGTTCCCAACTGTATAAGACTACCCACAGAGCTAAGAGGGAGAACTTGGGGACACACTACGAGGCTTTGCCTTTCCCTGCCAGGACCGCATCTTCAGTGAGATCCAGACCCCACGTCCACCCTGATACTCTATGAAGCTGTTTCCCACCCATTCTAGTGCTTTGGGTAAATCGGAATTGGCGGGATCCTTGTGTCCGTCTGGGAGGTGACCCTATGGCTAGGCACCACAACTGCCTCAGTGGACAGGTTGCCTGAACTCCCCCCGCCCCCCAGCATTCGAAAGAGCCAGGAGGGCGTGGTTCAGAAATCCCATCCTCCCTCTGCTGTTTCTACCAGTGAGTGTGCGTGATCTTCGCTACATCACCGGGTCATTCTCCTTAAAGAGCCCTGCTGGAATTAGCGCAGGAGTCCTGCCAGCCGCTAGGCACCCCACAAGAACAGGAGTTGTGATCCCTGGGAACCATGACAACAGAAGGGAGGACATAGGGGATTGCTGTCTCCATCTAAATGTCCTAATACCAGAATTAGAGAAGCCATGAGGTCAGAGCAGGCCACCAGGAACTGGGCACTCTGAAAGGCACTTTTCTCATATCTCTTATGGATCCATTAAGCAAGCCTGTCTCCAGTGCGGTGAGCAAAGTCAGCCTCCTCCAGGGATATGCTCCATGCTGGCCTGCCAGAGGTTGACGGCCAAGTTCCCTTCCGCCCGGATGGTCCTATTCTCAACTGCGTCCTTGGAACTTCAGACAGCCATCCCCTTAGTCGGCCCTCTGTGGCTGCCTACACGGGTCTAAGGGCAGGGAAGCAGAGTGGGTAAGCAACCCGACCAGCACAGGCTGATGCCCTATCAGCTTCCCAAGGCTCCAGCAGCCCCAGCTGACCAAACGCTTCTGTGGATACCTGTGCCCTCCATACGGGGCCTGGAGTAGTTTGACATGGTGTGGTGGTCAGTTCTGCTGCCGAAAGAATTCACCTCCTCCCAGGGAACGAGAGGCCATCACCCTCGGCCAGCCAGCCCTGGTGGACCTGGAGCTGCAGCCGTAGGGACAGTAACAGCAAAACAGAGGCTCAGGGACCCTTCCTTCTCCATGCCAGTCCCACTGTGGGCATGTCTAAATAATGAAGGGATAGGCATGGAATCTCAGAGTGAGAAGGGGCAGGCACCTAATGTCATCTCATCTAAGTTTTGGAGTCACCAAGAAGAGAACACATAGATGGGAGTGACTTGCTCACTAAGACTATAATGACAAACCTCCCCAGAACAACACAGGCGGCCTCAGTCCCTGTGTGTGCAGGTTAAGAGGCAAAGCCGAACGGAAATCTGCTGTGCTGCTTCCTGGACGCGTAACCTAAGGCAAACTCCCTCTATGCCCTCATTGCTTTGTGCATAAAATACAGGTTTGGAAGACTACTCAGTTTATACAAAGCACCCACTATGCGCTCTTACACTAGCAATCCAACAAGTGTCGGTTCTTAAAGTCATCACTGGGCTTTCCAAGGGCTTCAGGACAAACCTGTCTGTGTGTGTCCCCAATATACTGTGTCTCCCAATAAAATAAAACTTGCCTGGAGATCAGAGGAAAAAGCCAGCCACTATATAGAAGTCAGGCAATGATAGCACACGCCTTTAATCCTATCACTTGGGAGGCAGGGATCTGTCTGGATCTCTGTGAGTTCAAGGCCACAATGGGAACAGAGCCAGGCATGGTGGCACATGCCTTAAATTCCAACACTAGTTAACCATGGAGGTCTGGAGGTCTGTACAGACAGACAGGAAATGACAGAACTGGGCAGGAAGAGGAAGTGATGTAGCTGGACAGAGAGAACAAATCAGATGGCAGAACAGCAAGGCATATAGTCGTGAGTAGACAGGAAGTAGCTCGCCTTTGGAAGCTGTGGAGTTGGTGAGGTGAGTTAGCTGTGGCTTGTTCTGTCTCTCTGATCTTTCAGAATTTACCCCAATAGCTGGCACCGAGTTTTTTTTATTAATAAGACTATTTAAGATTCGTGTTACACCTGTCCCTCTCCCCTGTGCTACCCAGAAGCTCTTACTGGTTCCTGAAGGCTCAATGGTCCACAAGCTCAGGGGACTGACCATGTGTGCATGTCCACGTCCTGAGGCACACTGAGACTTGGAGCAGCGGAAAGTCAAGGCACACAGTGCTGGAGGGAGAAGTCCAGAACCAAGGGATCGGGAAGGTTGGGTTCTCCTGAAGCCTTTCTCCTTGGGTTTGCATGTCCTCCTGTGGTGGGCCCTCAAGCTGTTACCTCACGTGGTGGCATGTCAATCTGTTACCTCTGCTCTAATCTACTTGGGTGGGAGGGAACACAGGGCACTGCTCATCTCCATCTGCAGCCCATCACTTCTTTCCTTTTTTCTTGTTCTTTCCAGATAAGGCCTTGCTACATAGCCCAGTGATCCTCCCACACCAGACTCCTCAATGCTAGGATTACATGTGTGTACCAGTCCGAGTTCCCTTCTTACACAGATGCCAATCATAAGGGTGCAGCCCAGTGCTCTCTATAGAGACCCTGACTCCCAGAAAAGCCATGGGGTCAAGGACTCAAGCAAGGCTTTCAGGGAACACAGTCCACCCGGAGCAACTTGATCAATGATCTATGGCAACCCCATGACCATGAGAGGGTCAAACCTGAAGATAAAGGCAACCCTCAAAATGACCATTGATCCATGGAATGAAATAAGCCTAAATCTCTCTTTAGACTTTTGGCAATGGGAGTTAAACATCTTGGTTTAAAATCTACCCTTTCCAAGGTTTTCATTGGTAGCCAGTAATATCCAACAAACCAGAGGGCCGTTCTCCCTCCATACTTCTTCCCCTGACCTCACAACTGAGTTTATGGTGAGACATGGAGAACCTATGGCTGAAACTGAACCACAGTCCCCAAGACAATGCTTTCCTCTCATTTCTTAAGCAACACAAAGAAACAGATGCCCGTGTCTCTTGAACACGACAAGTTCCACCCATGTGCACAGACATGGCAGATATGTCCAACAGTAGTTCTAAGATGTGACCCGAACACACATGTCCTCTTGGGCCCATGGGGGCGTAAGCCTTCACTGGCCTGGAACAGTCAGTCTCAGTTTACATCTGTATCCTGGCACAGCTGGCCGTTCAGACAAACTCCACGGCAGCCACCCTTCCAGCTGCTCAGACCCTTCGCATCCTCCTTCACCTCCAGAGCCCCAGCATGAGTCCTGCCCTCCGCACCAGGATGGGAAGAGGTGGGACTCTTTTGGAGTCGCCGATTTCATCCCACCCTTCCCACAGCCTGCCCAGTGCCAGATGACGACTAACCTGAACCAAATGCTGACAGGTAAGAGACTTAGGATAAAAAGATTAAGGACAACCAGTGGCATGTGGGCAAGGCGATGTTTTCCGGGGAGGGGGAGAGGCAGCTGGCTGTGTTTCCAAAATCTCTGACCCTCACCACTGGCTCTGTCTAGCAGAAACTGGCAGAGCTGGCCCACCCTGGCCAACTTTAACACAGGAGCAGCCGATGCTCTCCATAGCCAACATGAGCTAGTGGACATGTAAGCCACAAAGATGCTAGCCATCCTGAGGGCACAGAGGCAAAGCTGAATGTCTTTGCTTATAGGAGAGCCTGGGTGCTGTAGATAGATACAAGAAATAACGCATGTGCCCTAAAAAGTCACACTGTGAACACTGTCCTGTTGGGAGACAGGCTAGGATGAGAATTCAGCACCAGGCCACTGTCTCAAATCCCATGGTTCAAATTCAAAGCAAATTCCCCAAGATCATGGAAAAGGCCTGTGTGTTCCCAGCAGATGGTAGTGTGGGGATCTTGTCTATCCCAAGGGATTCCCTATAATGGATTCACAAGGGCGGCATCCATCTCGACCCACCAACATTCCTTCTGTGTAACTTCTGGGTTCTGTGGCCACCACTGTAGCCAGGCATTTCCAGGTCTCTGCCCCGAGCAGTCTCCCTCACAGAAGTTAGTTTCATTCTGTGAGGCACACACCCTGTGCCCAATGCTGAGCCTGGCACACACTAGACGCTCACTGAACCCAGCTCTGTGTATGTGGCTCTCAAGTTGCTTCCTCACAAGCAAAAGCATGTTCCAGGCATCAAAGAAAGGCATCTCTCACGACTGTAAAGCATTGTGCCAAAGTAGCTCAGAGTGTCTATATCAAGCCACACATGGTCGCTCATACCTATAATCCCAGTACCTGGAAGGCTGAGACAGGAGGCTCACAAGTTTGGATACGAGACACTATGAACTACACAGAGCATTTAGGGTGAGCCTCAGCCACATATCTAGACCCTGTCTCAGAAACCAAGAATAAAATCAAACAAAAGTTTAAAAAGCAACTTACGTACCACAGACTGCGACTGTGAAGCCAGCTCCACTCAGTCAATGTCTGTCCTTACAAGCCCTCTGTGCATTAAACTAACGAAGACAGAGATTGGCTGAGTTCTCAGTCTTAGCTCGGCTAACAAAGGCCCTTCTAGCAGAAATAAAGGACTAGAAACCGTGTGTCATGGTGGCTTCAGAGGTTCCATACGGAAGTGGCCAGTGGCCTCGGAAGCTTCTCATAGGCAGAATACAGCCTCAAAGGTGGGCTAAGTGTTGCTCTGGCTGGCATTCCCAAGCAGATGAATGGGCCAGCCAGCTGACTCTAGATGTCTCCCCAAGTTTGAAACTATATCTTTGGGCACAGGGAAGACATGGTAAAATGTGGCCTGGAGAAGAAACCACCATGGGAATCCTCACACGCCCTAAACAGCAGGCTGGAAAGACGCCACACGGCAAGGATTTGGGATGAGCTAGCTGTGTGAGAGAAGGCCCTGGGTTTTATAGACATATGGGACTCATCTACAAATATGGTACTTCCTTTTTTTTTTTTTTCCTGTAGTACTGGGGATTGAACCCAGGACCTCATGCATGTCATGTGCAGACCTTTCCTAATACCTAAGCTGAGGTAGGGACAATTCTTCACACCACACATGTGCCTCCACCACTGTGCAGCTGTCTTCAAAGCCCACTCTCTAGGTCCCACTCAGGGCTCTTCTGCCCTCCTTCCCTTCCCTTCGCTCACATGGCCCTGGGCCTGAAGCTGGACTTGGATTCTGAGGGGAGATTTCAATGAACAATGAATGAGGAACCCCAGTACTTCCCTAGGCCCTCAGAGTCTCCAGCCCACAACAGGGAGGCTCTTGCCCCAAGAATGTGAGCTAATTTCTTCTCTGGAGCCCTCAGGATAAAATATCAGGTGGGCATCCAAAGCTGCAACAGGCCTGAGGTTTCCAACTGCCAGGAGGTATTTTTCTCCCAACCTCAAACCTGAATAGCCCAGCACCACCCATGCCAGGGGGGCTGAGGTCTAGCCTGTGCTCTCTCCAGGTAGGCAAACGTCCCTGTGCCTGATAGAGGCAGGGCTCGCTGTTCCCCATCCTGGAGGAGACACTGTCAGGGCTTTCAAAGGCCCTGGAGTTCTGAACCCAGGTAGGCACGCTTCCACCACAGTCCTGCCTGAGCACACTCCCACATCTCATCTGGGGCAGGGCTTCCCTTGAATTCCGTGAGCCAGGCTGTTCTTAGAAAGGCTGCTGCTGCGTCTTCTGCAGCATCTCCAGGCACTCTGCACTTGGAAGGCTTCCAAGGGCATTCCACTGTGGCACCGAAAGTGTCTGCATCAGTATTGGGGTCCCCCCTTAGGACTTGTGCAGAGATGCCTTCTCTGGCTGGCCTCCGATCCCAGACACAGGCCATGTCCCAGCAAAGACTCACGGGAGACATAGCTTTGGGTCTTGAGGGTCCAAACAGGAAAAGGCTGGGCCTGGGCCCAACAGCAGTATCGTGATGGATGAATGAGACAGGGATCTCCGCTATGCTCGGTCACTTAACTTGCGTTCTACTATTCGGGCTTGTACGGCTCCTTAGCAGTGTCTGTATGTCCCCATCTTACCTCAAGCACGCCACCTGTTCCTGAAAGCAGTTCCCCTTCTCAAGGGCCTGGGACAGGGCTCCGCTCCCCCTATGAATGTTAAAAGCACCTCTTGCCTAACTCACTCTCCTGCATCCAGATGAGGCTGCAGCCTGATTCTGCCAGCTGGGCCTCCAGCATGACACAGCATCCCCGCCTGGCTTCCCTAAGGAGCCGGCAGCCCTGTGTGACAAAGGATTCTCCGACAATGAGAAGAAGAGGGTCTGCTCTATTGTCTACAGCAGCCCTGCCAGGGTCCAGGTCCCCCATCATCTCAGGATACCTCCTCACTCAGCACAGCGGCTCCTGCTTCCCCTTCTTCCTCCGGTATTGTACTAGCTGCGGTTCTGATCCGCAGCCCATGACACTGAACTTGCCACTGGTCTTTATTCTCACCCTAACCCAGCAGACCTATTCCAACTTATGCATGGGCTGCCATTCACAGTCAGTTGGGGTGACCAGAAGCCTGGGGGGTCGGGTGCCTGTGGAGGGTTCCCCTTCAATGTAAACAACAACCACAGACTGTGCTCCTCAAATCTGCGTAACACGTACGCTGGCTGGTTTTAAGTCAACTTGACAGAAGCTGGATCGTGTGGGGGAAGCGAACCTCAACTGAGAAGAAGTCCACAACCAGTTTGGCTTGCGGTGCATTAACTTGATGGATGACTGATGTGGGAGGGCCCAGCTCATTTTGGGGTAGAGCCATCCTTGGGCTGGTCGTCCTGGGTATTATAAGAAAGCAGGCGGAGCAAGCCAGTAAGCAGCGTTCCTCCACGGCCTCTGCATCAGCTCCTGCCTCCAGGTTCCGACCTCAAGTTCTTGCCCTGACTGCCTTCAGTGGACAGTGATGTGGAAGCATGAGGGAAATGAACCCTTTCCTTGCCAAGTGGCTTTTGGTCCTTTTATTTTATCTCAGCAACAGAAACGTGACTAAGACAACACGTGACCCTTGATTCATGTCCAGTGCCTGGCCTGGTTGCAGATCCCCTCCTTGGGACAGAAACACCGTGGCTCCGGGAGCCCGGAGGCCACTTAGTTAAAGCCCCCTTTCCCATCCCAGATGAGCATCAGTCACACAGCTGGGTCCTCAACTTGGCTGTGAAGCACTTCCTCAGCTGAGTCCTTGAGTTCGACCTCACTGTCACAGTGCCTTCCTTCCCAGGGTCGGCTGCTCCAGCCTCTGCCCCTTTGTACCTGCAGGGCGTTACAGCAGAAGGCCCTCTTCTGTCTCCTTTGGCTAGTTCCTCCCTCTCCTTTAATAGTCCATGCTTGAGCTGCCTCCTTCAGGAAGACCTCCCTGATGGCAGGTGCTCTATGTCATCATGCACTTGAAAAATTGTAGTGAAATGTGACAGTTTGTGTTTCTCTCCTACTACATCAGAGTCAGGGCTCTACGCCTGTCCTCTGTTGTAGCCCAAGTCTAACACAGGGCCAGGCCTATAAACAAAGCCAAATAGCAATGGAGAAGGTTGTGTCAACTGCAGGGTGATCAACCAAACCCCGTTGGTCCATCCCACCCCATGCATACACATTTTCCCTGTATCCACTTCTGGGTCATTATCCAATCTAAAACCCCTCGCACCCAATACCTAGACCTACTCCCAAATACGTCTCTTCCATTAACCCATCTCAAACTGGTCCTACTCTACATATCATTGCTATGGAAACTGTCTCCCATCTTTTATCTATTCCACAATCCTTCTCTGGAGTTAGTTCGCTGGTGGGTCCAGCTCCCTGGCTGGTCATGACCAACACAAAGGGTTCCAGGGCTCCATTCACAAAACAAGGATGATGTCAGATGATAAAGCATCCTTAGCACTGTGCACTGAGGGTGTGGAGCCTGGAGATATAAGGTTCACGTGCCTGTTCTAAAAATTATTCGGAGCCGGGCGGTGGTGGCGCACGCCTTTAATCCCAGCACTCGGGAGGCAGAGCCAGGCGGATCTCTGTGAGTTCGAGGCCAGCCTGGGCTACCAAGTGAGTCCCAGGAAAGGCGCAAAGCTACACAGAGAAACCCTGTCTCAAAAAAACCAAAAAAAAAAAAAAAAAAAAAAAAAAAAAAAAAATTATTCGGGACTTGGGCATGTCACTAACAATGGAGACTTGGTCTCCTCACCTGTAAAATGGGCCAGGGAGATGAAACCAACCATATAGGCGGAAATGAAAAGTCTACATGGGTGATTCATGTACTACACATAAAGCCAGATGAAGCACAGCCCCCTTCGTCTTCTCCCCCATTGCCATTCTGTCTTTGCTGAATTCAGTTAAAGAGCTTGGAAAACGCAAGGCCATAGTAGCATTTAGCGTCTAGGTCCATGCCATAGGGCCAGAAAGCAACACACTGAATAAGAACGCCACAAGGCCTCCAGGCCTCAAGAGCCCTCGTTTATTCTTGGATGCCAAGACAAAATACAAGGCAACAAAGGCCGGCCCTGAATCAGGAAAGCAGTCTCCAGCCAAGCGGACGTCCAAGGAAAGAGAGGGAAAAGTGTGCAGACTGAAAAGTAAGGTCCACTGTTTGTTTGTTTGTTTTTATTTTTTGGTAAGAATCTGGTGTAGAAAAAGAAATTGGGTCAGTTGTGGTGGCACATATCTATACCAGTAAGCTCTGCTGAAGAGGTGGAGGCAGGAGGATCATGGGAAAGAAACTGGCTAAGAAATCATGAAAGACCAAGGTTTCCTGCCCCACTCTGCCAAGAGCTCCATGTGACCCTGAGTAGGCCTTTTTACTTCTGAGGCCCGCTGGTCTTTGCATGGAGATAGGTAATCTACTTCTCCATCCAGCCTGCCTGGCTCCAGGGATGGGTCTGTTCTCACCCTGTTCTGAACCACAGCTCAGCTCGGGCTACAGACGGCAGCTAACACATGATCAGGTAAGTTCTACAGAACACCACTGTGGGGAGTTCTCAAGACTGTAATTTGCCTGTCTGTTTGTATGTCTTCCTGTCTCTCTAGAAACAAGATTCTGCATCCCATCCACCCACCTCCAGCTTCCACCACACAATCAGCAGTTCTATTACCTTAGAGACGGGACAGTAGAAATGGAACCTGAGGGTGACAGAGACCACAAGTGAATCTGGGACTAGATGAAAGGAGCCTTATATTAACATCTACACAGACCTTGTAAGCCCTGAAGGGCCTCACACTAATATCATAGACTAACATACTAACACACCAATATCACAGACCTCATATTAACATCATATACTAACATATCAATATCACAGACCTCATACTAACATCACAGACCTCATACTAACATCACATACTAACACACCAACATCACAGACCTCATACTAACATCACATACTAACAAACTAACATCACAGACTTCATACTAATATCAGAGATCTCATACTAACAACTAACATCTACACAAACCTTGTAAGCCCTGCAGGAACTCATACTAACATCACATACTAACATACTAATATCATAGACCTTATACTAATATCTGCACAGACCTTGTAAGTCCTGCAGGGCCTGGTGAGACCTTGGCCCAAACCACAGCTCCTCTCTGAGTCGTGGCACAGTAGAGCTGGGGGTGGGAGCAGAAAGAACATCTTCACAGTGTCTTGATGTGCAGAGGAACCTGCTGGTTGGCTTCCGGGTACGTCTCCATCAGCTGCCGTCCTCTTACAGAAGGACATAGCTCTAGAGCAGTGGTTCTCAACCTTCCTAGGGCTGCGACCCTTTAACACAGTTCCTCATGATGTGGTGACCCCCCACCATCATAAAATTATTTCCTTGCTCTTCATAACTGTAATCTTGTTACTGTTGCAAACTGTAATGTAGATAGATATCTATGTTTTCCAACTCTACAGCCAACCCTGTGAAAGGGTCGTTTAACCCAGAGGTCTAGACCCACATGAAGACTCCAAATGGCCTGCGGTTCAGGAAACAGGGACATGAGGACCATTCCCACCACAGCTTTCCTCTCCCTTCGCTCTATGATGCCAAGCGCCAGCGTGAGACCTGGCAACCGACATATGTGAACCTGATTAGCTCCCAGGGTAAGCACTATGAAATACTGATGATTGGTTACCTTCTTAGGGCTCTACTCTTGGTGTGTAACTTAACTAGTCCTGCTGTAGCTTGTGTGCCCAAAACAACATGGATTGTGTAGTCTACATGGATCCATCATAAGTACTTGAGAAGCTAAAACTCCTATATCCACCACAACAGCTAGAACACAATTTTAGACACTAACACAGTGGTTCTCAATCTTCCTAATGCTGCCACCCTTTAATACAGTTCCTCATGTTGGGGTGACCCCAGCCATATAAAATTATTTTCATTGCTATTTCATAACTGTAATTTTCCTACTGTTATGACTCATAATGTAAATTTCTGCGTTTGCTAATGGATCATAGGCGACCCCTGTGAAAAGGTCATCCAAACTCTCACAACGGGTTAAGAATCATTGTTTTGCACATAGCAGGAACCAGTTGTTAATTTCTCTTGCACGTACTTCAAGATACACAGGCTCAAAGGTGCCCAGTACCCATTTGTGAGTGAATGAGTGGTTCAGATAGTTTACTGATCAGGTTGCTAACCTGAAAATCCCCCCAAGCCCATGTCTGAGAACCTTCATTTGCATGAATGTTGAGGCGCTCACACAGACATGTAGGGATGCTTTGCTGTTTCCTAGGTTGGACCGTTCCCTAGAGAGGGAGGAAGACAGGAACACAGGGAGGGTTGCATGGTTAATCTGATGGCACTGGAAGCAGTACAGAGCACATCTTGGCAGCACTTGGGATCCTGAAGCAGGAATGCTGTATGAGTTCGAGATCTACCACTCTGGGCTGCACTCACCCCAGTCCAGCCTGTCTCAAAGAAACAAACAACAAAAACCTATGCAACAAACACATCTTGGATTCCCCCAAGGACTCCATGAACACACCTCTATGTACAAGTGCATGTGCACCCTATGTGCTTATTATATGTTGATATGTAGTAGGTATGTCACAGCTGGCATGTACTCATCAACATCACATCATCAGATGGGTGATAAAGGCCCGTGGTTTATAGTGGCTGCTTTCACTATTCACTGTTATTTATTTTGATGAAATCCAAACACAGGTGGTATACACCTTTAATCTTAGCCTCTTCTGGTCTACATAGGGAAGCCAGCCAAGGCAATTCAGTGAGACCCTGTCTCAAAGCAACAACAAAAAAGTGTTTTGACAAAGAACAAGTACCAGCATAATTTACCCTGTTCTCAGGCTATTTCCTGGGGGTACCAAGAACCCACCCTCAAAAAAAAAGGGTCACTATTTAAATAAAAAGCTGTGGGTACTAGGTACACACCTGTTATCCCAGCAGTTGGGAGGCGGTGGTGGCCAGGCAACACTGGGGAGCCCCTGTCTTAAACACCAATAAAGCTATGGCCTGCAAAGCGAAACCACAAGTGCAGGAAAGCTGTCCTTTACTTAGGCTCTAGGCAATTGACATCATTTCCCCGAGCCTTAGTGTCCTCATCTGTACAGTGGAATTTGTCCTTCCCTACCCGACAGGATCTTTTTCATAAATGTAATGGCATGTAGGGGGGAAGCTGCCCTGTAAAATCATACAAACATGTTCTTATTCTAGAAATCTACTCAACTCAATGGCACTATACCATTGAGAACGCCTTACAAATGACTTCCTATGAGCTGGGCGTTCCTCACCAGGCCAGGCACTGGACACACGCAGAACCTATTGCCCTGTCCGTGGAGTCCTATTTCACACACTCAGAGGACTTTCCTTGGGCCACCGGAGAGCGTCCTGCCACTACCTAATGTCTGTGGAGGGCAATCCGTTCCTGTATAATTGGGTTATTTGAAAATCCTGGCGATTTCCTTGCAGGGCTCAGGGCTGCTGCGAGCGGAGATTCCAGAGGTTTGGGCCCAAGTCCTACGCTGGGCAAGAAGAACGCGGCAGGACAGCCTATAGCTCCTCCCCGTGCTCTGCCTCGCCTTCCTCTGAGCAGGGGCGGTGCTTAAGCTGTGTCACTTTCGACCTGGGGAGGCTCCCAACACCCGAGCCTGCAGCTTCTTCCGAGGCGTCCAGGCGGTGCAGGGGCCCCTAGCCAGAGGAGATAATCTCAGCGCTTCAAAAATGACAGCCGGGGCGGGCGGGGCAGGCAGTGGAGTGTGACCCCGCAGGCCTGCGGGCAGAGGCAGACAGGGCCTAGGCTGCGACTATCGGGCAGGCTTTGGTCCTCGAGGACTGAGGAACTGAGAGCTAGGAGGGGTGGCTGAACGGGTGGGTTCTCTCCAGGATCTGGGAAGACAGCTGAGAGAATGCACAGGCACAAGCATCACCGAGACCCTCCGTACTAAGGTCGAGGAACCTGAGCCCCCGCGCGGAGTGCAGCATGGGTGGGTGGGGCGCCAGAGTTTGGGTGGATCCTCCCAGCCGGCTGGGTGGGCAGCCAGTCACTGGACTATGGGGACAAGAGAAACGCAGAGGGAAGGCCACATAGGGCTTGGGACTCGCGCCGCGCGCATCCGGAGAACCCAAGCCACCTTAAGGTCTTCCCCGGCGCTGGACGGAAGAATTCCTTAGAAACGCGAACGTGGACACACATAAGATAGAGAGCCCAACTCACACCATTTGGGGCTGACTGGGCCAATCCCATGAGGCATCCACCCTACGCTGTTCTCCACTATGCCGCCCCCTTCAAGACCAAGCTGTGTGTACACACACAAACAGTTGGGCGGGGGAGGCGACGCCTCCCTCCTGGTAGGGACACGCAGGGCACAGCCACCGATCCCTCCCCTCTACATGCCGCGCCCCCTTCTCAGCTCACACGCCCCCTGGCCCCTACCCGGAGAACTCTGCAAAACCAGAGCCAAGGAGGCCGAGAGAAGCGTTTGACTCCTGGATTGTCTTTTATTGCCAATAAATAACCAGCTCTGACTCCCGGTCCTGGGGACGCCTCCTCCGGTGGCATCCAGGAGCCCGCACGCGGCCCTCTGGATCCCCTAGACATCAACCTCAGCCAAGCCACCGCCCCCATCTTCCCCCTAAAACCCGCGACTGTGACCGTCACCTGATAGGCCCCCTCACTCAGCTTTTGGGAGCTTGTCAACTTAACCCCAGATCTGCAGGGCGTATCTATCCCCCAGGCCCCATTACTCCGAGGCCACAGGAATGATCATTCTTAAAGCCAACAGAATCGCCACGGCGGAGAACGGCCAAAGCTGCCACTGCAATGGATCTACCAAGGCTGCCTCCACTGCTCCCATCCGCCGCGCCCTCCGAGGCCCGCGGGCTCACCAGAGACGAAAGGAGGGGTCTGCTGCCTGTCTAGACGAGAGCCATCCACAGATACCGCCGAGCCCGCGAGGACTGTCGCGACCACAGACACCATCCGTCAGCACGGAGGGAAGGGCAGCGTGGACACACACACACACACACACACACACACACACACACACACACACACACACACACACACACACCACACACACACACTCCGGTTCCCTCCCGCAGCCCCGAGTGCTGCAGCCGCGCCCGCCGCCGCCTCTCCAGCCGCGCTCCGACCTCGGCGCAGAGCGCGGTCGGAACAGCTGCAAGTTTGCCTGGCGCTGGAGCAACTGCTCGTTGCAGCAAACGAGGCTCCAAAACAAAAGGGAGAGGAATCTCGCTCGCGGGCTTCCTCCCGGCGGGTCGGAACCGGGCACATGACATCGGCTACACCGCGCAGCTCCAACGCGAGTGGGGCTCCAGACGCGCGTCCCCCCAGGAACCCTTCTGGGTTTCGGAGGTCCGGTGTCACGATCCCTACAGCGCGGGGAGCGGGGCCCACCACAGGGCAAACCCTGGGAAGGGGCGAGATGGGAGACTGAGATGCCCCCTAGACCCAGAGGAGGGGACGGTGGAAGGGTGCGGACACCGGGCTGGCTAAGGCACTGGAAGGGGGAAGGGGGCGAATTGTTTAGGGCGGTTTTCCCGGATTTATCTATCATCAAGAGCACGTCATGTAGCCCTCCTCCCTCCCGGGTCCCCGAATCCACCCGCAAGCCGAGGGGACTAAAAGAGGAGGGCGGACAAGAGATGCTCACCTCGGGGTTCCTCCGGCCGCCGCGCGGAGCCCGCGTCGGGGGTGGGGGAAGGGGGCAGGGAAGGGGAAGGGAGGGACCAGGCTCCAGAGAGCCGACTCCTGCTGGGAGTTCGGCGCGTCTCAACCGTGAGGGGATCCGGCACCCCAGCGGACCGATCCAGTCGAGAAGGGAGGGAGGGAGGGAAGGGAGACAGGGAGGGAGGGGCAGGCAGAGGGAGGGAGTAGAGGAAGGAAAAAAATGATCCCTGTACTGACACAGGGAAAGAGAATGTAGGAGAGTGACGTCCAGGCCCCGCCTCCCCCTCCGGCCACGTGCAAGACTTGAAAGGAAAGAGGGAGACGGCAAGCCTGCTGGGTAATGTAGTTCGCCTTTCTTTCCTGGGATGGCGGGCCCTAGAGAGCTGGGAACCAAGGGGACGCCGGGGATGCCGCCTGAACTGCCTGGACGGACCAGTGTTGCCCTTCAGCATCCTCCCTTCAACGACCTCTTGCGCTAGCGGGGCCCTCTGCTGTCGGGGACAGAACTGAGGGTGAAGGCATCGTCTCTCTTGCAGGGAAACACTTGGTTTTAGAATCAGGCAGGCTGTAAGGATGAGGACTTCCGCGCTTCAAGTGTAAAGTCTGTCCTAATGAATGATAAGAGAAAGCGTAGTGTATGCACTGGGAGAGATGTTGTGGGGGAGACAAGTGGCGTTATTAATGCGGCATTAAGTGCCACCATAGGTTATTGAGATTCACATGTAATAATTAACGTTTGTGCATCGCTGTGGCAGGGACGGAATGTTGTAATTAGATATGCACTTTGCGACCAATTAATTTTCCATTGGCCATGCTAAAAGCTGGGGCATTGTAGCTGGAAGAATTCGATGGCAGTGGATAATGCAGTCATCACTAGACCAGATCTCCACGGTCTTGGTTAAAACTGAGATTAGCGCGGAGGCCTCCAGGAGGAATATAAGATGCTGAATGTCTCACCGAGTGGTGGCGTCCGTCGGGTGCATATTGGAGGTATTGGAACGGACCTACTGCAGAAATCCTTTGAGTGATTAATTTGTAAAACATCCAGTGAGCATATCCAGGCATGCAGGGACCAGGAAGCCCCTCAGTCTGTGTCCTCCAGGAGCTCAGTCTTGTGGGAGGGCCACAGTCTGTGAAAGAATAGGAGAGAATAAGTGAGCTCTTAACACAGGGACTAGCACAAAGCACCAGGGGACCTCCGGAGGGGCAGCCAACCAGGATGCTGTAGGAAGGCATCCTGAAGGAAGGTACTTGAATGAAGAGTTAACTAAGGTTTTTAACAAGGGGCAGGCGTCTGTTATGGCTGTGGAAGGTTCTAGATTCAAGAGAAGAGCTAATTCTGCAGCTCCTAGCTATTCGGCTGGACAGGGGACAGGTTGCTGGGTGGGCAAGGGTAGGGCAGAAAGCAAAGAATGGCTAGAGGGTTAGTCTAGAGGGCAGAAGGAGCCCGGGGCAGCTTGATGGAAGAGGCGGGGCTTGGAGTGGTGGATGGGATTTTGTTTTGTAGTAAGCTTTGAATACTGAATGAACCAGGCCATGGGCAGAAAGCAAAACAGAATACATGTTCACAACCTGTGGAGAGTTCCTTTGACTTTTAAACCAGAACCAAGGTGCTCAGTGGGTCTCTGTCTCTGTCTCTGTCTGAGAGAGAGAGAAGAGAGAGAGAGAGAGAGAGAGAGAGAGAGAGAGAGAGAGAGAGAGAGAGAGAGAGTAGAGGAGGAGGAGGAGGAGGAGGAGGAGGAGGAGGAGGAGGAGGAGAAGAAGAAGAAGAAGAAGAAGAAGAAGAAGAAGAAGAAGAAGAAGAAGAAGAAGAAGAAGAAGAAGAAGAAGAAGAAGAAGAAGAAGAAACAAGCTGCATTGCAGGCCCAGAGATCTTGCCCATCATCTACAACCAACAACTGGTCCAAGGCAGAATGTGTGCTGGGTGCCAGGCACAGTCCCCCACCCCACCCTACCACATGCTCTCTCCCCTCCCAAAGGAACACAAGTGCACCTGACTTCCTGGGGTTTGTCCTTAGCAGTATGCCTCTTTGGCTCAGCAGTGAGTTATTTTTGTGCTCCAACATCTGGATGATTTCCTGGGTTTACAAAATATTAACTAATAGTACCAGACTCTAGCCTTTCAGCAAATTCTGGTTTCCTTACCTGGCTCTCGGGGCTGGAGTTTGCACACCCAGTGACAGGCACGCCACCCACCCGCAAAGCAACTGAGAATGAATTGTCTCATCTTGTCTTCACCCTGGCTGTAAGTCTCCTCACCTTTCAGAGGTGAGGAGAGGCTGAACAATCCGTAGAATACACAACACCCCCACAGAGCATTTGTGGAGACTCTGTGGCGTTTGGACCATGGTGGAGCACAACACAGGGGACTCTTAGTCAGCCTGATCCCGAGTTCGAATATCGGCTTGATCTCTTGTAGCTGTGACCATGGGTAGCTAACTTAACCTCCAAGCAGGGTGACCTTGAGGAAGTCACTCAATAGCCTTAGCTTTATGGGAGCCAGTGGCAATCGGGTTTTTATGTGGATGGGTCTGTCTTGTGGAAATATGGGCAGTGTGGTTTGAGTTTCTTTCCTGTACGAAGATCTTTCTGGTCTTTAAAGATGACTTCGTATTTTGTTCTCTCTGTAATTATAGGTCAGCAGAGCTGACATCGTGGGAACCAATCCTGAGCCCTTCTTCATCCTAACATGGGAAATAAGTTCTTTTGTCTTCAGGGAACCTTGGCCCAGTTTTGCTCTTTCCCTATCAGCTGAGTGAGGTCAATGTTCTTTCTGTTCCTGAAGACCCCATACTTGTCTCCTTGCCCCAGGCTGGCTCCTCTTGGAGAGTGGACGGTGCCGTGAGACATTGCATACATAGGTGTCCATCAAACCACTTCCTGGTTCCCATAGTCTCAGATCCTGGATCCCTGCTCTTTCCCAGTCCACTAGACTGTCACTTCCTTCCTCAGACCTTCTAGTCACTCTCTCCTCCAAAACACATATTTGTGTTTTTCTGCTGAGAACTCTTCTAAGTGGCCTCTGGTGATGGGCCTTGCTGCTTGGGATGGAGACTTGAGTAGGGAGGCCTTGTGTGTCCTTCTGATAGAGTGAAGGCCTGGGTTTGCTTGGCTCGAATCAGGACCTTCCTTCCCAGTGTTGTGGTTGATCTAGCATTCACCTGCATGCTGTGGGATGTTCTGTATGTTAAATGTGTTGCTCTGATTGGTTAATAAATAAAACACTGATTGGCCAGTAGCCAGGCGGGAAGTATAGGCAGGACAAGCAGAGAAGAGAATTCTGGGAAGTGGAAGGCTGAGTCAGAGAGACGCTGCCAGCCGCCGCCATGACAAGGGAGTTTACATGGTTGGGTCTGAGTGGCTGTGGGACTGGCGGGTGAGAGAGATTTGTCCTGACTGTGAGCCAGGCAGGACCAGGAAAACTCTAGCTACATCTGCAAACTGAAGTCAGAAAAGTGGCTGAGTGCAGAGTCCTAGACTAGTAAAAGACACTGGCATTGTGTAACTGCGTGAGTGAGGGTTTTGCTTGTTTGTTTTGTTTATTGTTTGTTTGTTTGTCACAGCATGGTCTATAAATGAAAACCCAGCATCTTTCTGGTTCAAGCAGTCGCTTCTCCTAATCTATACTTCCCCAAGATGCTGGTAAAATAAATATACAGCTCCTTCCCTCCCAATCCTTCTCTCAGCTCTCTCCACAGCTTTTCCAGGTGAAGAGTTACCTCCAGCAGGCCTCACATTTACATATTTGTCTATTATTTATTTTGCTGTGCTCAGAACCCAGGACTGCATACATGCTAAGTGAGCACTGTACCATGGGTCTTCTCCTTCAGCCCCCTCACACTGTTTGAAGGGCAGTTGGGGAAGCCAGCAAGGCTGGTGGAGGGAAGCTGGCTGCCTTCAGGAGCTGGGAGTCCACGTTAATACCCAGGAGATGGTAGGAAAGGAATGAAATTCCCCACTCTGTAAGGTGACTTTTGGTGAACTAAGGTCCGGGAGGTACAACGGTCAGAAAAAGCTTTGGGGAAGGAAGCGGATCCACAGCAACACAAATTTTCTCACTGGGAGGAAGTCAGTGCAAGCCCAACTCTGAGGATGTAGCTGGCCTGGGAACTCTGCAAAAGTCATGACATTTGATGGGAGCTGGAGTGGCCTCATTGTACAGTGTGGTGACTGCCAACCCCACAGAAGGAAGGTAGGTGCTCTTCTGGTGTCTCTCCTGTGTTATAGTGGTGTTGGCCTAGAGAGATCCCGGCTTGATAGACCCAGGTTGAATTTCACTCCCGCCTCATCTCATCTTCCATTACACCACCCCAAAGACCATTGCCTGGCAGGAAGATGCAAATCGATCCCAGAGGCGGCCATCAGTGAAGGGGAAAGGGATGTGAGCAAATGTCTGTGAACTTGAGAGAAGCCAAAGAGAAAAAAAGAGAGGTGAGTCAAGGAATATCTATTGGGATGGCACTGTGCAGAAGTCATGGCAAGGTACCGGTGAGGCTCCGGGTACCACCTGACCCATCTCACTGTGTGACATTGCCTCTCTCTGGGCCTCAGTTCTTCTATCTGTAAGATGAGATCACTGGGTCTGATCTCTGAGATTATCCGCCTTTAAGAAGTTTGTAATCTTTTGGCAAAAGAAGCCATGGAATTAAGTGGCCAAGAGGCTGAATTTTCAAGCTGGAAAGTTTTCAACCTGCAGGAAGAGCTTGTCATTCTCTTTAGAGAAAGGCCTGGAGCCGAGACAGGAACATAAAGCAGGCAGACCTGGCCTGGCAAGATCCAAGGACATTGAGAGGCCAGTGTATCAGCAGACGTTTCTCAGGGCCTTCAGAGTTTAAGGTCAGATCTCAGGTCAGTGACATGAGCATCCCTTCTTGACCTTGATGAGGGCTTGGGGAAAAACATACCACACTTCTCTGCAAAAGACAGTATCCTTTTTTTTTTGCCAGACCATACTCAAAAGAAAGGGAATCATTGTCCCCCTGGGAGGGGTAGCCACATCTAATTAAATCATAGATGTATACCTGTTCCAAGGCTCCGTTGGCTGGCTTGAGTGGGCTCCATCGAATTGAGCCAATCCAATTTCTTCTTGCAAGAATGTGAAGGAAGAGACTGAAAAACTTCTGCCCACTGTGGATAGCTCCTTAAGTCAAAGCCTGTGGCCAAGGTGGGCAGGCCCAAGATAAGGAAGCTGAAGAAGTATGTAGAGAGGGGAAGGGGGGGGGGAAGAGGAGGGAGAGAGAGGATGAAAGGCAACTGCTTAGAAAACCTGGCTCCTCCCTCTCCCTCGTTTTCAGTCACTGGATGCCTTGCTGTGCCACTCACGGCTCCCTGCTCTCTGATCCTCACGGTCACCTCCTATGCTTTGTGCCAGGTTAAGTGGGGTTCTGATCTAATTTAAAGACCTTAGGGTGCAGAGAGGAGTTGAAGCCACTAGCTGACTAACTCTTCTCCCCCAAATGCCTTCTCTCTTTAAATTCCAGCTGTCTCTCCCTTCAACTGGTTTCTAAATCCTGTCTGCTAAAGTCTTATTCTGAACTGTCTGCAAAATCATTTGGCCTTGAACCTTCCACACTTCTGAATAATTTTCAAAGAACAATAGCTACGTTATCAATTCAACTATTGGAAGTGTGAAGGAAATGCTGTGAGTTCCATAGCAGGTCGGGAACTGGCAGTCCGAGGGAGCTGTGGATCTCAAGGCTAGGGAGCTTGATCTCATCCCACATCTCAAAATGTCAGGTTGCACCTCCCAATGTCCGCCAAACTCTCACCCAGCTACAGGCAGCTATGGGCGTATCCTTCATCCTGACTAATATAAGGATGAACCTCAGAGGTGTGAGGCATCACCGGATGTTCAGATGATTCTGTGTCAGAGCAGTGATCCTGGGTCACCCGTGCCATCACCCCATCAGCCAAAGGAAAGTGCATCACATTTGGGCTCACATATAGTCCGGCGGTGGTGGCGCATGCCTTTAATCCTAGCACTCGGGAGGCAGAGCCAGGCGGATCTCTGTGAGTTCGAGGCCAGCCTGGTCTACAGAGCAAGTTCCAGGACAGGCACCAAAACTACACAGAGAAACCCTGTCTCAGAAAAAAAAAAAGAAATTCACACGTAAAGGAGCTGGAAGTATGGCTCAGCGTACTTGCTGCTCTTCCAGAGGATCAGAGTTCAGACCCCCACCCAGCACCCATGGTGAGGGGTTCACAACTGCCTGTAACTCCATCTCCAGGGGACCCAACTCTCTCTTCTGGTCTCTGTGGGAAGCCACACATGTGCCTTACCTGTCCACATATGCACATACACATACACATTAAAAAATAAATTTGCATACAAAACAATGGACTTTGTTGTGATGTTTTTTTCATACATATGTATCATTGTTCTCGGCTTATATTCACTGTTAATTACCACCTGTGTCCTCTTGATGCTTCCACTGGTCCACTTCTTTCCCAAATAGTGTGTGTGTGTGTGTGTGTGTGTGTGTGTGTGTGTGTGTGTGTGTGTGTGTGTGTGTAAATCTAGAGTCCAACTGGCTGTGCAGCCAACGATGGTCTGGAATTCCTCATCTTCCTGCCTATGCCTTCCTAGTGGGATTACAGTCACATATGAGCCTCCTTTTAAAAATGAGTAGTTTATTATGTGTACTACAATAGTTGAAATGTCACTGTATGCAGTCTGCATCCTACTTTAGTCACTGAATAAAATTAAAAGGATACTTTCTGTATTCATACTGTCTTTGTAGACAACACCTGAAGAATTATTTAAATGACAGTTTTTAGCATCTAGCATATGTTTGTTCTAAGTCATCAAGAATGACAGTTACACATTAAAATGTGCATTAATGTAGGCCTAAGGAACCTCACAGTTCAGAAGACAGACATATTTTAAACAGAAATGGCAATATAAGATTCAAATTCAGGGTTAGGGGTATAACTCAGTGAACTAGCACTTGCACCAAAAACCTGGATTCTAGTCCCAGAACCAGGGGGAAAAATCAAATTAAAAACAAGTATATACTATAACAGAGTGGTTGTTGGGCCGAAGTCGCTCCTCAAAAGCTAGAGTGGGGCCAGTGAGACATTCAGCAGGCAAAGCTGCTGTGGGATGTTCTGTATGTTAAATGTGTTGCTCTGATTGGTTAATAAATAAAACACTGATTGGCCAGTAGCCAGGCAGGAAGTATAGGCAGGACAAGCAGAGGGGAGAACTCTGGGAAGTGGAAGGCTGAGTCAGAGAGACGCTGCCAGCCGCCACCATGACAAGCAACATGTAAAAAATACCTGTAAGCCACAAGCCATGTGGCAACTTATAGATTAATAGAAATGGGTTAATTTAAGATATAAGAACTAGATAACAAGAAGCCTGCTGCAGCCATACAGTTTGTAAGCAATATAAGTCTCTGTGTGTTTACTCGGTTGGGTCTGAGCGGCTGCAGGACTGGCGGGTGAGAGATTTGTCCTGACTGTGGGCCAAGCAGGACTGGAGAAAACTCCAGCTACACAAAGCACTTGGCATGTAAGCTCAACAACTCGAGTTCCAGCCCTAGACCCCACATAAGGGGAGGAGAGGGCTGACTCCACAAAGCTGCCCTGTAACCTTCATTGCCACGAACCCCCATACACATGCATATCATGCACTCACGATAATAATAAACAAAATTTTATTTTGAAATTAATTAAAAAGAAGGAAACAAAGGATAAGGTGGCAGGGATAGATCCACGGCACAATGTGGACAGGACAAGCCTTGGCACCTGAATGTGCTTGGCATGGGAAGGATGCTGTGGAGATGGTGGAGGATGCTGTGGAGGTGGTGCATGGGTAGCATTTCCAGGGGCAACTGGCAGGAGCTGAGGTGTGGGAAATGTCAGGGGAAGGGAACGTAATCAAAGAAGGAGGCAGAATGAAGCTGGTCAAGTTAGTGATGTGCAGCTGGTTCGAGGTTCCACTCAGAAGACATCAAATCTTTATAAGCACTTGACCTTGGACAAACCTAATTACTCTGAGCTTCCATTTCCTCCATAAAGTGGGGAAACCACGGATCACATCTCAGTAGGTTTATAAGCAGTAAGGAGAGAGGGAGAGCCCCACCATGGAGAGTAGGGCTAGCCTTTATCTTTGTGTTTTCTTTTGCTTCTTTGAGATAGGATCTCTCTATACAGCCTAGAACTCACTACAGCCTAGAACTCACTACGTCTTAGTTTAGACTGGCCTCGAATTCACAGAGATCCACTTACCTGTGCCTCCCAAGCACAGGAATTGAAGGCATGTGCCACCGGGCCTGGCTGTTATCTGACTTTATGGGAAGAGGAACAAAAATATGACCAATTTGAGCTTTATGCTATGACCCAGGAAGAGGAAGTTGGAGTTGCTGTTACAGGGCAATTCCACCACACAGTGCTGGATGGCCTAGTCCACAAGTTCCCATCTGGGCCCCGATCTAAGAACACAGAATCCTTATCTCCCTCACCTCACCTCTGGGGCTTCATTCAGCACAATGAGGAGTGACTGCTGGCTTCCCCACATTTCCTTCAAAACATGAGGTACACATGCACATGCCAATTCTGTTACTTTTCCAACAGTTTGAGTTATCAGATTTGTTTACACCATACTCTTTCCAGAAAGGGCTAGAGACAGCACTTCCAGTTCTAAGACATACCTATGATAGGCGTGGGCACCAAAGGACCCTTTATGAGATGAATCCTTTTACCAAAACAGTAAGCGTGCACAGCTTTTTCAAACTGCTCATGCGGCATGAGCAGCATCAGGTTGGACTGGTGGAGTTTTGCTTCACTGGCAACTCTTCTGGAACATTCCTGTGGCATCAGCCTATCCCCAGCACTGCTCAGCACTAACACCTTTTGTAGGAATCGGCTGTTTTTCGTGGAGCTGAAACGAAGGGTGTGTGAAGCTCTTGAAGGATTTCTGTGTAAGCCACTGGACAGAAACTGCTCTGGAGGTTACCCAGCTGCCTGTTAGAAGAAGAAAAGGAATTTTCAGAAAGATAAGGAGAAATGCCTTTTGGCCGACTTAACTTGGAGACTGTCCCCAGCCATGGGAACAATGTAGGAGACGCATAGAGCAGTGTCTGCGTGCTCAGCCAGCCTGGGGCCTCGGACAGGGAATAAGCTGGCGAAAGTTCACTTGTCTCCTCCCCACTCCAAGAAAACAATTTTGGTCTGACGCAGAGATAAGATTTAAAGCCTTTTCTTCAGGACTCATCGAAGGTACCTTTTCAGTGGGCATGTTGCCATGACAACTGGATAGTCACTGAAGGGCATCTATAATTGGTAGGAAATGCTATTAATTTAGTTACAGGTTATTCTCTTTCTAGAAGGACTGTGAATCTTGGGCTACTTACAGTAGTCAGCTGTGAGCTTCCTGCCTGAGCACACTAATAATCACCTTGTAACTTAATTACTAGCCTAGCACCAGGAACGCGTCTCCTGTTATCAGCTGGGATGTAATTTTTGGATGCCAGCTCCTTGGGTAGGGCCTGTCTTTGGAAGCTGTGGTTACCCAGATGCTGGTCTTAACCTTTGCTGAGCTTGGAAGCCACTGGGCCTTCCTTGGAATTAGCTGGAGGGATCCTTGTGAAATACTAGTTCACCTGAGCATCAACCTGTCAGCTGCTGGGAGGGGGAATAGGAGGAAGCGATTCCCACGTGAGAATGTCCCACAGGACCACACTCTGGCTCTCATTCCTACAATCTCTTTTCACCTAGTTTCCTAGATAGAGATCTAGATAATTCTTAATGCTGGATTCATATTATTTTTTTTATTTTCTTAAAATTATGGTAGAATTCATATGGGCTGGAGAGATGGCTCAGAGGTTAAGAGCACCGACTGCTCTTCCAGAGGTCCTGAGTTCAATTCCCAGCACCCACATGGTGGCTCACAACCATCTGTAATGAGATCTGGCACCCTCTTCTGTGTACATAATAAATAAATAAATGTTAAAAAAAATTATGGTAGAATTCATACAGCATAAAATTGACCATCTTAGCCTTTTCTTTTTCCTCCTCCCTTCCTTCCTTTTTCCCCTCCTTTCTTTCTCTCTCTCTCTCTCTCTCTTTCTCTCTCTCTCCTTTTCTTTTCTTTTCCTTTTTTTTTTTAAATAAAGATGGGGGTTGCATTATGTAGCTCTGATGGCCTGGAACTTGACATGTAAACCAGGCTGGCCTCAAACCCTCAGAGATCCACCTGTCTTTTTCTCCCAAGCACTGAGATTAAAGGCATGTGCCACTATGCCTGACCCATCTTGGCCATTTTTAAGTCACAGTTCAATGGCATTTAGTGGCAAACATCACTGCCATCTTTCACAGGAACTCTCCGTGTTGTAAAACTGAACCTGTATCCATTTAATTCTAATTTTTAATTGAAAAAAATGTTCATATAATATGTTTTGACTGTGTTTTTCCCCCTCTCCCAATTCCTCCCTCCCCACCTCCCTGCCAACCCAACATTTTTCTTTCTCCCTCTCCAAAAAAAAAAAAAAAAAAAAAAAAAGACAAAAACAAAACAACAAAAACAAGAAACATGCCGGACGGTGGAGGTGCACTACTTTAATCCTAGCACTCAGGAGGCAGAGGCAGGCAGATCTCTGTGAGTTCAAGGCCAGCCTGGGCTACAGAGTGAGTTCCAGGACAGGCTCCAAAGCTACACAGAGAAACCCTGTCTCGGGAAGAAAAAAAAAAAAAATCCCTCACCCAAAAATGAAAATTAAAATAAGCAAAAAACTGGGTAAGAGCAAAAATAATAAATAAATTAATTAAATTAAAATCCCAAACAAAGCAAAATGATACAAACATACCATTGAGTTTGTTTTGTGTTGGCTAGCTACCCCTGGGCCTGGGGCCTGTCCTAACATGTGGTTAATATATCCAGTGAGACTCCCTTGGAGAAAACTGATTTTTCCTTTCCCAACTGTTATCAACTGCAGATAGCCTCTTGGTGAGGGGTGGGAGCCCATGTCCACTCTGCCCTCTCCGGGCTGGGACTCCATCTGGCTTGAACCTGTGCAGATCTTGTGTGTGCTACCCAGTCTTCATGAGTACATCTATGTATCAGTCCTGGTGTCTGCCCAACTGTTGCTTTGGCCTCATCCACCAGGTCTCTTCCTCCTTATAAATACTCAATTAATACTAATTCTTCAACATCCCTTTTCTGTACCACCTGGCAGGCACCACTCTGCGTTCCATAGCTATGGCATGGCCCACTTCTTTAGGTGTCTTTCATGTAGTGGGAATCTTCCTGCACCTGGCTTATTTTGCTTAGCACAATATGCTCAAGCTTCATCCATATTTTAATATGTCACTTTATTTTCTCTTCAAGACTGACTGATTACAATACCGTTTGTGGTGTGTGTGTGTGTGTGTGTGTGTGTGTGTGTGTGTGTGTGTGTGCGCGCGCGCGCGCGCGTGTAGTGCAGCATAGTGTTTCTCTTCTCATGGATGCACGGACACCTCAGTGACATTTACCCTTTGGCTGCTGCAGACAGGCTGCTATGAACGTGGGTGCACAGATACCACTTCAGTTCTTTTAGGGTGCCAGAAGTGGAATTGCTGGGTGATATGGTAATTTTTAGTTTCCAAGGAAGTGTCATTCTGTGCCATAGTTAGGGTTTCTATTGCTGTGAGCAGACACCATGACCACAGCAACTCTCATAAAGAAAACATTTAATTGGGGCGGCTCACTTACAGTTTCAGAGGTTCAGTCAATTATCTTCATGGTGGGGAGCATGGAGGTGTGCAGGTAGACATGGTGCTGGAGGAAGAGCTGACAGTCCTACATCTTCTTACAGGCAACAGGAAGTCAACTGATATACTAGGCGGTATCCTGAGAATAGGAACTCTCAAAGTCCACCCCCAGAGGGACACACTTCCTCCAACAAGGCTACACCTCCTAACAGTGCCACTCCTTGTGAGATTATGGGGGCCAATTACATTCAAACTACCACATTCTGTTTTCCACCATTTCACACTTCCACAGTAGTGCAAAAGTTTTCCAGATTCTCTGCACTCTTATCCACACTTACATTCGTTCATTTTCCTTGAATAGTAGACAGCCTAGTGTGTCTTCATCTTTGAAGAGGAGGGCCTGGCTAACACCATCTGTTGGTAACACCATTACTAATATCTACAATAGCTCTTGTGAATTGAATACAGAATATGTGGTAGGCACTGTTATCATATTGATCACTAAATCAACCTTAAGAATATGTACCATTATCATTTCCATTTAAAATTTTAATTTATTATTATTTTTATTCTATGTGTATTGGCATTTTGCCTGCATGCACACATGTGCACCATGTGCATGCCTGATGCCCATGGAAGTCACAGAAGAGGGTATCCCATATAACTCTGGGACTTGAGTTATATACTTGATTGTGAGTTGACATGTGGGTGCTAAGAATTGGACCTGGGTCCTCAGGAAAAGCAGCCAATTCCCCTAACCACTGAGCTATCTCTCTAGGTCCTCATTTTTACTTTTTAAAGATTTTTAAAATTTTAATTATGTGCATGTGAGTATGGATGCCCACAGAGCTAGAAGAGGAAGTCTATCCCATAGAGCTGGAGTTGAAGGTGGTTGTGAATTGTCCAACACGGATGCTGAGAACTGAACTTGGGTCCTCTGGAAGAGCAGTTAATTATGTGCTCTTAGCCTCTGAGCTGTCTCTTGAGCCCCACCATTCCCATTACAGATGTGTAAACTGATTGATAAAATCAATGACCACCACAAGATCACCTAGCCAAATAATCATTGTGTACTATGAAGATAGCCTCTGAGGAAGCCATAATTCTTCAGTTCAGAAGAAGACTTTCTTACAAGCGTACTGGAGAGCCTTCAACAATGCAGTTCTAGCTTTTAGAAACTTTTGTTGTTTCCTGCTGGCAAGAGCAAACAGTTATGATAGTCATGTTAAAGAAGCAAAAAGAAACTGAATATAACCAATCATTTAGTTGTAATCTCCATATGTAAGAAAAATTAAAACCTTCAATATTTGAATGTTTCATATTCACCAGGAACTAAATTAGAGGGTGATTATTCCTATAATGGAATTATTTGCTTTATGGAAGGATTCATTGAATTGTCCTCTTCTATGATGAGCTTTCTCCAATCACTTGAAGTATGAATTAATCTATAACAATATGATGTATATATAGCTCCCCCAGAACACATCTATTGCTCAGCTTGAAGCCAAATCAAGTTGCTAAAATGCTTTTGATTGCAGGCTAATGATAGTGTGGAATATTTGCTCACTTCAGCATTTGAGGGTTCCAACTAGGAAAGGATTTACAGACTCCACTGTCAAACCAACACCCTTAATCCTGATGAAATCATAAAGTGTGGGGCCATGCCAAAAACAGGTGGAAACGATGATTAAACAAGTGCTTCCCAGCAGGGAGACGCAATCACAGAAGGCCCCTTAACAAGATCATTACAAGCCAAGCCCAACTTTTCTGATCTTGCAAATGTTGAGAGCTGGGGTAGGAGAGAACCATGATCTACATGATGCATTTATATATACATTTATATATATTTATATACGTATAACTAGAGGAACAGGTTCTTCTGACTTTTTTGGTTAAGAACTACATTTCATTGCTAATATTGCAGACCTAAGTTATAATGACTTTTAAACAAAGATGTGACTTTCCTCTCACATAAAAAATAATGGGTGCCATCATTTTGAAAGATAGTTTAGCCACTTCTTTTTAAAATCTCCAAAAAAAAAAAAATTAGTTTTTCGTATAATGGTGTGTGTGTGTGTGTGTGTGTGTGTGTGTGTGTGTGTGTGTGTTTTGTTTTTGCATGTGTGTGGGAGTATGCACAGAATACCTGTGCAGGCAGAGTACAGCTTGGGCCAGTTGGTTCTTTCTTGACTTTCACCATGCAAATCCAAGGGATCAAATTCAGGTCACTAGGCTTGGTGGCAAGCATCTTTACCCACTGAGCCATCTCACCAGAGCTGGCAGATTCTTACTGAATGAAACACACCCTAGAACCCACTAACCATGTTCCTTGGTATTTACCTAAATGAGTTGAAAACTTACATCCACACAAAAGCCCACACACAGATGTTTGTAGCACCTTTATTTATAAGTGCCCAAACTTGGAAGCAACCAAGGTGTCTCTCAGCACATGAATGGGTAACTAAGCTATAGTACAACCAGGCAATGGAGCATTAATCAGAGAAGAAGTGAGTTGTCAGGTCACAAAAAGACACAGAGGAGCCTAAAATATGTATTGATAAGTGAAAGCCTAAAATATGCATCGATAAGCGAAAAAAGCCAAGCTGAAAAAGCTCCATGTTAAAGAATTCTGACCATAGAACTTTCTAGAAAAGACAAAACTGTGAACCAGTAAAAATATCTATGGTCAGTTTAGATACCAAGTATCACAAAATTATGAATACTTATATATAATATGTAGTTATGTATTTTAAGGCAGTGAAACTATTCTATATGGTATTATAATGATGAATAGATATCATTATACATTTGTCAAAACCCACAGAATATATGACACCAGAGAATGTAGACTAAGATGCTAGCTAATTACATATTAATCTCCACTCATCAATTTCAATATATAAGCATACGATGCTAATACTAGGTAAAACAGTGAAGTATGGTGAGGGAGAACTTGGGGAAAATCCCTGTATTTTCTGCTCACCATTTTGGAAATCTAAAAATACTCAAAAATTAAGATAGAAAATATTTTTTTGTGAGAAAAAGCAAGACTGAGAACTGATAAATTCCCTAGTTAGGCAGTCTCCTGTGGGGATGATGGTGGCCAAGTATCAGAGCTGCAGCTGGATTACCATCCCCCATGCCTGAATTCCATCCTCAAGGTTGGCTCGTCATCAAATGATGACTTGAACTCTGGCCAGCTGAGCATCACGTCACAAGCTAGCTATTGAGTCAGACCCTGTGTTTTGTCACACTTTCATTGCTAATCCCAAGGAAATAAGAAAACAAAGGTTCATTTTCGATCATGCAGTAGCCCATGGCTGGCTGGCTGCATCGTGCTCTGGTCTGTAACAGGCCAGAAACATCATGACACAAAGGAATAGCTGAGGAAGGTTACTCACTTCCTGGTAGCCAGGAAGTGAGTGTGTGGGTTCTGGGTACAAAATGTACCCTTCAAGTGTCCTCAGTGATCCACCTCCTTCAACCAAGCCCACCTTCCAATAACCCATTCAGTATGAATCCATTAACAGAGCAATGATGTGGGGGACATCCTAAAGCCAATCTGTAACATTTCCCCACTGAGCAAAGTCTGTGTACTGGATAATACTAAGGAATTATTGCCAATGTGGTTGGATGTAATGCTGGTATGGTAGTTATGTTAAAAATGTGTTTATCTCTTGGGGATGCACAGTGAATTACTTATGAATGAAAAGAATGTGACAGTATGCCTTTGCTTTAAAGAGTCTAGGCAGGTAGAAGGTATGGTAGGACTGGGAGAGATGGTTCAGTGGCTTGCTACCCAAGTGTGAGGAGTGGAGTTCAGATCCCCAGAACCCAAAAGTGAAAAGCTGGCCGGGTAAGTGGCTTGCCTGTAATCCGAAGGCACTGGAAATGGAGACAGGGACACTTCCCACTCTTCTTGGAGCAAGATGCTGCTCTGCTGACCAATGGCAGCGATGTGGGCCGGGTGAGGTAGTGAGGTCATCACCCACTGTCCTGCTTCTTCCTGCCTTCTGTTTAATGTTCCAGCAGAACCAAGTAACTTTTCCTCACTCGCACACTTCATAGGCTGGCTCTAACCATTGGATCTTGTCCTCTAGGTCAGTCAATTTGGATGGCCAAGCCTTTTGTGCGTGCCTCACTCAATTTTCACTTCCTCCAAGAAGTCTAATCAGGAATATTCTTTCTCTGGACTCCCTAAAACATGCAGTCATAACTCCAGTTTGCTATTAGAATGTCTCTGTGTAAAAGCCTTCCCCTGTATTACAAGTCTAAAGACCATACATTGGCTTTATTCTTCTTCAAATGCCCAGGGCCATGTATGGAGCTGGCCAAAAGATAGAGAGTCTCAATAAATGATGAGGTCTCACTTTTAACACTGCTGGCTGTGAGTCAGGCATCACACTAAGACCCTCACCCGCATCTTGTCATTTAACTGTTATGACAAATCAAAGGCACTGATCCTGTCACCATTTTACATGTGAAAATTCTCGGCTTGGAAAGACTAACTACTCGCCCAATGCAACCTAGTTAGTAAGTGCACGGACTGGAAGTCAAAACTCAGGCAGGCATCGGGGGCTGGGGAGATGGCACAGAGATTAATGTGATAATTGTGCAAGCCAGAGACTGGGGTGCAGAATCTCAGGACCCAGGGAAATGCCAGGTGAGTTCGGCAACCCACCTGTAAACCCATCCTGAGAAGGCCAAGAGGGGGATCCTGGAGCAAGCTGGCTAGCAAGATTAGCTGTATGGGCAAGCTCTGGGTCTGATAGAAAGACCCTGCCTCAAAATAAGGTAGGAGAGTGATTGACGAGGATTCCCAATATCAACCCCAGGCTTCTGCCTTCACTTGCACACACTTATACCATGTGAACATGCATACATGCATGCACGCCATACACACACAGACACATAAAAAGAAGAAAATGATCTGGCAGACATTAAGATTTCATCCCCTTAAATACTTCAAGGTATCTCTTCCTGTAAATAGGTGTGGAATTTGTAGGTGGGTGCTTTTCATGAGCTGTGTGTGCATTATTAAAACTTAAATACTTCTAGGGGCAAAAAAAAAAAAAAAAAAAAAAAAGGAGGGGGAATAACATAAAGCCCAGACACTCGGCGTCTCTTACCTCCTGGTATCTGTTAGTCAACAGCTGTTTGTTGGGATGCCTTTACTGTCTGCTCAAGGCGGTGTTCACAGCTGTAAGGACGCTGAGTTAGCCACAGGGATGGTGTTTCCCACCCTTGGGGACTTGCCAGTGTGCCTGAGATACAGTAACACAGCAGACATGGCAGTCCCTGAGAGAATCTGCTGGGCGGGGACTCGGCCAGGGATGCTCAGGGCAAGCTAAGGGGAGCTCTGGGCAGGGCAGGGCCAGTTGGAAGGGACTCACAGAGTGCTTTCGGAGGACAGTGAGACCTCCTGACTGACTTCTCTCTGGCTCTGTCCGCAGCCGGTGGAGGAAGCCACAAGGCACCTCTGCGTGGTACTGTTTCCACAGCTGCATCCTCCATCTTCATTTCGGTAGCCAAGAATGAAAATGAGGCTTCCTGCTCGGGCTGGGGTGACAGCAAGGTGTTATTCACCCTGGCTCCCAGAGCTGTCTCTGGAACCTGTGGTCCCAGGGACCTTCCGGGCTGTGTGGAGAAAGGAGGCTGTGTCAAAGCTGCCCATAATGGAGCCTGGAGGGATCCCGGCTTTTGAAAGCCTTCACCTCTCCATTCTCTCCCCACGGGGAGCCAGGGGATAATTGGGTATTATGTGCAGCCTCTAAGACACAGGGCCCTTTCAGTACAACTGTCCCCAGGGAATGGCCAATTTTTTTTGTGTCGACTGCAATTTTCCCTCGGAAGGGGAAAGGAGCAGACCGGCCCAGTGTGGCCTTTTCAGAACTGGGAATCGTACCCGAGTTTGAGACTGTGGTAACTGTCATGGCCATACAAAGCTGGGGAACAGTGGAGGCTGCAGTAGTGACCACAGAGTGTAACTCTAGGACATGCTGGGTTCTCTCCCTGGTGGAGGCCGTGCAACATAGCGGCACACGTTTACACTCCACCACGTAAAACGGAGCAAACTTGACTGTGGCTTCCGGGCCCAGCTACGTCCTCCTCCCCCTAGGCGTGAGGCGCTTTTAGTCTGTCTCCGCATCCCTGCTCTAGGAGAAGCCACACCCAGGAAGAGCCTGACATCCCCTCCCAGCAATGGAGAAGCAGGGGTCTCAGTAAGAATCACGTGACCAAGTTTCCAACCCTGGCTTAGCCACTAGGGTTTTGTGACCCGGGGCAAGTCTCGTTCCCTCTCTAGTTCTAGCCTTCTCATGAATGAGGTCTGGAGTGGGGAAGGAGTGCAGTGGACCGCAGCCCCTGGCTGTGCATTAAAGTCAGTGGGGAGCTTTAAAACTCCTGATGTCCAGGGTGCAACAAACCCCTAAGTCAGAATGTGGGCAATCATGACATCCGTGTACTAAACAAGTTTTGAGGGTTCTAGTAGCTAGCGATTTGTGGGACTGTGATTATAGGTCTTTCGGGGAGCAACATCAGTAATGTTGGCATTTTACATCTTATTTCTATTTTTTAAAATATTTATTTATTTTTATAAGTGTTGTGCCTGCGTGTATGTATGTGTAGCATGCTTATGCCTGGTGCTTATGGAGGTCAGAAGAGCACTGGGTCCCCTGGAACTGGAGTTAGGTAGAGATGACTGTGAGCTGCCATCTAAGTGCTGAGAATTGAACCTGGGTCCTCTGGAAAAGCAGCCAGTGCTCTCAACAGCTGAGCCATCTCTCCAGCCCCATCTCATTTCTATTCTAAAAATTTTGTGATTTGGAGAAAAATTGTATTTGTGTGTGTGTGTGTGTGTATGTGTGTGTGTGTGTGTGTGTGTGTGTGTGTGTGTGTGCATGCCATGGAATGCACACTCGCACTCGAACACATATGCACGCGTGCACCAATGCACACACGCATGCACGTCATGGAATGCATGTGGAGATCAGAGGACAACTTGTGGGAGTCACTTCTCTCCTACCATGAGGGTCACTGGGGATGGCACTCAAGTCATCAGGCGTGGCGGCAAGTGCGTTTGCCTGCTGGGCCATCTTGCCAGTCCTTATATCTTATTTCTAATGGTGGAAGGAAGGTGGCGATTTCTTTTCTAAGTCTGGAGAAAGACAGTTTCCTCTTTGTGAAAGCATTTTGGAGACATCAAAGAAATGTGGCATTATGGGTGGCCCATTGAGAGTGGCCCTGACAACTCAGTGTCGATTGGTGATCCCTTCCTCACACCATTTGATAAGGCAGGATAGAAGCAGCTGGTTTGCATGTTGAATCCAGAGAGATCTGAAACAGTATGATTAGTTCCCTGGTATGAGCTCTCCAAAGGATGCACTGTAGAGAGTTTCTGAGTGTGCAGAAGGAGGCTCCAAGTACATTGGAACCGCAGTCTTAGGGGCTGTTGGGCTGCCCAGGGATATCTTATTCATTGCTTCCCCAAGGGCTGACTGTCTTCGAGTCTGGAGTCCTCCTTAGGCAAATTGGGGCTATCTTTGTTTCTTATTAAATAAACATTTAGAAAGTCCATATCTTAGCCTTTGTGAGAGATATGGGGGGAATCACAGGTGTGGACCCCAAAACCTGAGCCATGCAATTTGGTTCTCGCGCCCATGATACAGCTGACTGTTAGGTTGTGGGTTTCAGACTTCTGTGAAGTCTACTTACCTGTTGCTTTTCACACACTGGTCAGTCCCAAGCCCAGGTCTGGAAACACACTGACATCTGAAACTCGCTCCTGATGTGACTTTACTGCGGCCTCCAAGTAAGACTCCAGATTCTGACCAGGACAGTCTGAAGCCCTAAATACAAACATTCACTCCACAAATACTGCTCAGTGTTCATTCCGGTCACCATATGACCCCTGGGGAGGGAGGTAGAAATGGACTCCAGTTGTTAATCGGGTTTCACTTCCCTTTTATCCCCCTGAATGGTCAACTAACCCAGTGTGCTAGACAGAGACCACATTGTCTGGATCCAACCATTCTTCACACGGCAGGCCATTTCTTTGCATGTGAGTGGCGGGCCTCAATAAAATACTTCCAGGGTCAGTGAGATGGCTCAGTGGGTAAAGGTGCCTACCAACCTGACAACCTGACTTTAATCCCCAAGCCTCACAGAAGGATCGATTCTCAGAGTTTGTCCTCCGACTTCTGCAAAGATAGATGGGTAAACAAACAGCCATAATAATTATCAACATTTGT
Organism: Peromyscus maniculatus bairdii; assembly: GCF_049852395.1. Classification (NCBI taxonomy): domain Eukaryota; kingdom Metazoa; phylum Chordata; class Mammalia; order Rodentia; family Cricetidae; genus Peromyscus; species Peromyscus maniculatus. Next base: position 67,137,436 of record NC_134870.1, read on the forward strand.
TTCGTTTGTGTGTGTGGTGTTGAGATTCAAACTTGGGGCATTGCACATGCTAGGCAAGCTCTCTGCCACTGAGCTATGAAACCTCCCAGCCTCAGGCCTGTATTTATTATTTTATTTTTTTTTTTGTTTGGTGGGAGTTTTATGTTTGTTTCCTCTTTTTGAGACAGGGCCTCACAACAGCGCAAACTGACCTTGAATATGTTATATATTCCAGACTGGCCTCAAACTGATCCTCCTGTCTCAGTCTCCGAATGCTGGAATTACAAGAGTGTGCCTCCATGTCTATGGACAACGTTCCTTTTGATGAATGAGGAGGCACCATGCTCTCGAAGTTTGATGAAGCCTTGCTAAAGGCAGGGTGGAGATTTCTTGTGGAAACTGTTCTCCAGCTCTCCCTCAGGCCTCTTGCCTGTACCGTCTTCTGCTGGCAATGTGACAGGAAGGGGTGACATCAGCATTTGGAGAGATCAGATCCCAGGATATGGTGATGATGATGGAAGACGTCGGGAAAGTCACAGTGGCAAACCTTGCTGTCTGGGTTCACATTGTAGAGTTCAGAAGGTCACGTCGAACAACTAAGCCCAGAAAGTGACTTATCCTTCATGGCATCCTGCACACACTCACCGATACCTGTGTTTTGTGATCAGTGTCAGCGAAGCTCATTAATAACCAACCTCAGAGAGGAGGCCAAGGCACTGGTGGCTGGAAAGACGAGGCGGCATTCCAGGTGATGGCAAAACCAGCCTTAAATGTAGGTCTCAGGGAACTGCAGGGGCAAGCAGAGCTCTACATACAGGCTCGGATGAGTCACAGCGCTGGGGTGAGAAGACCGCTGCTTCTTTCTCAATGCGAGATAGGGTCAGTCAGACATAGCAGTGTCATGGTTTGCATGTCTCCTGTCCTCCACACCTGCTTTCACACTTAGTTCCCAGTCAGTGTGTTTTGAGAGGCTGTGGAACCTTGAAGAAGTGCAGCCTAGAGGGAGAGCATGGGTTGCTGAGGAGCAGGCACCCCTGGCTTTGATTCTGGCCTGAGCGCTCTCTGGGTTATGCTTTCTGAGGCGTGAGACAGCCGTACTCAGGCTCCTACTGCCATGGGCTGTGTCCTCTTAAACTGGGTATCAGTTGCTTTTCTTTTCTTTTTTCTTTACTAAGTACCACAGAAGACGCATCTCACAGGAGGAAGGGGTCTTTGTGCTCACAGTCTGAGGGGTTCGGTCTGCCATGGTGAGAAGTCATGGCAGCGTGTGCGGCAGCGGCTCACGTTGCATCTGCAGTCAGGAAGCAGAGGGAGATGAGCACCGGCACTCAGCTCACTTTCTCTCGCTTTTTTTGTTGTTGTTGTTCAGTTCAGGGTTCCGGCCCCTGGAAGAGTGCTCCCCACAACCACGGTCCGGCTTCCTCCCTTGTTAAACTTCTTTGCAAACACCCTCATGAACATGCCCAGAGGCCTGTTTCCTAGGTGAGCCCAAATCCAGAAAACCTGACAAGGAGGAATAACCATAACAACTGAGAACCAAAGGAAACTGTTCTTCCCTTAAGTGGCTTCCGTCAGGTATTTCGTCACGGTAGTGGAGGAAGCTAACTAACTGAGTGGGTCGGACAGGAATGACCACAGTGATAGCACCTGGACACTCAGGGCAGTAAACAAACAAAAAGTAAACAAACAAGTAAACAAACCAGAGTGTCTGTTGTCTGTTGACAAATAATGCCTCATGTAGACCTAGAAGTCTATAAGTATACAGTGTATATACTTTGTATGAAAGTCTGTAATGTATACAATATATATACATCATATATTTGTACAAGTAAAGTCTCACGTAGGCCTATGAAGTCTATAACGTATACAGTGTATATACATTGTATATTTGTTTTTGTGTTTTTGTTTTGTTTTTTTTTTTTTTTTTTTGGGTTTTTCGAGACAGGGTTTCTCTGTGTAGCTTTGCGCCTTTCCTGGGACTCACTTGGTAGCCCAGGCTGGCCTTGAACTCACAGAGATCTGCCTGGCTCTGCCTCCCGAGTGCTGGGATTAAAGGCATGCGCCACCACCGCCCGGCCAACATTGTATATTTGTATACATAATGTTTCATGTAGGCCTATGAAGTCTGTAAGTATACAGTACACTCATTATATATTTGTATAAAATAAACTATGTTTTTGAGCCAAGGCTTGCTACATAACCCAGACTAGTTTTGAACTCTTAATCTTCAAGACTCTACCTCCCAAATAGTGGGATTACAGGTGTATGCATTGTACCTGATTCCGGAACATACCTTTAAGTAAAAGTGTTTATGTACAGAGCTAAATAAGGACAGCCCTGCCCATACCTTCCATTTTCATCCTGAGATTGCCTCTGGTGCTGCCACACGGGAATACACTTAGTGTCGCTGCATATGTAGATGGGAAGCGCAGGGTGCCAAAATGGATCAGTGTATTTCCCACTGGGGGCTGGGAAATACCCCTTTACCACCTGTAAGAGGGTGAGCCTGAGTGTGTTTTCTAGGACTTCAAGTGGCCCAGTGCATCGACCCTCTTTCTTGCTTTTTCTTTTCTCTCTCCCCTCAATCTCACTCCCTAGAGTCAAGTTTTCCAACCAGACACTTGTACATGAGCCTTTTGTCGCAGGCTCTGCTCTCTGGGGACCCGGTCTGTGTCAGAGAGACAGAACAGAGAGAACTAACCAAAGAGAACAGATCACAAAGCAATACCAAGTGCTCGACTACTGCTTTTAAACTATATGATTTTCTTTTTAAAATTACATGTAGTACTTGTATGAGTGTGTTTGTGTGTGTGTATACACGAGCGAGCATGTGACATGTGGCAGTCAGAAGACAACTTTTCAGAGGTAGTTTTCTTCTTCCACCACATGGGACCTAAGAATTCAGTTCAGGACGCCAAGCTTGAGGGCGAGCGTCCTCACCTACTGAACCGTCTCACTGGGCCAGACTGGGATTTTTCAACTACAGGTAATAAATCCAGTTCCTGGGGACTGGTTGTCAAAGCATGCTGAACTCCCTCAGACATCTGATGGAAGCCTCACAGTGAGGAGACAGGGTTTCTCTGTGTAGCTTTGGAGCCTCTCCTGGAACTCACTCTGTAGTCCAGGCTGGCCTCGAACTCACAGAGATCTGCCTGCCTCTGCCTCCCGAGTGCTGGGATTCAAGGCGTGTGCCACCACTGCCGGCCAAGGAGTCATTTCAAACTGCAGCTTCTTTTGCTATGGCAGTGTCTGAGACAAACTCTCTGGTGAGTTTCTGGGAAAAATCAGGATCTTTCTGGAGTTTGTGGGAAGGAAATGTTTATATGGATATGGAGCAGGAAAAAGTGGATTTATTACTGTTTGTTTTAGTCAGTGTTCTGTTGCTGTGAAGAAACACCATGACAACTCTTATAAAATCATTTAATCAGGGCTTGCTTATAGTTCCAGAAGTTTAGTTCATGTTCATCATGGTGGGGAGCATGGCAGCACACAGGCAGACATGGTGCTGTAGAAGGAGCTGAGAGTTCTACATCTGGATCTTCAGGCAGCAGGAAGAGAAAGTCACTAGGCCTGGCTTAGGCTTTTGAAACCTCAAAGCTCACTCCCACTGACACACTTCCTCCAACAAGACCTCACCTACTTCACCAAGGCCACACCTCCTAATCCTTCTCAAGTAGTTCCATTCCCTGATGACTAAGCATTCAAATACATGAGCCTATGAGGGCCATTCTTATTCAAACCACCACACTGTTGTAAGTTTACTTTGTTTTGTTTGAGGCCCGGTCTTAGCATTAGTTCAGGCTGCTCTGAAACTCCTCATCCTCCTGCCTCAGCCTCCAAGAGCTAGTCTTATAGGCACTCACCATCACATCCAGCTTACTCTAAGCTTTTAAAGAAGACAAAGATCTATCAGAATGGTAGCCAAACTCACTGGGAAGTAAAAGTTTTAATTAAGGAACTAGGATTAGCCAGTGAGGGCCACCATAATGAAACATCACATATTGAGTGGCTTAAACAACAGGTATTCTGTTTCTCAGAGTCCAGGATGAAGATGTCAGTGGGACCAGTTTCTTCTCTCTCCTTGGCTTTCAGACAGCTATCCTGTCACTGTGCCTTCGTATAGCTTCTCTATAAGCTCCCGGTGCCTCTTTTTCTAACAAGGACACTAGTCCTTAGATTGGGACCTACCTACAGGTAGGTAGATCCTCATTGTGCCTTAATTATCTCTTGAACTGTGCTATCTCCAAAGACATAAACAGTCTGAGGTGCTCTGTGTCACACATGAATGTTGAGGTGACACACTTCACCTTGAGGAGGACTTGGGAAGGGAGAGAGCAGAGCCTAGGACAGAATCCCCCACCTCCAGTGTCCATGCTGAGGCATTCTCAGAGGCAGTCATGGCGATTAAGTTGCCTTGTGTCTCTTGGTGGGAAGTGCAGTGAATTCCCTCTTTGGCCTTGGGAGTGGGAACTCCGAGACAAGGGGAGACACTCTAATTAGACTCCCTAGCTAGATCTTTCTGTGTTAACTTCTGAATTTCCTTGGAGAGTTCTTATATTATTCCTTGAATATTGATTAGCCAGACTTTTATGCTTAAGAATCCAAAGGAGAAGCTGACGATTGAGTATGGCTGCATTCTGAAGACAAGGTTAGTTACACACTGGGGGAAAGCTGGTGGGCCACGACTCCACGTCACTCACATGGACGCTTGTGACGATTGGATTCCACCATCAGTGTGACTGGGTTCTGAATCGCCTAGAAGGTGGTGCAGGATGCTTCTGGATGTACCTATCAGAATGTTTACAGAGAAGATTGACTGAGGCAGGAAACCAACTGAATGCAGCCAGCACCATCACATCAAGTGGGCTAGGGACCCAGATGGACCCAAAGGAGGAAGCTAGCAGAGTGCGGGCCTCTTCTGCATCCCAGACGGCCATGGCAAGACTGACTTTGCCATGCCATGCCTTCCCCACCACGAGGAACGGAATCCTCCTGTCTTAGTTGGGGTTTCCATTGCTGAGAAGAGACACCATGACCACGGCAACTCTTAAAAGGAAAATGTTTAATTGGGGCAGCTCACTTACAATTTCAGAGGTTCCGTCCATTATCATCATGGCGGGGAGCATGGAGGCATACAGGCAGACATGCTGCTGGCTACAACTTGATCAGAAGGCAACAGGAAGTAGACTGTGACACTGAGCGAAGCTTAAGCAAAAGACCTGCCCCACCACTGACATGCTTTCTCCAATAAGGCCACGCCCACTTCTACAAGGCCACACCTACTTCAACAAGGCCACACCTCCCAATAAAGCCACTCCCTATGAGCTTATGGGCGGGGCCAATTACATTCAAACGACCACATCTCCTAAACCAAATAAACTCTTCTACCCTTGTGTTTTTTTGTTTTTGTTTTTGTTTTTTCTGCCAGACATCCTAACTAATACAATTCTGTACAGCTGAACTGGGGGGTCCTAGAGCAGAAGTGTGTGAAGGGGAAGGAGCAAAGGGAGGGGGCTCAGATAAGTAAGGAGAGGCACTGATCCTGGAAGACCCAGCCGCACAGTTACCCCCTAACCTGTAGCATGAGTCAACCTACCTCCCAACAGTCACCTGGGACCTCGGACCTCGGACTTCGGACAGTGGGCTTGAGCTCTGCCCCCACCCACCTGAGTGGGGGGACATACAACTATGAACTAAAAGGGAGAGGGCTGGAGGAAGCTGGTTCACACCCCATTCCCACATTTGCACTTCCCTGGGAATGCATCCTCACTGCAGTGGGGCTGACACGTTGCAGAACCAACTTCCTAGGGTGGCTCCCAGGAAGAGTAGGGTCGTTCTCACACTGGAGGGAGATGCTCTGCCTCCACTACAAAGACTCTCCGCCTTCCATGGAATCTAGCGCTGACAGCCTTTAGTCTGTGGCTCACACTTCCGCCACATCCTGCTGGGTCTAATTAACAAAGCCAGAGCCCACGTTCTGATTTGGGCCAAGACAGAGCTGAGTGTTGCAAGCAGGGTGGCGTTTCCTCGAGGGGGTGGCAGAGGCAGACACCCTCCAGCTGGGCAGTTTGGACTGGCACACAGCGTCACACTGGGCTGGCTGCAGGTGTTCCAGATGGCAGCTTGGAGTCTTCTTACCTCCAATGCCGGCTTTTGTTTATGTTTGTTATGCTGTCCGCTAGCCTCACCAAACCCACATGGCCGCCCGGGCACACCCAAACCTGCATCATCAGGATGGATGCAGGCAATGTTTAAGACTTCTTTCTTTTTAAAAGGAAGACAGACGAGAAGACTTTTTTTTCCCCCCAGAAAGTTCTTCAGATGAACAGAATGGGGATATATAACCTCCATGTATGGCTGGCTTCTGGATTATCAGTCCGGGACCCATGACATTCATGCATTTCTTAGCCAAGAGACATGTTCTGAGAAATCCACTGTTGTTCTTGGAGTGTGAGCCTCATACAGTGTGCACAAACCGAAGCAGCAGTGATGTCATCTTACAAGGCCACCACTATATACGTGGTCCTCATGATGAAAATCCTTATATGGCGTGCTTGACTCTACTTTAAAAGTAAACCCGCTGGCCAGGGGGTCAGGTACACACTTGTGATCCCAGCACCAGGAGAGCAGAAGGAAGATGGCAGTGTGGAGCTAACCTGTGCTACATAACAAGACCTCTTTACAGGAAACAATTAAAATAGGGGGCTGGAGAGATGGCTCAGTGGTTAAGATCACTGGCTGCTCTTCCAGGGGACCCTGTTTTGATTCCCAGCACCTACATAGTGACTCACAACTACCTACAGCTCCAGTTCCTGGGGATCTGACACCCTTTTCTGGCCTCCACAGTTACCAGGCATGTACACACCACCACCATCATCACCCCCACACCCATGGAGGCTGCCGTGAAGAGGAGATGGCCAGGAAAGGACAGGAAAAAAACCTTCAAGAATAGGGCTAGAGAGATGGCTCAGTGGTTGAGAGCACTGACTGCTCTTCCAGAGGACCCGGGTTCGATTCCCAGAATCTGACACCCTCACACAGACAAAAACACCAATGCACATAAAATAAAGTAAAAAAAGAAAAGAAACCATCAGGAAGTGATCTACATCTTGATATACCTCGATGTATTTGTATATGGAAATTTCTCAGAACAGTAAGTGTATCCATATATATGATAAACTTCAATACAAAGGAAAAACTGGGGGGAAATCTCTACCGTGTGCCAAGCACTGCCCTGGGGTCTCAGAGTACACAGTGGCACACAGCCAGCCAGCTAGGAGATCACAATGGTGTCTGAGGTGCAGCTCAATAAGAAGGGTCCCTGACTGGTCCATTCCTCCTCCTTCAGCTGCAAGCGTCGGGTTAAGGTGACAGCACCCAGACTTCTTTGCTTGCCTGTGGTCTCTTGATCAGCTTCTGACCAGTCCGATGCGAGGGGGAGATGCTGTTTACTTCATCTGGAAAGATGGCTGAAAGGATCCTTTACCTTGTGCCGTCCTCATTTCTCCACTGCTCACCAGGCAGCTGAATCTGCAGCTGCCATTTTGGATCATGGAATGACCTTGCAGCTGAGGATCCTCCAGTAAGGATGCTGCAGGAGAAAGAGAATGGCTCATGGGTGACTTGGGTGATTGCTTTCCAAGCCCCAGGCTGCCCCTCCAGACAGTTGTTAACAGGAGTGAGCGGATGTGTGCATTGAAATCACTGTTTTATTTAGTGTCCAACCACTCACAGCCCAACTAATCACAAGTTAAGACAGAGATAAAGACAGGGTTCCACGGGAGACCTATAAGGCCCTGGCTCATCCTGGACAGCAGGCGGTCATCAGAGAACATTGCTTAGAGAAGGTGCCAATTAAGCCTAGGTTTGGAGACTAAGTAATGCTTGGCTGAGAGATACAGCTAGTCTTTTGAGTTTTTTAAAATGTTATGAGAGTTCTACTTGGTGTAAAAATGTAATCAGATTGTCTAAATCCAGCCAAAAAAGTTCTCTTTTTTTATCCTCATGGAGCAAATAATCTCATCTATTAGATGAGTATCAGTTAGCATTTCTTTATTTCTGCTGGTTATTTGATCATTTGTTGATAAAGTGGATGAGTGATGCTTTAGTTTTTTATTTGATTTAAAAATCTCCTACTAACAATAAAGCCCACATTTTATGAGTTTTTTTTTTTTTTTTTTTTTTTTTTTTTTTTTTTTTTTTTTTTTTGGTTTTTCGAGACAGGGTTTCTCTGCGTAGTTTTGCGCCTTTCCTGGAACTCACTTGGTAGCCCAGGCTGGCCTCGAACTCACAGCGATCCGCCTGGCTCTGCCTCCCGAGTGCTGGGATTAAAGGCGTGCGCCACCAACGCCCGGCGCTATTCTTAACTACTGAGCTATCATCTCTTCTAGTTCCAGGATTTTTCAACATGTAAGAGCTCTATTATAAAAAATTATGAAATGTTGCAGAGACGTGCCTAAATAAATATATTTCATCAATGTTCATCACTAAGATAAACATTTTTCTCAAACTGATCAGCAGATTAAACAATATCACTATCAAAATACCAACAGGGTATTTGGTAGAAATTGACATGTTTATTCTAAAAGTATATGGAAGGAAAATGTCATCATTAGCTTCAGCTGTCAGTTTGACACCAACCTGGGAAGACGAGACTACAAATGAAGAATTGTCTTCATCAGATTGATTTGTGGCCATATTTTCATTTTCTTAATTGCTAATTAATGGAGGAGGGCCTGGCCCACAGTGGACTGTGCCCTCCCTAGATAGCTGGGCCCTGGCTGTACAAAAAAGCAAGGTGAGTAAGGCAGAGGTAACAAGCCAGAAAGCAACATTTCTCCTGTGCGGTTCCCATTTCATGCTCCTGCCTTGAGCTCCTGCTTTGACTTCCCTCGATGACAGAAGCCTGTAAGTGATAAACCCTCACTTCTACAAGTCGCTTTTGGCCATGATGCTTGTCACAGCGACAGAGATACATCTACAACCCACAATTAGCCAAGAGTAGCCTAAATTACCTTGAAAAAAAGTTATATTTGGGACAAAAGCCATCTAATCTCAAAGGTTACTCAAAGATCTACAGTACTGAAAGGCAGCATGATGTTGACATAGATAAATAAGATCAAGGGAACAAAATATGGATCTCGGAAGTGTATATATACCCATGCCACCAATGATTTCCATCTCAGTCAGCAGACAGTTCAGTGAGGGGAAAGAAAATAATTTCAACAAATAGTGCTGACACAGCAGTGAGGATTTCTCAGGATATATATACACCCTTCAGAAGAGAGCGTTGGTGTATATGTGATAAATGTCTTTACAAATGGTGGCATTTTTGGAGTCCTTGTATGTACCAGGTCCTTGGAGTATCACATCCATATTTCAAAGAAATTGAACCCGAGTCCTTACTTTATACCATTGGAAAGAAAAGAAAGGGAATAGCTGAAACCACAAACTTGTATTAGAAAACACAAGAGAATATTACTACTATTTTTGAATAAACAAAGATTTCTTGAGTAGGACATAGAAAACAATAATAATAGAAGGGAAAAGAGATAAATTGGACTTGGTCAAAATTTTAAAAATCTGTACTCATCAAAAGAAAAGGACATCATTAAGAAAATTAATAGCTAAGCAAAACCCAGGAAAAGTATTCCTAAAAAAATTCCTAAAATAAACAGCAAAGAGTTTATATGCATAATATATAAAGAAGAAGTATAACATGGTAAAAGAGGCAGTCTGAGGATAGTGACACCAAGGTTTCAAGAAAATACAATATTATCATCCATATGCAAATATATGGATGCATGGCAGAGAAACACATGAAGACGTGTTCAATGCTGGGCATGGTTGCATATGCCCATTACCCCAGCATTCACCTGCCTATCTATGAAACCTTTGTCTCTACTGGTTTTTATCCTGTGGCGAATCCTGACTGATAATACCCTGTGACCCAGCAATATCACAGGCACCCCCAAGGAAATGAAGGCATCTACCATACCAAGAGCTCCAACCAATTATTTCTTTGGGCTGCCAACCACCTCCCAAATAAAGACATGGAGACTTATTATTAATTGTGAATGCTCGGCCTTAGCTTAGGCTTGTCCCACTAGATCTTTTAACTTAATTTAACCTGTTTCTATTCATCTACGTTTTGCCTCAGGGCTTTTTACATTTCTTTCATTCTGTATGTCCTACTTTCCTGCTTCCTCTGTGTCTGTCTGTCTGGCCCCTCTCATCCCCCTGTCTTCTTCTTTTCTTTTTTCCTTTTATTCCTAAATTCCTCCTCCTAATTAATTTCCTTGCTCAGAAGTCCTGGCTATACCTCTTCCCTTGCTATTGGCCACTTAGCTTCTTATTAGGCTGATCAGGTGCCTTAGGCAGTAAAACAGCAACGCATCTTTACATAATTAAACAAATGCAACACATCTTTACATAGTTAAAAAATATTCCACAACATAAACAAATGCAACACATCTTTACATAGTTAAACAAATATTCCGTAACACAATTGCTCACCACAGTTGGATTTAAAACAGCCCAAACTGGAATGGTGGTGGTGCATGAATTGTATGCCCCCCAGCTCTGGCTTACCTTTCTCTTTGTTTACAATTGGTTTTTCAAGAAAAGTTCCCAGGATGGCTAAAGCCTAATTTGCCACATTTTTCTTTTATGAATCATTTTTAGATGTCATGTTTGAGAAATCTTCAGTTATGACAATTTTTTCCTATGTTTTCTGCTCGACCTATTGTAGTTATAGAAAGGAATGACTGTGTGGTGGGAGAGTCTAAAGAACCCCATCATGTTCCCCAGGTGAAGCAGTTGTTAGCATCTCCATTCCCTTTCAGAGGGGCCCTGGTATATTAGCAGATCGTGCCAGATCACATAGTCACTATGGGAACAGGATTTGAGGCCGAACACTCTGAGTTAGAACTGCAGGAATCATAAGGTTAAAGGTAAGAGCAGCCTCCATGGAAGGAGCCAGGAATTTTCTTTCTCATTATCCTTCTGCACAACTTCACTCCCGGACATCCCCCAAACCTGTAATAAAGCATCCAGCATATTCTGTATGCAGAAGGCCTCTCTCTTTCCTAATTGACTTTCTGTCTGTCTTGTTTTGTTTTTTTTTATTCCTCGCACCTTGTAATCTGACTAGTTCTCATTCTGAACTTTGCACAGCATCCTCATTTTGGATTTCGGAGCTGGCATCTAAGGGCAACATTGCTTAGGTTCAAATAAGTATTCTTAGACCTTTAAACATGCAAAAAAAATTACTTATGGTTCAGTAAGTGCGTTTGGGCCTGGAAACTTCAGATCAATTCAAGGGCTCCAAGAAGGAGATCTTCTGAGGGTGGAAGGGGCCAGCAGTTGACATTCACTGAGCAGTTTGCTAGTGCCCTCTCCTCCTCTTGGTGACAGTACCTGTGAGGTTCACGGGGAAACATTTCCTTTGTCAGACCTGGCCAGTCGGTGACTGAGAGCATCTCTGGTGTGGGGCTTGGGTACCACCTAACCAGCCTGTAAATGGAAGATCATGACACTTCTGAGACACCCTTATCTGAGCAAATGTCCTGTGGGAGTTCTAGGACTTTCCCTGAGGTGTGGGGTCAAGATAATTTCTTTTAACCAGAGAGAATTAAGAGGGGAAGCCTGGGGCTGCTCCTGGTCACCTTGGTCATCTCTTGGTCATATGGGAGAAGGATGCTATCCTAAAGGTAGACAGATTCATGAAGATTATAATTCCACTAACTGTTGCCAAGAGCCCTGATTTCTCCGGCATTGTCTGATGGATAATGTACCCAAATCACTCAGGGCAACTCTACCTGCTGCTCCCTGAATATCTGCTGTTGTAGGTTCCTCACAGTACAGGTTCCACTGATAACCTCTCTCTCTTTGTCCTCTGTGTCTCTCTCATGTAGCATCTCATAACCAAGAATGGAGTCCATTCCCCACTGGACTCTGAAATGGCTTATGACTTACCTTGGACAGGAAGATGCAGCAGAAGTGTACATATCCTAAGCCGGGGTAACCAGCACGAGAGAACGCCTAAGGTAGCCTTTGGGGGGATGAGATGTGGTGTGGCAGACAGCTGAAACACTAGACCACAGCTGGTCAAAGCCCCACAGCCTCCTCCCACTGAGTACAGAAGCATGAGAGAATCCAGCAAGGCTGAGTCCAGCCTTTGGCATTGGCCTGTGGAACTCTGGGATAAAAACTAGTAATTGTCTGAAGGCACTTTAGGATGATCTGTTTTCTATCAGTTTCTAACTAACTTGCCTTTCACAGCTGATGTACTTTATAAACTAATTAAGCACTCTAGTTTTAAAGGTGGCTGATTTTGAGTCTTGTGACTTTGGACAATATATATTGTATGTGTCTTGTCTGCATGTATGTAAGTGCATCATGTGTATGCCTGGTGCCTACAGAGGTCAGAGAGGGTGTTGTGTCCCTTGAGACTGTAGTTAGGATGGTTGTGAGCCACTATGTGGGTGCTGGGAACAGAACCTGCCCAGTCCTCTGCAAGAGCAACAAGTGCTCTTAACTGAGTCATATCCCCAGCCCTTATTTTATTTTATATGTATGTGTGTTTTGCCTGCATGTATGTTTGTGCACTGTGTGTGTCCAGTGCCCACAGAGTCCAGAAAAGGACTTTGGATTTCCTGAGACTGGAGTTACAGGTGGTTGTGAGCTTCCATGTGGGGGCTGGGAATCAAACCCAGGTCCTCTGGATGAGCAGCCAGTGCTCCTAATCACTAAGCCATTTCTCCAGACCCTGGGCAGTATTTTTGAACGATTACTTGAGATTCCTCACCTAGACTGGTGCTATGGTTTGACTCTGGTGTGTCCCTCTGAAATTCCTGTTGGAAGTTGATTGCTGTTAGAGGCAGCGACTTGGCTGTCTATCACAGAACTGGATAGTTTCTCATGAGAAGGGCTGTTTTTCAAGGTCGCCCCTGTGTTTTCCATTTTCTGCACTGCCTGGTTCCCCATCTTCTTTTCTGCCATGCTATTGTGTGGCAGGAGTCTCTCGCCAAATGCATGCAGTTGTACTTTCTCGTTGGGACCACCAGCCCACAAATAATGACAGAGACTTATTATCAATGATGAAAGCTTGGCCTTTAGCTTAGGCTTGTTTCCAACTGGCTCTTTTAACTTTAATTAACCCATATTTTTAAGTCTATGCTCTGTCATATGGCTCATTACCTCATCTCCACACTGCACATCCTGTTTCCCTGGTGCCTAGCTTCATCCCTCTGACTTCCTCTCTCTGCCAGGAAGTCCCACCTATTCTCTCCTGCCTAGCTATTGGCCATTCAGCTTTTTGTGAGACCAATCACAATGACACATCTTCACAGTGTATAAAAAGAGTATCCCACAACAGATACAACCACCTAATCTTAGATTTCCTGCCTCTGGAGACTGAACTAAATAACTCCATTCCTTGATAAACTGCCCTGTCTTTGATATCTATTATAACAACAGAAAAAGAACTCAGACGAATAGGCATGACAATAGTATTTATGGAGTTTTGTTAAGATAAATGAAATCATGAATGTGATGTCATTAATATAAAGCCAGGCACACAATAACTTTTTTTGTGTGGAGTGTGATACTGTTGCCAGGAACAACACTGATGGTCTTCAACATTGTCACCGTCATGCCCATTTTACAGGTATGAAGACTGAAACTCAGTTTTTGATACTCATGGTTATTACACAGAAGGCTACCATCTCCTGAAGTGTTCAGAAGCTGAAATCTTTGAGGATCAGAGTCTAGGATCTGTGGGTGCAGCTCAATTCTGACAAGCCCAGTCATGCTGAGGTCTAGCTAGAATCAGGGTTGAGGGGGAAAGCCTACCCTCTCACCTTCTGGGGACAACAGTAACAATAGGACCCAGGTTCTAAGCCAGTGCCCTCTCAAGAACTGAGCCTGGGAAAAGGGGAACAAGGGACACAGAGGGTCCCAGAGAGGTGCCACTTAACCCTCATCCAGACTTGTACCCAACCCTGGGGGCAGGAGAGCAACAGGTGCAGCCCCCAGGCTCAGTCCCTTTTAGCCTCCCATAACTGGGTCTGTGCCATCCTCACAGGACACTTTGTTTAGACATTCTCTCTGACATGGTGCAGACAAAGCCAGAACTATGAATCACAGAATATACAGGGCTTGGACTCCATGTTCTTCAGAAAGTCAAAACAATTCCATTCTAATTCTTACCTTGCCAATTATACACTTGCGCATACATTATGTAGGACATTTACCTTCAGTCCTCAGATCCCCCCACTCTCCTACTCTCTTTTTCTTCTTTATACTTTATCTGTACAAGCAAATGCAGACACACACACACACACACACACACACACACACACACACACACTATCTATCTTTTACTAGTACAGCATTTGGACTCAAGGTTTTCAATGGATACTTTCTATATAGTACTAACTATCTAATATAGTTCTTATTCATTTTCCTTCCTCCCCTGAGATATTAAGCTCCAAAGGGACACTTTGCTTGTGACATAGCCCCAGTGCTTAGAGTGCCTTGCACACATGACTCTAAAATAGCTGCTGAATGAGCAAACAGATGATGAATCACTTACGTTTGAGGGAGGGAGGAGGTGGTCAGTGGATTCACAGATGGGAGGAGGAACAGATGATCAACTGAACATCAGAAATTGTATGTTTTACAAGTCATTTAGAACTTTCAGACTACACAAACAGCCATATTGTCAAGAGATGCTCACAGCACAATGGGCCTAAGATGCTATTCCCATTTGGCAGAATAAAGACATAGAGACCCCGGCCGGTTGAGTATCTAGGAACTCATCGGTGGAAAGCAGAGGCCAGTTCTCACACGCTCTGGAAGTGGAGATGAGTAGGCAAGCTTACAAGTGAAACACAAACACAAAGAACCGGTCAATGGGCAACACGCCCACTTTGATTCTGTGGCTCACCGTCCTCCCCACACACAGGCAAATACCATCCCCAGTCCAAGTTGCTCCATGCCAAAACACGCCTGTCACCCGGCAAAGCCTTTTTTGCCAAGGACTTAGGAAGAGGGTTGCCTGCTGTCTGCACTATTACACCAACCAAGGCAATGTGGCCCATCTGCCCACAAGCTCTGGGAATGAAGAGGCATCAGCTTTGGATTGCTTCTGTGCATCTGAACAACTGTGAACGGGTTGTCTCATGAGCTGTTCTTGGGAGCGCTAAGGACAATGTGTTTCCCTCTCTGCTCATCTCTGTGGTTAAGCCAGCCTTCCTCCTTCCTCCCCCTTCTTTGCACAGTACTGCTTTTCAAAAACCTAAATGTTTCCGGGGGGGGGGGCTTCATCAAGAAGTGTGTATGTGGTCTGAAAATGAGGGGAACCAGAAAATCCCACTGCCTTGGGCTTCAGCAAGGCTAGGTATGAGCCTGAAAACTTCCTTTTTCTTTTTTCTTCCTTCCTTCTTTCCTTCCTTTCTTTTTTTAAGTGTGTGTATTTGTTTATGTATGTTCAGGATGTATGTGGGTTGCTGTGTATATGTGCATGAGTGTGTGCATGAGTGTGTGTGTGTGTGTGTGTGTGTGTGTGTGTACACGTGCACGTGCGCTCGTGCACACACCAGAGGACAACCTAGGCAATCATTCCTCAGGCTCCACTCGCCTTTTTGTGAAGATAGAGTCTCTTACTGGACTGGAATTTGCCAGGTATGCCATGCTGGTTATCCAGCTTGCCTTGCCTACCACCACGTCTCCAGTGCTGGGTTTATAAAGGAGTGCCGCCATGCCCAACTGTTGAAGCTAATTGGTTCTGTGGTTCAACCCAGTCCTCAAGGCAAACATCAGCTGAATCACCCCCCAGCCCCCTCCCAAGCCTGCCTGAGAACTTTAAAAAGAGCATACGGATGCTACTGCGATTCCTTTGATTGACAATATGCTGGCCCTCGTGGGTATTTTTGGATCCAGGACATGGAGCGTTTCCTGTCGCTCTTAGTGACATCTGTTAGAACTCTTCTGTCCAAGGCTTAGTCATCTACAGGAGAACTGTAGGAGTCAACTTCTTGTATTGTTTTGATTCAGCCCAATTCCTATTTACGGAAAAAGGGAAAGGAAAACTCTAGTTGAACCGAAGTGTAACTAATTACAGCAGTTTCATAATAACACAACACAGGGGCCAGAGAGACGCTCAGCAGGCAAAGACACTCGGTACTGTTCTAGAGGAGCTGGGTTTGCATCTTAGTATCCCCATCAGGCAGCTCACAGCCACCTGTAACTCGTTCCAGGGGATCTGACAGACAGTCTCTTCTGGCCTTCAAGCATCACCTTCCTCCCACCACACGCATAAGCACACACACAACATACATATAAATTTAAAAAAAAAATGAAATCTTAAAAAAACTACAATATGATTATTCCCTTCTTGTTCTCAGCAAAAATTTCCATAGTTTGAAGAATTATCTGGACCATATTTGGGGGCCATCAACATTTATTTAGTGAATAAATACACTAAATTCTAAACATCTTAACATCTCCCTGGATTTTAACAGTTCCCCAGTGGCCTCTCAAGCGCTAGGCATACTCATCCATTTCTGCTTCATAGAAACTGTAGTCTCTGTAAACTGAAAGTCTATCTAGTCTGGTGGTATAGTCCTGTGACCTTGGCTGCTTGAGAGAATAAGGCAGGAATATTACAAGTTCAACACCAGCCTTGGGAAATTTAGTGAAATCTTGCTTCAAAACTTAAAATTAAAAAATAAACTCACAAAAGGGACTGAGCTATAGCTCAGTGCTAGAATGCATTCCTGACACGTGTGAAACCCTAGTTTTAGCCCCCAGAATTATACAGACATGCAAATTGTGCTAATGTATTAGTCAGGCTTCTCTATAAGAACAGAACTGATAGAACAGAACACACACACACACACACACACACACACACACACACACACACACAGAATTTATTAGAATGATATGCAGGCTGTGGTCCAGTTAGTTCAATAATTTTTTTTTTATCCCAACAGATGGTCCAAAAATCCAGTAGCTGTTCATTCAGTCCATGATGCTGGATGTCTCAACTAGTCTTCAGTATATGTCAGAATCCCGAAGAATTAGTCTCTGATGCCAGTGAATCAAGATGGAGGGCAAACAGTCAAGGGCAAAAGCTTTCTTCTTCCATTTCCTTCACATAGGTTGCCAGCAGAAGGTGTGGCCCAGATTTAAGGTGGATTTTAACATCACATAAGGTCCAGATCAAAGGTGGGTCTTCCCACCTCTAATGATTTAATCAAGAAAAATCCCACACAGGTATAACTGGCCACCTGGGGTTTAGTTAAATTCCAGATGCAGTCAAGTTGACAACCAAGATTAGCCATCACAGCCATGCTCAAGTCCAAAATACCTTAATATCCCTCCATGACTTCAGTGCAACTGACAATAAAGTTTACTGTGTCAAATCAATATTCATTGGCCTGGTCTGCTGGGTTCAAGACCAGCTCTGAGCCTAGCAGAACCTCTGGGGAGTTGTAGGAGTTTCAGGACAGAAAGTTGGAGGCCAGCTGGGAATACATTGTAAGACCCCCTCTCAAAACAAAACAGCAACAACAATAATAATGACAACAAGACCCTCAAAAATGCCTACATGCATTTTTAATTGGAAGAATGTGCATACTTATTAAATTCTCAAGGGACCTATATCTCTCCCCTTCCTTCATGGGAAGACCCATACTCTCTAGCATTGGTTTCTAAAGTGGGGTAGCCTGGTCCTCTTATCCATGACCACTGCTTTCTGAGATGGGGTATTGCTGTTTGGCAAAACTTTTCCCGGAGACACACAACACACATGTCTATTCACCGCAGATACGGCTCCCATGACAGACCAAAGTACAGACACCATCAAAGTCCTACTTGGTGACTCAGTGAGTTTTATTGGAGTTACTTACCGGAATATGGGGGAGGGGTTATTTACACGAACTGAAGTGACCCGAAGACAATGGCACTGCCAAAGCCCACCTCAGCATGGGTGGCAGCTCACAAAAGCTGGGCATCTGAAGCACACTCCACAGTCTGCAGTCAGTCTAACAGCTTAAAGTGTCCTTTCCAGGTGGCTAAGTTGGTCTAAACCTCTTCCAGGCAGCTCAGCTGGGCTCTGCTTCTTCCAGGCAGCTAGTCTGGTCTCAGAATCTTCCTGGCAGCTCAGCTTCCTTTCCCCTGAGAGAGACTCTCAGCTTTTCTTGTTTATTCTGGTAGGGAGGGGCCTAGTGAATCTGGTCAGTTTCAGGGACTTCCTGAAGCTCTTTTGAGTCCTATACCTTTCTGCTTAAGGAACTTCCTGCATGATGGAGTGTTTCAGTCTCAGAGGAAACTGTTACACAACAGATGTTGGTTGTGGTGAGAGACTACAGCATCTGAAGACTTAGTCATGGAAGTCACTTCACTCTAGTGACTAAAATAAGCACAAAATAAAAAATTAGACCCCACTCTCTTCAGAGGTCAGCTTTTCCAGAATTTCTTTCTTTTTTTCTCCTCTCTCCCTCCCTTCCTTCTTTCCTTCCTTCAGCTTTTCCAGAATTTCTTTCTTTTTTTTCTTCCTCCCTCCCTCCCTCCTTCCCTCCCTTCCTTCCTCCCTTCCTCCCTCCCTCCCTTCCTTCCTCCCTTCCTCTCTCTCTTTTTTCTATCATTAGTAAACTCCAGGGCCTCCAAAGTCTTGTCTTTGTGGAAATCGACACTGACATGCTAATGACTAACTTCTAGATTAATATTCCTCAACGTTGTATCATTAAATCATCATTACAAATGGCACTGCAGTCTTGAGAGCTGCACATCACGTGTTTATTTCTCACTGACACACCATGGCCATGGAGCTTTGACAGGGACCCAGGGATAGCAGGTAAAGCTGACAGGATCTAGGTAGGGTATTGCTGGTCCTTGGAGCAGAAGGTGAAGAATTATCTGCTGGCTCTTCATGCTTGAAGGGACACTTGTCTGCTAGAGCATGTGGCTCTGGCAGGCCTTGCCCTTCTCCCCAGTTCCCTCTGCCTTGCTAAAAAAACTGTTAGATCATATCACTAAAGCTAGCCATCAAGGTCTATTCCCTTATTTGGACATTTTCCTATGCCGGACTCATTCCTGAGGATGGGTACCAATGTCCAGCAATCAAAAGCTCCCTTTGGTTTGTCTAATTAATATGCCCAATCAAAACATTCCACAGCATCCTAGCCCATTCTAACACAGACCTCCCTTTCTTCTCCTCTTAAAAAAAAATCACACCTACAAGGTCATTGGCTGCTGTTTGAGCCAGAAAGCAGCCATTTGAACTTTTTTCCCCTGCTTAATAAAGAACCTCTTCCTTAAAGCAGGTGTTTTTGTGTGGTTTGTGCCTAATCCAGGGTCCAAGAGGGACTCCACCCCCTCCCCTGCTATGTGGGGTCTCCTTCACTGCTTCCAGCTGAACATGACCCACAATGCCACTTAGGTCTTGTTGCACACAACAGTGACAGACTGTTCCTCTCTCCTTTGAAGCAATCCCAGAAAAAGTTAACCGTGTGACCTTGGGCATGATATTAACCTCCCTGTGCTTCTGCACATATCTCAAATATGAGTTACTATTTGTGAATGGGACACGCCGCTTACTGCCTTGTGCCTGCTTCTCGTTACTATCGGCCATAACTAATATCTCAGCACACCAACTGGATAGCACGGGGAAGCCTCACCAGCAGTGTATCCTCTTCCCTCCTCCCGCAGAGCAGCCCCAACAGTGCTGGCAGGGGGAGTCTGGATTCTCTGAAGCCATCACAGGATTCTAGGCAGCCTGAACACTGCTTTGAACAGTTTTAAGTGGCATTGGAAGGCTTTTGGGTCCCAGAAAAATAAAGTAACAGTGACTCCCAGTGGTGCCTTGTAGCAAATGCTCAGGAAGTCAGCACTGGAGGCTAAGAACAGGTTGGGGAGACCTGAGGCATAGGGCTTCTGGGGCCCAGGAACACACTGACCTCTGTAGAGCCAGCCAGTGTGTCCTTCACCAGTGGGATCTTGGCCACGTGTCCTATGCCCGGGTCTTTCCACAAAAGGCCCTGTTCTACAGAGCATCTGTATAACATGGCCTCAGCTCACTGCTGCACTGTCTTGGATGGCAGTGGAGGACACGACACATTGCCAGGGTCCAGCCTTTGCAGAAATATTAGTATATGGATGAGCTTAGCATATTTATTTTGCTGTGCAATCCCGAATGAGTAAAATGCATCCCTGTGCTCCAGTTTCCTGGTTTGCAAAGTGGAGTTAGTAACGGCGAGGATGGAGCGAAGGACTAGAGAAGTGAAATGTCGTGCAGGCACATGGCGGTGCACTCACGAGGCGGCAGGTGCACGTGAAATACCTGGGGGCTGACCTCACTCACGCGTCTAGAAGCCAAGAGATGGGCTTCTTCCAGAGTTGCCTGGGCTAGGCAAGGATTCCCTGAGGAAACGGAAGCCCTTAGGAGCCTCTGGCTCCAGCTGGCTGGAGGTGCTCTGGAGGTTGTGTTGGCTTGTCTAACTTGGTAAGACTTGATCCAGAACCCCACTGCTTCTGTTTTGAAAACTGTGATATGTAAAGCATACATATTTTCTTCATTTTTAAATAGTTCTTTGGGAATGTCGTACACTGTGTTTGGGTCATATTTACCCTCCTATAAACTCCTCCCAGATTCACCCAACTTTGTTTCCTCCTCCTCCTCCTCCTCCTCCTCCTCCTCCTCCTCATCATCATCATCATCATCATCATCATCATTATCATCTCCCTCCTCCTTTGCTTGGCTTATCAAGAAGACAGAACTTGTTCTGTCCTTATATTCATAGATGGGGGGCATCCACTGAGATATGGTCTGCCTACCAGGGACTATGGTCTTAAAGAAAGTTAACTCTCCTCCTACCAGCTATCAGTTACCAATAGCTCCTCATCTAGGTGTGGAACTTCATGCCCACTTCCCCTCTCTATGCTGAGATTTTCTCCAGCTTGAGTTTGCATAGGTCTTGTACCTTGTCCATGCTGTCTCAACTGCTTGAACTCATGTGTGGAACTGCCCTGCTATATTTGGAAGACAGTCTCCTTGTAGCCATCCATGGCCTCTGGCTCTTACACCCTTCCTGCTCCTTTGTCCACAGTAATCCTTGAGCCTTTGGGTGAGAGGGTGTGATATAGATGTGCCATTTAACTCTGGGCATTCCATAGTCTCTTAGTCTCTGTACTTTGACCAGTTGTGGGTCTATATTTTAATCACCATCTACTGCAAATAGAACCTTTTCAGGTGAGTGTTGAGAGATGTACTAATCTATGGGTATAGCAATAAGTCATTAGCAATTGGTTTAATACTATGTCTTATGGTGATAGTGTGTCCCCCAATATATTGTGCACCCCAGTAAATTTATCTGAGGTCAGAGAACAGAACAGCTGCTAGATAGACATAGAGGCCAGAAAATGGTGGCACACAGGCCTTTAATCCTAGCACTCCAGAGGCAGAGAGATCCATCCAGATCTCTGTGAGTTCAAAGCCACACTGGAAACAGCCAGGCATGGTGACACACGCCTTTAATTCCAGGAAATGATGGCAGGAAGCAGAAAAGTATATAAGGCATGAGGACCAGGAACTTTAGCTTTTTAAGCTTTTAGCTTTTAGCAGCAGTTCAGCTGAGATCCATTCGGATGAGGACTCAGAGGCTTCCAGTCTGAGGAAACAGGATCAGCTGAGAAGTTGACAAGGTGAGGCTGGATGTAGCCTGTTCTGTTTCTCTGATCTTTCATTGTTCACCCCAATACCTGGCTCTGAGTTTGTTTTTATTAATAAGACCTTTCAAGATTCATGTTATAATGTCTATTTAGCAGAATAATAGTTATAGGTTCTTTCCTAGGGCCCATGACCTGTCTAGCCATAAGTTTTTGGCTCAGTAATGGTGACAGGTATGGGTTTATCTTGTGTAGTGGGACTTAAGTCCAATCAGAAAATGGTTTTTTACTTCTGTAAAGTTCATGCCACTATCACACTCTTGTAGCTCTCAGGTCTGCAACTGGGTAAGATGTATGATGATTTTTCTCTTCTGGTAGAACGCACAGCATTATGAAAGCTAGCCACTAGGGATGAATTCCAGGTGAGTACCAGCTTGATTTCTCTATGTTCTATGATGCAAGAATGTGGTGTCAAGCAAAAAGGTCTTATTGTCAAGTTCTGGAGGATAACCAAGGGCACTGGCAATAGCCTGTTATGTTTGGGAGTTTGTGGGACAGGCATTAAGATCAATTTTGGATAATAGAAACTAAAAAAGCTTTGGTACAGCAAAGGATGAGGCAGCCTACAGAATGGAAAAAAAATCCTTACCAGCTATACACCTGATAGGATGTTAATATCTAGAACACACAAAGAACTGAGTAAATAAAAAATGCCAAACATCAAGGAAAAATCCAATTTTAAAATGGGACATAGAATGAAATAGAGAGTTCTCAAAAGATAAAGTACAAATGACTGAGGAAAAAAATGTTCAACGTCCTTAGCCATCACGGAAATGCAAATTAAAACTACTTTGAGATTTCAAAAAAATGATGACGAATACTGGCATGGATATGGAGAAGGGGGAACATTTATTCACTGATGGTGGGAGTGAAAACTGATGTAGCCATTGTGGAAATCAGTGTGGAGTTTCCTCCGAAAGTTGGAAATAGATCTGCCACACGATTCGGCCATTACTCTTGGCCACATTCCCAAAGGATTCTATATTCCACTACAGAGGTACTTGCTCATCCACGTTTGTCACACACATTCTAAACGGTCTTTTAATAAAAACCCGGAGCCTGATATTGGGGTGAAAGCTGAAAGATCAAGGAAGCAGAGCAAGCCACAGCTGCCACCTCTTACCTCACCAACACCTCAGCCCAAAAGAGCTCCAGCCGAA
The DNA here is from genome assembly GCF_049852395.1 of Peromyscus maniculatus bairdii. Taxonomy (NCBI): domain Eukaryota; kingdom Metazoa; phylum Chordata; class Mammalia; order Rodentia; family Cricetidae; genus Peromyscus; species Peromyscus maniculatus. The sequence continues at coordinate 67,160,310 of NC_134870.1, forward strand.
AGGACTTCCTCAGCCTAAAAGGCTTCTAGTTCCTGTCCTCATCATGCCTTATATACCTTTCTCCACTCAGCCATTAAAGGTGCGTGTGCTTCCCAGTACTGGGATTAAAGGTGTGTGCCACCACCATCCATCTCTGTTTCTCTCCTAGACTGAGTCAATCTCATGTAGTCTAGGGTGGTTTTGAAATCACAGAGATCCAGACAGATCTCTGTGTCCCGAGCGCTAGGATTAAAGGCGTGTGCCACCACTGCCTGGCCTCTATGTTTAATCTAGTGGCTTGTTCTGTTCTCTGATCTTCAGACAAAGTTTGTTAGGGTACACAATGTATCACCACACATGTTCATTGACGCTCTATCCACAATTGCCTAGATGTCCATCGACTAATGAATGGGTAATAAAAATGCAGTAATTTGTGCAATGGCATATTATTATTCAGCTGTTAAGAAAAACGAAATTATAAAATCCACAGGTAAACCAATGGATCTACAAGCAACTGTTCTCTCTGAGGTAACCCAGAAGACCCAGAGAGACAGTGTGTGTTTTCTCTCATTTGTGGATGTTAGCTTTGAATCTTCAGATATGTGTGTTTCAATTGGAAAACCTATAGAGGTTAAGAAATCAGGAAGGGGCCACGAGGGTGGCTTTCTTGGCAGGGGAGAAAGCACAGAGTGATATCAAGCATTTGTGGTCGTTTGTGTGAGAACGTCCCCCACAGGCTCAGGCACTTGAACACTTAATCTCCAGTTGACTGGTGTCCTTAGCAAGGCTTAGGGGTGTGGCCTTGCTGGAGGAAGTATGTCACTGGAGGCGGGGCTTTGAGAGAATATGGCCTTGTCCTATTTCCAGTTTTCTGATTTGTACCTGTGATTGAGATGTGGTCTCTCAGCTTCCTGCTCCCCACACTGTGTCTGCCTGCTGCCATGCCTCCCTATCATGATGGACACTTATCCCTTTGGAACCAGAAGGCCAAATAAACTCTCCTTTCTATAAGTTGTTTTTTGGTTATGGTGTTTTGTTGTAGCAACAAGAAAAGGAACTAATACAGGACTAAAAGGGAATAATGGAACAGGGAGGGTTAAATTGAGGTGGATGAAGGGAGGTCAGGGTATAGAGGAGGGAATTTGGAGAGGAATCAATAACACTAAAGACCTTTAAAAAAAGTCATATAAGCCAGGTGGTGGTGGTACATGCCTTTAATCTCAGCAGAGGCAGGCAGATATGTATATGAGTTTGAGGCCATCGTGGTCTACAAAATGAGTTCTAGGACTGTTACACAGAAAAAATCCTGTCTCAAAAACAAAAACAAAAACATCAAAAAAACCAAACAAACAAACAAAAACAAACAAAAACCAAAACAACAACAACAACAACAAACCCCACAAAAAAACAAAAAAGAAAAAAAAAGTCATATAGAAACTATTGTAGAAACTTCCTAAAACACCTACATACTATCTTATTTAGGGTAACTATTGCTGTGACGAAACACCATGACCAAAGTAACTTGGGGAGGAAAGGAGTTTATTTGGCTTACATTTCTGTATCACTGTTCACCATTGAAGGGAGTCAGGACAGGAACTCAAACAGAGCAGGAACCTAGAGGCAGGAGCTGATGCAGAGGCCATGGAGGGGTGCTGCTTATGGGCTTGCTCCCTATGGCTTGCTCAGTCTGTTTTCTTATGGATTCCAGGACCACCATCCCAGCGGTGGCACCACCCACATGAGCTGGGCTTTTCCCATCAAATACTAATTAAGAAAATGCCCTACAGGCTTGCCTACAGCTCAACCTTATGGAGGTGTTTTCTTAATCGAGGTTCTTTCCTTTCAGGTAACTTTAGCTTATGTTATAAAACTAGCCAGCACACATACACATATATGAAAAGAGTTAAAATGGAGTTATCCTATAATGAGGTAGCAATACCTTTACTTGACACCAGTGGTTAACAAATAAACAGCCCAGGGGCAGGAATGAACCACCTCTTTTGGAACTGTTGGTAAAGTCAGGTCTCATAGCCCATCCCCCAAGCATACACATTTTAAAAAGCAAAATAGCACTCAGTTTAGGAAATAACAAACACAGTTGTCGATTCCTGGCTCTTCCCCAAGCACAGTTCCCTCTACACTCTCCCCTGCAAAGGGAATCACTCTCCTAAACGTGGCATCAATCCATCCCAGCATACATTTATATTATTACCACATATGTGTGCATTTCAAACAACATATGGCAGCGTTGCATGTTTTAGGCCTTTTTTATAAATATATCATAGAGCATGTATCTGCATTTGTCTGCCGTAACAAAATACCACACATTGGGTGGCTTAAACAACAGAACATTTTTCTCACCATGCTGGAGGCTTGAATTCCAAGGCTAAAGTTCCAGCCGATTCAGGGTTTGTTGAGGGCTCTCTGTCTTCTTTGCAGATGGCTTCCTTCTCACTGTGTCCTCATGGGGACCTTTCTTGGTGTGTGGGCAAGAAGTAAGAAAGGGGAGGGGGAGAGGGAGAGGGAGGGAGAGAGAGAGAGAGGGAGACTCAGCCTCCTCAACGTCTATAGTAGTCATACCACACAAGAGGCCACCATTATGATTACATTTAACTTTGATTACTTCCTTAGAAATCCCACCTCTGAATACCACCCAACACTCGAAATCAAGTTAGCAACCTGTTAGATTTGGAGAGACAAAGACACGTGGTTCATAATATGGATCTATATTGATTCATGAATATTTGGAAATGGTTTGGTAAAATGCCAAAAACCTGAAAGGAACAGGGATTTGAGAACTGGTGGCAAGGTAGTCTGGGAATGTTGTGTGGCTGTGAGGCCAGCAAGCATAGGGAATAACTTAGCAAGTTGGGACTCTGCTTGGTTCGGGTCATGCACACATGCCTCTTCTACTAATGCACCAGGAGGCAGCCTGAGACTTTTACTTGTGTGTACTAAACACATATTCTTCTCTGAACAATGCACCTAGGAACCTGTTAGCATCCTAAGACCTAACCTTCCAAGGAGCAGCTTGCACAGCCCTCTCTGAACAATGGAATAAGTTACTCCTCCCTTTAATGATCATCAAACTTGAACAGTTTCTATCCATATGTATTACCAGTCCACCTGGTGAGGGAGCAGGAGGGCTGATTGGATCTGAACTACTTTGGGGTGCAAGGACATTAAGGCAAACTGTGTCCCCTGAGTGAAATTTTAAGGCAAGTCTCCTGTTTGCCATCTTATATATAATTGGTCATGTATATGGCTAGAATAAGACACATTATGGAAAGGAACATGCACAAGTAGAGAAGACATATGACTTATAAGCCTGTAAATGAAAACAGAAAACCATCCATAGTATGTCCCCTAGCAACCAAACATCTTCTCTTGAATTCCATAAAAGGAAGCCCCAAACAGCCATCAGGGACCCTTGAGCACCTTCACTCATGTGGCCCACTATCAATCTTGACAGTGAATCTCTTCCTTATCTGTACTGTTGCTCTACATTTGAATAAAGTGACCTTACTCCTTTGCAAGCCTGTGTAAACCTTTATTTCAGTTTCTCGAATAAGAGGCCAAGAACCTGGAAGCATCTGATCCAGACCCTGCCTGCTGGTAACAGATGGCCCCAGTATAGCCATAAACAACGCGTTTGTATCTTATGTGATTTCCCATCAAAAATCTCCTTTGCAGAAGAGGAGATTCTTGATGAGCCAGGTGGCATGCCTTTAATCCCAGCACCTGGGAAGCAGAGGCAGGCAGGTGGACCAAATGATGTCACCACAGTTCCCAGCCCCACATGCTTCTCAGTAGACCCATATATAGTGGGGATATAGTGGTCATGATGGTGGGAAAAGAGGCTATTCCTGGGCCCAGGAACATGAGTTCCTCCTTGCTAAGGAAGGCTGGTTATGGCTACAACTGAATATGCCAACAGCAGAGGCAAAATGCCCACCTCGAGTATGGTACCATTCCCCCCAAGAAACCTCCAGTCTCCCAGTGGTACGTTGATGATGTTGGACCTCCCTCCCTGCACAGATATCTATTCAGAGTGTGGACGTGCTTGCCCCGACTACGGTGCATCTGCCCACCTCACCATCTGTCTCCAGCCTCACATAATAAACCCACTCTGTATTCCGGGCGGACAAGTGCACTTGAGTATGCTCATCCCATTTGCCACCATCATGTCTGAACATCAAGGAGGCTTCACAGTCACACATTAGAGCCAGTTCCAAGTCCTCACCAGGACGTTAAGTCCTAAATCACAAGAGAACATTTACTTCATTTATCCCATGTACTCAACTAAGGCTGCACAGAGAACCAGAGCTGGTGGGATGAGGTGTATATGAAAAGAAAGAGGTTTACTCTCAGAAATGACTCACAAGATTGTGGGCATTGAGAGGTTCTAAGACCTGTGGTCCTCAAGCTGAAAGCCCAGGACAGCCAACATGTAATTTTAGTCTAAATAGAGGTTCTGAGACCCAGAAAAGCCTGATTTATCAGCTCACAGAGCCAGCCAGGCTGAGGTGTCTCCCACTCAGTCTTTTTGTTCTATCAGCTCTTCAGTGGGCTGGGTGAGGTCTGCCCACGTTAGGGAGGGCCATCTGTTGAACCCCATCGACACATTCCACTGTTCCTATCATTCAGAAATGCCTCACAGACACGCCCAGGCTGCAAATGTTTCTACAAAACATCTGGATCCTCACTCCAGGTGGGATACAGTGCCACCTCATTCTTATTTTGTGTGTGTGTGTGTGTGTGTGTGTGTGTGTGAGAGAGAGAGAGAGAGAGAGAGAGAGAGAGAGAGAGGAGAGACAGAGACAGAGACAGAGAGACAGAGACAGAGAGACAGAGACAGAGAGAGTCTCTACATAGCCCCGACTGTTCTGGAACTCACTATGTAGACCAGGCTGGCCTTGAACTCACAGAGATCTGCCTGCCTCTGCTTCCCAGGTGCTGGGATTAAAGGCAGGCCACCTGGCTCATTCTTGAGCTAATATGAGAAGAGAAAGACCTTGAGCAGGACAAGCTTCATTTGTGAACATCTCAGGCTACACAGACGAATGGTGTCGGAGCAAGAGAAAGCAGCTGTCCTCTCTAAGGGGAGTGGTGCTATAGCAGCCCAGGAGGTCTGGTTCTCAAGAGCATCTTTCCAACGTCACCGTCCCAGGCCCTGCATCTTACTCCTTTCCCATTAGAGCCAAGTTGTCAGCAAAGAAAGCCCCTTCACAGCTCTGCCATTCTTACCAGTAATTCTGGCACCTCAGAGCAGCCCTCTCTCTAGAGGCAGGGTCTAAGGTCCCTCTGAACAGTGCCACAGGGGCTTCTTATCACAGTATTCTCCGAGCTGAAACAAGGCCACCTAAACATGCCATCCTATTCCTTCAAGATTTATATGCTGTCCATGTAAGCTAGCTGCTTCCAGACCCCCCTGCTCTGCAAGTTCTGGACCCACTGCCTAGGTGCTGTCCAGCTAGTGTGTGGTGTTTGAGCACACGAGGTATCACGACCTCCACCGTCCTACCTCACTGGTACTCAACACCAGTGCTGACACCAGGGCCCCAGTCCTAGCATCCAATCCCCACTCCCCTCATCTTTTTTTTTTTTTTTTTTTGATTCAGGGCCTCATGTAGGGCCTGGACAGTCTTGGACTCACCATGAAGCTAAGGATGATCCTGCCATCTCTACCTCCCAAGTGCTGGACTTACAATGTGATACCACACTCAGCTCTGAGCTTCTGAGACTGCTTCCAGGTGCTGACCTACCGCAGGAAACAAAAGGAAGGATGCTGGGAGGAAAGCAGGCCAAAGGGAGATGCAGCATCAGGGTGGTCACCAGCCCTTGATTTCACTCAGCTCTCTGGAAACAAAGACAGGGCCCCGGAAGCTGGCATCTTCCTTGGTGGAGGATTGCCACTGGATCACTGGTGTTCTTACAGCCCTGAGCTGCTCTGATGCTGGAGACATTGGAGACCGGGCTACTGCTAGATAGGCTGGGGCTGAGCTCGGGCCAAGATGGCCAAAGGGACACCATGCACACCGTGGTGGGCAGCTCCCCCTTCTGATGTTATTTGGTTATTTTTATTTTTATTTATTTATTTATTTTTTAAAGATTTATTTATTTATTATGTATACAGTGTTCTGTCTGCATACACCCCTGCAGGCCAGAAGAGGGCACCAGGTCTCATTACAGATGGTTGTGAGCCACCATGTGGTTGCTGGGAATTGAACTCAGGACCTTTGGAAGAACAAGCAGTGCTCTTAACCTCTGAGCCATCTCTCCAGCCCCCCAGTTTTAATCTCAGGACAGCCGGGAAGCAGTGCACCTCCTCATGCTCATTCTGGAAGTTGGTGCATTTTCCAGGCTTGGAGAAGCTTCATTCAGACGGGCCTGGGGAAGTGGAGGTTGGGAGGATCTGGGAGAGTCCTAGCTTCAAGTCTCAAGGTTACTGCCTGTCTTAATTCCAAGCTTGTCCTTGTAGCCATGTAGTGAAGTTCAGGGAGAAGCCGCCGAGTCCCCGGGGCCTTCATCAGGTGATGCCGTTTCACGTGGTGATCAGATGGTGTTTTCCCAGCCTCCCATGACACACTCCAATCTCGACATTCAGGCAGGACATGCCTGTCCTGCTCAGCACGGTTTCCGGACCTGGTGATTTTTCTTCAGAAGGCTCTGTCCTTCAAGTACAACTAGTTCAGAGCTTATCTCTGAGCTCCGTCCACACCCTTGCACAGTCCCTTTTTCAGCGTCCCCCACCCCTGAGCCCAAGGAACTTTCTTCTGCACTCTTGGGTCTGCTGACATGGCTGCTTCTTGCTTAGGCATTGTCTTCTCCTTTGGGGAGAGGTGTTGGGAATTTTTTTTTAAATTTTATTTTACAATACTATTCAGTTCTACATAACAGCCACAGATTCCCTTGTTCTCCCCCTTCCTGCCCCCCTCCCCTTCCCCCCAGCACACCTCCCATTCCCACCACCTCCAGATCAAGGCCACCCCCAAGGATTGAGATCGACCTGATAGACTCAGTCCAGGCAGGTCCAGTCCCCTCCTCCCAGATTGAGCCAAGCGTCCCTGTATAAGCCCCAGGTTTCAAACAGCCAACTCATGCAACGAGCCCAGGACCCAGTCCTACTGCCTGGATGCCTCCCTTTGCAAGAGCAACAAGTGTTCTTAAATACTGAGCCTTCACCGGGTGCTGGTGGCACACGCCTTTAATCATAGTACTCGGGAGGCAGAGGCAGGCAGATCTCTGAGTTTAAGAGCCAGCCTGATCTACAGAACGAGTTCCAGGACAGCCAGGGCTACACAAATAAACCCTGTCTCAGAAGACCAAACCAGCTGGGTGGTGATGGTGCATGCCTTTAATTCCAGCACTTGGGAGGCAGAGGCAGGTGGATCTCTGTTTGTTCAAGGCCAGCCTGGTCTACAAAGTGAGATCCAGGAAAGGTGCAAAACTACACAGAGAAACCCTGTCTCAAAAAAACAAAAACAAAAACAAAAGAAGGAGGAGGAGGAGAAGAAGGAGAAGAAGGAGAAGAAGGAGAAGAAGGAGAAGAAGAAGAAGAAGAAGAAGAAGAAGAAGAAGAAGAAGAAGAAGAAGAAGAAGAAGGAGAAGAAGGAGAAGAAGGAGAAGAAGGAGAAGAAGGAGAAGAAGGAGAAGAAGGAGAAGAAGGAGAAGAAGAAGACCAAACTAAACAAAACCAAACCACACCAAACCAAATCAAAAACCAACCAACCAAGCAAACAAATACACAAGAAACCCAGTGAACCCTCTCTCCAGCCCCGTGCTAGTACATCTTAGGGAGGAGCTTCACTGTGACTTCATCAGATTGCTCTCTACCCAGCACTGGGGAGGAACCCAGGGCCTTGAGCACACCAGACAAAGCCAGACCGCTGAGCATGCCTCCACTCCAAGGCTGCTGCTCTTTTGGTTAGATTTAACTTTGCTGAGGAAATGGAAGTTTGGAAGCCCGGAAGAACTAACCTCCAGGCACAGTCCACACTACAGAGAGCTAGTCCAAGAGCAGCGGAGTCCGGAGAGTGACTGACTAGTGTGAGAGGGTACTGTGAAAAGCATCCCCTAGGTGACCTTGCGTTAGCTGGTTGATAGTTGAGGGGATGGAAGAAGTTAGTGTAGCTTAGAGCTGCTCTGGGGAGAGTGAAAAGGTCTGAAGTCTATCCACTCTCCATGTCTTCCAGAACCAGCTGTGTGGACTGCAGCTGCCTGGGGAAACCACAGCTGGGAGCCTAAAAGAGTAGAGGCAGGTTGGTTTCCTTCTGTAAACTGAGGGACGCTCTCCTGCAGGGTTGCCTCCCAGACAGGAGGCCAGCCATCCTTTTCTAGTCCCTCTCCACCATCTTGGACCTCCCACGTCTCCGAGCACTGCTTCCCCTTTTGGTAGAGATGCCAGTCAGATGAGAGCCCGTCCAAATAGCCCATCTTGACTGCCCTGCCTCTGTGAAGACCTGTCCAAACAAGGTCACATTCTGGGGTAAGTGGGATATGAATTTGGGACGGTAGCGGGGCAAGCATGGTGAAACATGGTTTGACTCCAGAGTTGGCATACATAGCCAGAGTTCCCCATTCATCGCTTGGTGTTGTGCATGAATTATTAAGCATGGAACAGCAGGGCCATTCCACTGTCCCGCCCCCAAATGCCCTCTGGGGATTAATGACTTTTTTCCCCCTTTCACAGGTGACTTTTCCCTCACTTCCTGTGCCCTTGAAGCTTCACTGCGGTCCCAGCAGCATCTCTTTTATTATGTCCAATAACTTAGTGGCACAGGGCCAGGGGTTCCTCTGTGTTCTTGAAATGTGTTCATACTACAACTGCCCATGCTGGTGAAATTTCCAACTCCAGGTTGTTCTATGTGGATTCTGGTTCATCTATATGGGCAACCACACATGCCTGGAATTGTCCTTGGATCAAATACTCCACAAGTCTTGAAGCAGTTTTGCAAACTTTCATTCAAACAAAGCCACTAAGAAATCCTTGGTACCACACAGACAAAAAGGGATGGATGGGCTAGGAGTCCACATTTCCTCGTTCATGGGCACTGTGCCTGATGAGTGTCCTAAGGCAGCCAGGGCATACCTGGAGCAGTTTGGAACCATAGGCCTCTCCAGTGTCTCCAGTTGACAGAGAGGAAACAGAACCCAAAGGACAGAATCAGTGCTCTTTCTACCACAAGAGCGCCCTCTGCTGGCAGGACCTCGCAGAAACAGGTGGCTGTAGTTGGAAAGTCTCCTAAGGGTCCCAACACACTTAAAGACCTTGCTGCATCCAGGCGACACCCCTAGGGGATGGTGGAACTTTTGGGAGGGGGAGTCTTAGTGGAAGGCTCCTTGAGTTACTGGGAGTGTGCCCTCAAGGAGTTGTGGGATCCAAGAGCTCGCACTCATCTTCACTTCCTGGTCACAAGGTGAGCAGCTTTGTTCTTTCACAAATGATGTCATGATGTTGCCACAGACTCGAAACACTGGGACATACTAATTATGGACTAGAACCCCCCCCAAACTGTCAAAATAAATGTTTTTAAAATTTCTAAGTTGAATACCTCAGGTATTTTGTTATAGTCATGGGAATTAACACTCCGGTTAAACATGTATTTTAAGTGGATCTTGGGCCACATCCTGTAAGGCATTCTGTAAACAGTAGGTAATAGAGTAAAAGTAAATTTGGAAATGCAACCTAAGCCCCCCTATGCTCCCTATACCAACTCTTATGGCACAGCAGTGTCCTTAAGACTCCCAGAATTCCAGGGCTGGAGAGCCGGCTCAGCAGTAAAGAGCAATTTCTGCTCTTACGGAGGATCCAGGTTCGGTTCCCAGCACCCACCTGGTGGCTCTCAATTGTCTGTAACTCCAGTTCCAGGGCATCTGATAGCCTCTTCTGGCCTCCACAGGCACCAGGCAAGCACATAGTGTGCAGATACACACACGGCCAAACATACACATAAAATTAAAAATAAAGACAAAGAAGAGACTCCAACAATTCCTACAACACAACGAGCCATTTGATTTGGCTTAATTCAGTTTTTTCAAACTTCTTATAAAGTGTCACCTTTTCTCTGGACTATTTGCACTTCTTTAGAACTCAGGAAAGTTTCTCTTCATGAGTGAGCCTCTGCGGGGCGCTCCCACATCTTGGCAGTGGCCACAGGATTTTAGGCTGCCCTCACCTGTACCAGGCCCTTTGCACTAGGGACTAGTTTTGCTCACCTCTTTGACAGAGCAGGATGAAGACAGAAGTGTGCCTCAGCGGTGTGGTAGCAGTGGGTGGTACTGTCTACAACAAGCTTGGCGAAGGTTGGTCCTCAGTATCCTCTGGAAAATGAGTGGCTTACAGGGGCTGTAATGTAACCAGGGTTCTGCAGCCAGGAAAGATGCCTTGGCTTTTCTCTGCCCCCTATTTCCTCTCATTTGCATTTATTTCTATATCTCTGCCTGCTTAGGGCCCTCTTTTCTTATACCTGCACACCTCTTGGGGGAGACTCTTAGCACTTCGAGGCCTCCAGGCAGAGCGCCCTGGGGTTAATCTCTGCCCTTGCACTGGGCAGGCTCTGCCCTAATTCTCCTTATGGAGTTGGTGTATGGAAAGCCGAGTCTTGGCATCGTTCTTCAGGAGAGGTTCCCACGCTCCATCCAGCATGAGAATTTCCATCCCTCCTCCCAGAGTCTGGGAACAAACCTAATTCAACTGTCAGCCATCAGAGGGCGCAGTGAGACCCAGGCAGATTTAAACCAATTATGGAGACCACGGGGAGAAGAAGAAAAAAAAAAAAAAAAAAAGAACCTCATTCCTGAAATGTCTTTTTTTCTGACTGTGACCTCTTCATCACCTTTATTCCAAGTGCAACAGAATTCTGTGGCAACAGAATTTATTCCATATCATTTTAGCTGTGCCTAAGATTTAATCCCAACCTTAATAAAATGAGCTGGCAGAGCGTTCAGAAGAGGTTTGCAGTCTGGTCTCGGAAATCTAACAAGGGCTTCTTTATGATGAACAGGTGGTTGTTTGGCAGAGACACAAAGCAGGACCGGGGGAAACAAAGGGCTCCGTCAGGGCCACTTTGGGCTCACCTTTGGAAAACCGGGCTCTGACCCGACTCTGATGTTCCCCACCGTGTGTATCTGTGAACTAATGAGACTGGGTGCTCACTGAGCACCGCTGCCTGCCAACTTCTGCACCTGGCACGCTGTAAATATTCTCTCTCATCTTTGTAATCAGCTTGCAAGATGGTTATTTCCTCCTCATTTTATCAGATATAAAAGCAGATGTTCAGAGGACCAAGGACAGCGATGCCTGAGCCATGGAAGGCTCTCTTGATGTGTTTGCCCACAAACCAGGTGATTTTTCATTATCTATATAGTAAAAAAAATTCAGATGTATTTATTTTAATTTTTTGTGTTATGAGTGTTTTGCCTGTATGTGTGTATGTACACCACATGCATGCCTGGGGCCCTCAGAGGCCAGAAGACACTGTTGAATCCCACGGAACTGGAGTTCATGGATGGTGGTAAGCCACCATGTGGTGCTAGGAATCAAACCTAGATCTTCTGAAAGAGTAACATATGCTCTTAGCAAGCAAGCCACCACTTTAGCCCCATCATCACGTATATATGTGGATTTTTCTTCTGATTCTTGGGTTTTACACATTCTTCATAATAAAACACACACCTGAGCTGGCTGGGAAGCTGGCTCAGTGGTTAAGAGCACTGACTACTCTTCCAGAGGATACAGGTTCAATTCCCAGCATGCACATGGTGTTCACAGCCATCTGTAACTCCAGTTCCAGGGGATCCCATACCCTCTTCTGGCCATCTCAGGAACCAGGAATGCAAGTGGTGTACACATACATACAGGCAAAACACTCATATACATAAAATAAATAAGATAGTAAAGAAATTTTAAAATTGATAAAATGTACACCCATCCTCTTGTGTGTTCAGACCACTCTAACTGTTTTAGAAATAACCCCAAACCCTCAGTGGTTTTAAACAAGATAGAAGCCTTTTTTGTTTACTTACAAGTCTGATGCAAAGCAGGGAGGAGTCTCTGCTCCATGCAACACTCAGAGCCCCAGCCTCCTTCAGTGTTACGGTGCTGCCCTGTATGTTGTATGGGCACAGAGACTCCCCGAGTTGAGAAGGAGAGACACGTAAGAGTTTCCGATGTGCCAGCACGGGAAGTGGCAGACGCTGTTTTCCGTCTGTCTGCACTAGGTTAGGTTAACCGACACTTGCAAGGAAATGGCCCTGGACAACACCGTCTCTCACACACCCCTCTTGCATAGGGTGGTAGGAGGAGAAAGTGAAATGGTTCTCTGTCTGTTTTACCAAGAGGACCTGAGAGAAACAGGGAAGGAAGCAGGTATCAGAGAGATCGCATACATGGGCGTGTCTGAACGGAATTACCCCGGTGCAGGAAAAGGATTGTCTTCCAGCTCGGGGTGAGGAAAAGACTGGGGAGACTTAATGGAGTTCCTGAACGTCACACACTTATTCCAGTGTTCATTCACCTCTCCACTCATCTACCAGCACATTGTTCTAAAGCCCCAGGCATCTTACCACAGCAGGTGTGCATGTGTGTGTGTGTGTGTGTGTGTGTTTATGTGCATGTATATGCATGTTTATATATGTGTGTGTATATGTGTTCATGTATAGGTATATTGTATATATTTATGTATGTATGTGTGTTTGTGTATATGCGTATGTGTTTGTATATGTATGATTGTATATGTATATATGTGTGTGTGCATGTGTGTGTGTGTGTGTGTGTGTGTGTGTGTGTAATGCCCTCCATTGAAGAAGACTCTCCTCTGGAGCTGGTGTTATTTCTAGGAAGGATAAATTGCTACAGGCTCTGAAGTGAAAGTGTTCTGAGTGTGACTGACCAGCGACTGGTTGCTCTGTGTGAGTGATTGTAAAGATTGTAAAAGAAATGGACTGGTTTTCCACGAAGGGTTACATAAGACAAGGAAAGCATCATTTTGAAAAGTTATAGCGATGCCATTTGTCAAGTCTCTGCCGAGCCAGGTTTCCTAAGATTAAGATATGTGCTCAGGGCTGCATTCTGATTATCAGATGCAGTGCTCTGTACCAGCTAATGGGGTAAAAATGTGAGGCCTCTGACCCCTCGAGTGGCTGCAGGGCCCCTGCATATTAGCGATCCCAGCCAGTGGCGTCCCTTCTGGCTGGGTTAAACACTGCTGCTCAGTCTTCAGCAGAAGTAAAGTTCTGCATCTTGTCAACATTCTCTGGATTTCTTGAGACCTCACCCCAGCTCCATTTCTAACAGCTTGACACCTAATGTGGGGCTCTCTCTCCATGATCAAGGGTCTTGGAGACTGATTCCCATCCTGGGAGGCGCACTGTGTTGCCTTGTGGTGGTGACCCTGCCTCCAGAAATACTGGAAACTTAAAGTCAAAGGTAAATCGGTGACATGAAGATAAAAGCCCATAGCAAGCACCAAGGCGACCAGGTAACGTCATGTAGGAACCAAGCTGAGAAAGACGGACTATATACCATGGCCCCAGTGGTTGGAGGTTGTTTTCAGAGAATGAGACTATGACAGAGATGCCAGCTACAAGATTATTCTTAAAGTGGGAAACAGAAAGTCCAGGGGGAAATATAAGAAACCTCCAGTGCAAGTGTGTGTGTGTGTGTGTGTGTGTGTGTGTGTGTGTGTGTGTGTGTGTGTGAGAGAGAGAGAGAGAGAGAGAGAGAGAGAGACAGACAGACAGACAGAGACAGAGAGAGAAAAGAGAGAGAAGAGGAGAGGAGAGGGGAGAGAGAGACAGAGACAGAGAGAGAGAGACAGAGAGAGTTGGTGTATATGTGTGTGTGCGCATGTGTATTGGTGTGTAAAGGGGGCAGGTAACTCCAGGGAGGACAGAGAAAGAGAGAAACGAGAATGCTCCTCTGCCACCCCTTGAGAATCCATCAGGGTGAATTTTGACGTTCTGTGAAGAACTTCCAACACAAGGGTAAGGAAAAAAGATCTGGGACCAGTGCAAAAGATTCCCACAATAGTCAATCAATCGAATCAACAATCAGAACAGTGAATTCCATCAAAACTGCATAGAGGATCTTCTAAATTTGATAATAAGCAAGCACAAGTGAATCAGTGCATTAGCCTGAGAGTGTGAATACAGGCTTTAACATCGCACAGGGCCAGGAAGAGGAACCTGCGGAACCCCTGCAAAGGCGGAAGGGTTTGATGAGAAAGTGCTTGGGATGAGACACAGAAGGGCCCTCGGGACAAGTGATGCTAAAACTGCACTTTGTGACTGACAGATGGCCAGACAGAGTGAGAAAGTCACAGAAGATTGAGAGTAGATCTGGCAGGGAAAGAAATTACTTTTCTGGCCAATTCTAGGTCTGCACACTCCCCTCCATCCTAGTTAGATCAAGGGGAATGGATTCTTTTGTCTTCTAAAACCACAATTACAGGGCTAACACGGAGAGATTTGGGGTTTCCATGTACTTCCCCCCCTTTTCTTGTTTACAGAAAACATTCCTCCACTCAAGGTCATTGATGATGCTCTGAGATTCTTCCTAAAATGTAAACTTCTTCTATCCCTCAGGCTCTAGGAGGCCACAGGAAAGGGAAAAAGAAAAGCTTTGAAAGTCCAAGCAGAGAGGAGACTCAAAGCTTCAAACAGGAAGAGAATCTTCGCAGTGAAGAGTATGTGCACACGCAATCCTGAGTCGCTGCTGTGTGTCATGTATGCAACTGGGATTCAACTCTCATTTAGGAAAGTGAAAAAAAAACACACTCACCTCAGTACGTGCAGAAAGGGCCTTTGACAAAATCAAATGCGCCTCCAGGACAGAAGTCCTGGAGAGAGTAGAGAGCATATCTCCCCATAAGAAAGGCAACTGGCACACCCATCATCCCAAATGGAGACAATCATGACTCAATTCCATTAAACTCAAATTGAGACAAGGTTGTCCTCCTTTTCAACGTGATGCTTGAAGCACTACAGATGAAGAAGAGAAGGAAATAAAGGGATACGAATAGGAAAAGAGGTAAAAGCATCACCACGTGCAGGAACAAGAGGGAAACACTAAGGGAATTACAGAAGGCATTATTGGGAAGGAGGTAAGGCTACATTTTTGGTGAAGAAGATTAAAAATAAAAGATATCTTGGATAAGGGTGGATTTTGGATGATAAAATAAGATTTTGTCCTAAGGATAAAAAACAATAGATAAGGACAAAACCATGACACCTGAAAGCCAAGTGACAGAAGGTCTGTGGAGGTTGCATAAGGTTTGTGGAGCACAGAACTTAAGGATAATGCTGTGTGATGATGAAAAGACCATGAAAACCCCCAAGATTGTGTTGATCCACTCATGGCAACCTTTCACTGTCTTAAGAGAACAGGAGTGTATGTGTAATCAAGATAAATTACTCGTATCTTTGCTCATTTCTTAACCACTTGGGGAAACTGAGTCATAACAAAAATGAGGATTTGTTTTTTATTTTATGTATTTATTAGAATGCCTCGGTTGTTTTGTTTATTCTTTATGTGAGTGCCACACAGAAGTCGGGATGACAAGTCAGGAAGAGTTATCCTTCTGGTGTTGAAGGGAAGAGGCATGGGAGCCTGACCAATGGGGTACGAGGGAGCTGAGGGACCGCTCTCCAGGAGAACAACGGCACTCCTGACTAGCCGCCTGTCCTCTCCATCAGAGAGGCTGCGGAGTCCCTAGAGACTGGACTCTAACCAGTGTACATCCTGCAAGAAGGGGTGTCACTGGGGACATTGCATGTTGTATTTAAAGGTTATCATTGCATGGAGGCCGGTGCCATGGCTAAGCAGGTGTGTAGGAAATGTGTGACCTGCTAAAAGATAAACAAAAAAGATGAGCAGACAAAGCCTGGATGGGAGGTCTTCTAGGATGAGACCTTTTCAAAGCGTCCAAGTAGACTTCATAGAAATCCTAAGGCGAAGAAGCTGAAACTTTACAGGCTGTAGAGGACCACCCCTCTGAGGGCAGAGACCTTCCCATTGCCGCTGCTTTGCTGAAAGTGTGACTGAGATAGCTTAGAATGAGTTGTGTAGCAATTTGACCTTGTTAAAAAATGTATAGAGATCCACACAATGGTAGCTGGTGTGGGGAATGATAGAGAGTTTAAATATTAAAGTGGGACTATCGTACTCCTTGACACCCTTCTTCCTCAGTTGAAAAAATGAATCAGAGCCTCAAATGTCAAATTACCAAATGAATCCTAGAGATTAAATTGCCTTGGACCAAGTGTGCACTGATCGCGTTTCTTAGAACCCATATGGCCTCTTGAAAGGGTCTGAGACCGCCCCCTTATGAAAAGCGGTGTGCAATGCCCTGCATGGGAAGGGCCACTGACCTTCTTCCCCTCTTGGAGACTGATGTCATCTCTCAGAACTCTTGTGATCGGCCTCTTCTCCACTTTGCTTTCTCTTAGGTGATAGGGTCTTCTTGCTCTGACCCTTACACTAGAATTCCACTCATCCTTTCCATTCTAGAGACCAAATGCTGATAAACTGGAAGAGAACAACCCCAAACCGACTTGGAAGGGCCCTTTTCGGGCGCTGCTAGCCACCGAAACTGTGGTTTACATGACTGAAGGAGGTCAGACACATTACACACATGTAGAAAAGCTGCTGGCATCAGTGCCCACGGAAGATAGATGGCTTTACCACAAGGAGACCTTTAGAACTAAGATTCGGAAAGAACTGTTGGCAGCCCGTTTGTTACGGGGGGGGCGGGGTGTGTGTGTGTGTGCCGCGGATCACAAGCCATGCAGTGCCATCTGCTGCTAAGACAGCCCCTGCGCTGACCCTTCAGTTTGCCATACGCCTGGTCTTACCCTGTGGAATCTTGAAATATGGGAGGGTCTGACCACGAAGCAAGGGAAGTAAAATGAGGGGTTTAAGACAGACAATGCAGGTGGGAACTGGGTGTGGGAAATGAATGTACGGTTGAAGTAGATGAAATATCATCCGCATACTAGGCCACTTCTATGGCATGATAGGCTTGCATTCTTTGTTGATGACAACATTCATCTCTCTAGAGAATAATATTGCATAGTAATGTGACCATGGCCATCTGTTCAGTCTCCTCTGGAGATGCCAAGAGTTACTTTTTAGACACTAGGTCTGTAGCTTAGTGCATGGTCCTGGTCTAGAATCTAAGGGTTGCTAAGACTCTCCCAGCAAGGATTGCCACATCCTCATGCCCCACAGACACCACTAGCCCTGGTGGATCTGTAGGTCACCTGGCCAAAGAAACCCAGTGTGTGTCTGGAACCACGATTTAGATTTGCTTTTCAAACTGATCGTTTTCTGAGGCAACTCAGAACTGCAGAAAAAATGCATACTAGATCACCTTCAAAATCCAAATGCTTTCTCAGGGCAGTTTTGTTTCTGGAACAGGGATTTTATGTCTCCATGCCTGCTGGTCCCTGATTGTGGCCATTAGTCTGTGCTCTAACTTCATTCTGTTTCTATGGTAAAACACTGTGACCAAAAGGAACTTAGGAGAGGAGAAAAGGATTTACTTGGCTTATACTTTCAGGTCACAGTCTATCATTGAGGGAAGTTGGGGCAGGAACTTAAAGCAGAAACCATGGAGGAATGTTGCTTGCAGGCTCATACTCAGCTAGTTTTTCTGGACTGTCCAGACTATTTGCCAAGGGAGTAGTGCTGCCCACAGCAAGCTGGTCCTTTCAACACTAATTAACAGTCATGATAATCTTCCATAGACATGCCCACAGGCGAATCTGATTGGGCAGTCCCTCGGTTGATACTCGCTTCTCAGATGACTTTAGGCTATGTCAAGTTGACCATGAACTCTAGTTAGGATAGTCTGGAAGACACAAGGGCTGAGGAGGTTAGACAGTGTTGAGGAGTCCAAGCGTCATCTTGTGATGCTTGTTGGGGGATGGGGATCATGGTGTACTTTCCAGGCAAGGGGAGTCTGGTCTCCTCTGGCAAAGGTGACAAGCGTCTTGGAGAAAGGAGACTTTTGGGGATTTGAGGGTTTTAGATTCTCAAGTTCATCTCCCTCAATGTCTCCCTCTGAATCTCAGAGTCTTGCGCGTTCCTTGTATCCTGGCTTCATGTAGATTATTTTCAGTGTTAAATATGTTGTCTTCATGGTTGCCCTGGGACCCTTAGAATTCCATCCTGGATCTGATGTTCAGTGTAATATTTCCTGAAGTGGCAGACAGTCAAGTCCTTTTTAGTATTTCTGAAGAGGTGATCCGGCTTGTCAATTGGCTGGACTCTGTTCCTTATCCCCTGCCTTTAATGCTGTCATGAATCATCACCCTGGTCCACAATCCTTCCAAGGAACATTGCCTCTACACTGGTTGAAGCCATGACACTGAATCTCCTAATGCTTTGACCTTCCTCTACCTGTTCTTAACTCTAATCAACTAGAATGAAAATTCTGAAAAAAAAAAAAAAAAGACAAATCTAAAATACACCAAGGGATTACCAGCCATGTTCCATTAGCAATGAAGTATTTACAATTTAAAAAAAGATTTTTTTTCCAGACAGGTTCTCCCTGTCTTAGTCAGTGTTCTATTGCTATGAAGGGACACCATGACCATGGCAACTCTTATAAAAGAAAGCATTTAATGGGGACTTGCTTACAGGTTCAGAGGTTTAGTCCACTATCATCATGGCAGGGAGCATGACAGCACACAGGCAGGTGCTGGAGCAGGAGCTGAGAGCTACATCCTGATCCACAGGCAGAGAGAGAGAGAGAGAGAGAGAGAGAGAGAGAGAGAGAGAGAGAGAGAGAGAGAGAGAGAGACTGAGACTGACTCTGGGCTTGGCATAGGCCAAAATCTATCCCCAGTGACACACTGTCTCCAACAAGGCCACACCTCCTAATCCTTTTAATCCTTTCAAATAGTTTCATTCCTTGATGACTAAGAATTCAAATATATGAGCCTATGGGAGTCATGCTTATTCAAATTACCACACACTTTTTAGCCCTGCTGGCCTGGAGCTCACTGTGTAGACCAGGCTGGCCTTGAACTCACAGAGACCTTCCTCTTGAGTAAGGTAGGAAAGGTATGTGCCATCACACCTGGCTGAAGTACTTATAACTTTAAGAAAAGTAGCCAGGCGGTGGTGGCACACACCTTTAATCCCAGCACTCAGGAGACAGAGGCAGGCGGATCTCTGTGAGTTCAAGGTCAGCCTGGTCTACAAAGTGAGTTCCAGGAAAGGCGCAAAGCTACACAGAGAAACCTTGTCTCGAAAAACCAAGGGAAAAAAAAAAGAAAGCAAGAAAAAAGAAAAGTAGAATGTCTAGCTTCTTAGTTCTATCCAGTTGTTCTCTAAAATCATTCTAGGACAATTGTTTAGATTAATGTGCTGATTTTACATTTTCAAGGTATAAGAACTGGGATACCGATGGTCAGGAAAAATGGGAAGAGAGACACATATGTTTCATATTACAATTGATTTTGTTCCTCTCAAACTCAGTGATGCATCAGAATAAGCCTGGGAGCTTTGAAGAATGCAGGTACCTAAGACTTATGCTCCCCTCTCTGAATCAGAGTCTATAGCGGATGAAAATCATCTTTAATTTTGATAACCCCCAAAGGGAGTGACACTATTAGGAGGTATGACCTTGCTGGAGTAGGTGTGGTCTTCTTGGAGGAAGTGTGTCACTGTGAGGGTGGGCTTTGAGGTCTCATATATGCTCAAGCCACACCCAGTATCTCAGACCACTTCCTGTTTCCTGCCCATGATGTAGAACTCTCAGCTCCCTCTCCAGCACCATGTCTTCCTGTGTGCAGCCATGTCCCACCATGATGACAATGGACTGAACCTTTGAATTGTAAGCCATCCCATTAAATGTTTATAAGAGTTGCCGTGTCACGGTGTCTCATCACAGCAACAGAAACCTTAACTAAGACACGAATTAAGACAATACCTCATAGCTGGATCTTACCTTCTCAGATGAGGTTCCCTCCTTCAGATAACTCTAGTTTGTGTGTCAAGTTGACACAAGACCAGCCAGCACAACACAGTTTAATCTTTGTCAGCCAGTGAGGCCTTACAGAGTCTAGAGGAAATCGTGGCTTGCTGAAGTCTCTTGGGTGGAATGTGGTTCTTCACCTCTCTGGGGTTTTGTTGTTCTGAGCTGATGGCTTTTGGAACACCTCAGCTTACCAGTGTCTGTGTAGTAAAAGCTGCATTTAGAGAGGGATTTGCAATACTGAGTTCATATGTTCTAAGAGACTACATCAGTAAACTAAGTGTGCACTGTAGGAAACCAGGAAAAGAAAAGAAAATTTAGCTGGGTGGTAGTGGCACACACCTTTAATCCCAGCACTCGGGAGGCACAGGCAGGTGGATCTCTGTGAGTTTGAGGCCAGCCTTGGCTGCAGAGTAAGTTCCAGGAAAGGCGCCAAAGCTACACTGAGAAACCCTGTCTTGAAAAAAAAAAAAGAAAAGAAAAAGAAAGAAAGAAATTAGAAAAAAAGAAAATAAAATTTAACCTAAAGTAAGTAGAAGAAAACAACTAGTAAGCATTAGAATAGAAATTGAGGAAATTAAAAACTAGGAATCAACAGAGAACATTGACAAATTCAAACTCTGGCTCAAGAGTGGTTAAGCCACTACCTAGGATGATAAAAAGGAGAGAAGACACACATTACTAATATAAGGTATGCAACTGGGGACATGATTACAGAACCCCAAGGACATTAAAAGAATGAGAAAAAAACTCTGCTCCCCAAATTTATAATCTAGCTGAGACAGAGCAATTTTTTTTGAAAAATTAAATCTACTGACACATAAAAGGAATAATTTGAATAGGCAAAAGTGTATTAAAGACTCAGAACCAGTAGGTAAGAATCTTTGCAGGAGAAAGCAAAATGCCCATATAGTTCACTAGTGAATTTTGCCAAACATTTAACTTTTATGTGGCCTTTGGAGTCTTCCCTGCCTATTAGCATTATTGTTATCAATATTATTATTATTATTATTGTTATTGTTTTTTGAGACAGGGTTTCTCTGCGTAGCTTTGTGCCTTTCCTGGAACTCACTCTAGTGAGTGCTGGGATTAAAGGCGTGGGCCACCACTGCCTGGCTCAATATTATTTGTAATCTAGAATCATTGCTTTAATGTCTGCATCTTTTTTTCCCCAACCTTGAACACTGGAATCTCTTTTGTTTGCATTCCTTCCAGAGTTATCTCATGGAGGAACTTCAGTGTCAGGAATTCCTCATGCCTAAAAGCCTAAACCATCTCACTCCTGGAAGTTCAGGTTTTCCTCTGACCTCTACATACAGGCTGGAGTCCTGGAGTGCAGGAACTCCGTGGGCAATGTCCTGTGGCCTGGGCACTGAGCGAAGATGAGTTTAGATAGGAGGGAAGGAGTAAGCTGCGAAGTCTACCCCCACCTCACTAATGCCTCACTCTGCCAAACTCACTGTCTTGCTCGCCTACTCAGCACACTGGTAGACGTGTGCCAGGCCCAGCCTTCTCCTCCACACCCAGAACACAGCCTCGTCCTAGCTCCTTTCCCTCCCTAATCTCCTCTCTGGATGGTGAGAACAGGACTGGGTGGTCTGTTCTTGTGTGTCGGGTGCATCCAGAATGCTGGAAGATGCTTAATGTCTGGCCCTGCAGATAGTGGGTGGAATTATCCAAACACTCCCATCTTCCCCCTGAAACGGATCCTTCATCAGTGGCCACTGCTCTGACCCATGAGCTTCTCAGGAAAAGCGTTCCCAGTTTCCTTGGCAGCGGTGACTATGGCGGCAGGCCATTTCAAGATTTTAACCGTGTATCTATCTGAGCTCAGACCTGCTATGCCTGTCTGTTCATTCCTCCTTTCATACATTTCACCTTCTTTCAGTCAATCGGGTGCCGCACGGGCGGAGATCTCCCAGGGATGCCCCTCCAGGCTGTTTTCCAGCAGTCTGACCTTGCTCACTTACTAGCTTGGATTGTTTTGAGCAAGTTCCTTAGTTTCCGTGGATCTTAAACAATTCCTCATCTGATTTCACAGGATAAATAGAGAAGCACATGCAAGGTGCTAAGTGGAGACACCAGGCACATGCTATTTAGCGCTGCACTTCTGGCCCAAGTTTATTTAACAGTAAATGCAAATGCTGGTCCAGTAAACAGCTGACGCCTACTCTGCAATGGACTCAGGGCTCAGTCCCGGGTGAGCAGGGCTCCATTTCAGCCTTCATAGTGGACACTTGGGAGGGTATTTTTATTGTGATTTCAGAGAGCTTAATGAATGTCTCCAATCACTGGCCATTGGGACTCTTCAGTTCTCTTTTACCGATGGTGCTTCTTTCAACACCCTATGCGGTCTCCAAGTCCTGGGGGGCTCTAATAGGCCTTGGGGTCTACTGTGAGGGAAGGGATGAAGCTCCGAGAGTGGAGGCAGGGTGAGGTGCCAGATGAGGAGAGGGTAGCTTAGTTCCCACACCTGGTTTAGCCCAGAAGAAAGCCTCTTCATGGACCTGAGGGGAGCGACTTTGGATGGGTTAATGGAAGCCCTGGGATTATACTCTCTTACTCTCTTAATTACATTTTATTTATTTATTTATTTTATTTGTGTATTGTGTATGGGTGCCGCAGCGTGTATGTAAAGGTCAGAGGAAAACTCCTCCAATCAGAGGAGTTGTTTCCCTCCTTCCACCGTGTGGGTCCTGTGCATTGAGCTTGGTCTCCAGTTTGTGGACCTGATTAGGAAGAATTAGGAGGTACGGCCTTGTTGGAGGGGGGTGCGTCTTAGTTACTTTTCTAGTGCTGTGAATAGAGCATACCATAACCAAGGTGATTTATGAAAGAAAGCGTCTAACGGTGGCTTACAGTTTCAGGGGATTAGAGTCCAGGAAGGCAGAGGAAGGGCAAAGGTCGGCAGCAGGAATAGCGGAGAGCTCACATCTTGCAGAAGGCAGAGAGAGCACGCGGGGGATGTCGTGAGTCTTTTGAAACCTCAGCACCTGTAACCAGTGAAATACTTCCTCCGACAAGTCCACACTTCCTAATTCCTCCCAAACAGTTTTACTGACTGGTGACCAAGTATTCAAGCGTACTACCTAAGGAGGTCATTCTCATTCAAACCACCACGGCATCTCACTGCCCCTCTGCAATCGTTCACAAACAGCCATTTTTAGAGGTCTCTAGCCATAACAGTGGAAGTCAGTTGAGTCTGTGATACCCAGAAGTTGCAGTTACCAGAAAACTCCAATCCTGGGCACTGTAATAACTGTGGGGATTTTAGTCTACAGCTTTCCCACACCATGGGACTTTTAACTTGTCGATTTTCTCTCTGTAGTGCTGGGCCTTATCTCTCAGAGATCGGAGGGGCCAGGGCGCTCATCCTCTCCATCTTCCTCAGGCTCAGGAAGCTAGGGCACTGGCCTCCATCGGGAATGAATATTACCTTCTGCCTTTCCATGTATGTGCTGGGGACTGAGGGAAGGAGTAGGTGCCTTGGCAATCTCATACTGGCCTTTATCTAAGTAGTCTCATCCTCCTGTGGTGAGCCAGCTTATCATTAATAATAAATATGCTGAACTTCGACCCAAGGAGATGGCCTTGAAAACCCGAAGATCTGAATTCAATCCCCAGATAAAAATCCTACCTAGAAAAATCCAGGTCGGTGGCGGTGGCTTATAGTCCCAGTACCAGGGAGGTGGAAATAAGAGGACCTCTAGGACTCCCTGACAAGCTTAAGGTCTCTAAAAGAAAACAAGGTAGATATCTCCTAAGGGACAATACCTGAGATTGTCCTCTGGCTCTGCGTCACACACACACACACACACACACACACACACACACACACACACACACTGAACTCATTGCCTGGCTTTCCAACCCAGCAAGTCCCTTAATTTCTCTTTGTATCTGTTTCTCTGTCTCCCGAAGTCATACCACAAGGAGCTCCTATATAGACATGCAAGGGTTAAATGGTTACTAGAGAGCATTTAAGCCAGTCGCTGGCAAGTAGTAAGTGCCATGTGCTTTTGGTTATTATCACGCCACACCTTAGGCTCTTTGTTGCTGCTGAGCTCAAAAGGGTAGGAAGGAAGGCCACACCCACAGAAAGGGGTCTAGGATCCCAGGAAGCTTCAGCTACAGAGCTAGCTGAGGCCTGTAGACAGCTGCTGACTGCTCCAGAATTAAGATCCCGGGGTAAATCCTCATCTCAGGGTTTTTCCTCTGAGAGCCAACTTCTCTAATCCCCAAGGCCTGGCTCTCCCGTGTGCTCACAATGTCTCTGAAACGCCCTTAGAGAACACTGGTTTTGGCAGCTGCTGTCTTAAAACAGACAAACTTCCGGGTGAGTCATGCTGAGGAAGGCTTTTCAGGTAGACCAGAAGGCCAGGCTAAGGGGCAGGCAGACCACAGGGCTGGACCTAAACTGAGGTGAGTGGAGATGCTGCCTCTCCCCAGGGCAGTGCACCCTCCATGGGCTCTGTGTTCCCAGACACACCTAGTCTTTAACTACCCCACAATTTGGGCTCAGAGCTTTACTGAAACCACCAAGCCCTTGCATGTAACCACATGAAAAAAAAAAACCACATCTTTTGAACTGGTTTTCTTTGTCTTTCAGTTTCCTCTCTTAGTCTTTCTCTTGCCTTGCTCCCCATTCCAACACAATTCTCTGTGCCTCTGTCTCTCTCCTTGTCCATGTCTCTGTCTCTGTCTCTCTGTCTCTGTCTCTGTCTCTCTTCATCAGGAAGCTGTCCCCTGGTTTCATGCAGCAAGGCTCTCCGAGATTTGGTTTAGGGATCTATAAACAAAGGGTGCCCACAGCCCCTAGGGCACTTGTGGCCAGCCAACCTCATTCTTTTAGATCTGAGGCCCTGCTGAGGGCACGGTCTCAAAGCCTGGAAGAGCTAGGGCAGGGCTGCCTTGGGTTTGCAGGCTCTGTGGGCCTGGTGGTGCTGCCCCAGCCTTGAGCTCAGAGGTCTCAGTCAATGCCAGGCTTTGTAGAGTCCCAGGCCTGGCAAAGCCTGTGGGTTAGTGCTGGCTGCCTGGCTTCCCTTTGAGCTGCCCACAGTCAGCAGACTTCCTGTTTGGGGAACACAGACTCCTTTGTCTGGGGTTGTGGAGTCCTCTTCAGGATAGGCAGTGGAGGCAAAGTTGGTGGAGTAAGGCAAGGTTAGGGGTTAGATTGGTTTTGCTGTGCACTTGATCTGGATTCTTCATGCAGGTGAGATGCTCAAAGTTCCCTCAGAAGGACTGAATACAGGGTACCTTCAAAATTATGTGTCCCAGAGCACCAGTCTTGAAGTCATGTTGGCGAGAGGTTAGGGGGAGGCTGAATAATACCGGTCCCACAGGTTCAAATTCTCTCTGTGGCCAGGCAGTTATTTAAATAGGGGAAGGATCAGATGTAAAGTGTAGGATAACCAGTTGGGCAAAGATTTTAAATATTAAGAACATTTATAGTTTTAAAAACTTAGTTTGAAACGATCCTTTCAAGCAAATAAAACCCATTCCCATTGAGATCTAGCTCTCACTGAGTTCCTGGCCCCTTTTATAAACCCACAGTTGTGCTATTCTGATACAGCAGGTCCTAAAGAGAAACATCAGAGCCCTGTGAGGATTCCTAGCACATGGCACAGAACTAAGCACCAATTAACAAATCATCTTAACAACAGACCCTGAAGGAGGGGCTGTGGCCACAGCTGAGTGGTGTGGTATTTCGTTGCTTTTCTGCACAGGACCTGGGTTATGGGCATTTCTCATCAGCGTGAGTGTTAGTTTGGGGAAATGGGACCCAGGGCCTCACACAAGCTAGGCAAGTGCTCTAAGACTAAGCTTGCACTTACAGCTCCCAAGCCTCCAGCTCATGGCGCATCTAAGCCACCTCATGTTGTGGGTGTAACAGTCTATACTTACTATGACACACTGCACGCCTTTGCTAATCTCATGAGGGGCCAGAAGCTTTTCCATAAACAGCAACGTTTCTGAGGATTGAAGGTTAATGTATCTGTGGCTCTGGTCTTCGGCAAAGGGAGAAGGGTCAAAGCCAAGGTCAGGCTATTTCCCTTTGAATATGGAACACATGCTCTGTCTACCACTGGGTGGTTGATTTTTTGATGCAGTGGAAGCAGGCCAGTAGGTGCTGGAATTTCTCACCAGACCTGGACTGCTCACCCTTGGCAATTGCATCTTGCTTACCTCAGCAAGTGGTGGCTCCTTTGCTCTTGATCTTAGTGGAAGTAGGAGGGCCGCTCAGCACTGGGGTGTCTGGGAAGTGGGTAATTCTCCTTCTGGGGTTCATACAGTTGCACTTGTCACTAACTAACTTGTCAAGGCTGGGGATTGCCTGGTGGCTCTGGATTGTTGTACCCATTATCACTGCACCCCATAACAAGCACTTCTGAAATAAATAAGCGTGGTGGTTTGAGAGAGAATGGCCCCCATAGGCCGTATATTTGAATGCTTGCTCTGAAGGTGATGCAACTGTTTGGGAAGGATTAGGAGCTGTGGCTTTCTTGGAGCAGGTGTGTCACTGGGGATGGACTTTGAGGTTTTAAAAGCCCAGGTCATTTCCAATGAGCTCCCCCTGCCCTTGCCTCATGCTTGTGGATCAGATGTTAGCTCTCAGCTACTGCTCCAGCACCATGCCTGACTGCCTGCCACCACGCTTCCTGCCATTATGATCATGGACTCTAACCCTCTGGACTGTGAGCCCCAAGTTAAATGCTTTCTTCCGTAAGTTGCCTTGGTCATAGTGTTTTGTCAGAGCAAAAGAAAAGTCACCAAGGCACTGAGTGAAGCTCCAGCTTAAAGGCAGGGTAGCAGGGACAGATTCTTCACTTTTTCAAGAGATGTTCATTTTACAAGATATTTTTCCATTGCAGCTCTTGAAATAGTTCAAGCCTAAACCGATGGGCAGCGTTGCTATGTTCTGTCCCTGACACCACACCACTCCTGGTCTTCCGTCATCCCTGTGTCTCTGATGTTAAACCAGTCCACCCTAATCACAGCGAGTGTCATTACTACTTATTCTTTGGTAGACACCCTGCTCAGTGCTGTACAAATGACATCATCCAGTCAATTCTGTGGATGTGTTAGCAAGGAGCGCACTCACGTCCCCCCCCCCCCCACTTATACAAGCTTGAAGAGTTCCACACGACTTGCTTGTGAGAGTGACAGAATCGAGACTGAAAACCCTGCCTGAGGATGGGCACTGCCCAGAGCCGACTCACTCAAATGAAGCGGTAACCCCTTCACCAAGGTCTTTCTGGCCCACCTTCTCAGAACAGATGGCGCAAACGTCCTGTTTCTCTGGTTCCCAGAACTCTCCTACCCTTGACCTTCCTGATCTACCCTGGATGGCAGCCACAGAAGTGTCCCTTGTTTTTCCACCCACGGCCCCACTCCTTCCCCAGTGCCCACACAGGACAGGAAGTGCTCAGGGCAGAAGTGTCTAGCCCCCTCACACTCCAGCTCCTGACAGGCCTCATGAAGCCTCTCAGTTCATTGGATATGCTTCCTGTCCCCAAGGACTGAGGTGTTGGTGGCACATGTCTGTCATTCTAGCCTTGGGGGATCCCTGGAGATTATTGGTCAGACAGCCTAGTTGAACAGATGAGCTAAGATTCAGTGAGAGACACTGACTTACACACACTTGTACACACACGCGCACACTTGTACACACACACTTGTACATGCACACACACTTGTGCATGCACACTTGTACACACACACTTGTGCACACACTTTTTTTTTTAAAAGATTTATTTATTTATTTTGTATACAGCATGTATGACTACAGGTCAGAAGAGGACACCAGATCTCATTACAGATGGTTGTGAGCCACCATGTGGTTGCTGGGAATTGAACTCAGGACCTCTGGAAGAGCAGTCAGTACTCTTAACCTCTGAGTCATCTCTCCAGTCCCATGCACACACACTTGTGCACACACACTTGTGCACACACACTTGTGCACATACACACTTGTGCACATACACACTTGTGTACACACACACACACACACACACGTAGACATTCTGTGGACTCTCCAAAAGAGTCTGTACAGACCTCAAAGGAGCAGTGAGAACTCTCTGGGAGCATGTGCTGCTCTAATCTAGCCTGAGACACTGAGAGGTACCCTCTCCAAGGCTATCCTGCCACCAGAAGACCTGGGAACTATGGCCGTGCATAGCCTCCTGTTCGTCCCAGTCTCCCAAGCCAATAATTGCCAGCTCCACATTTATTATTATTATCAATGGCAGCCTGCCCTTCCCTAGCCTGGTTCACCCACGTCTAAATATTGGCTCGAGCTTGACCTTCCCTTCTGTTGCCCTGCTGTGGGTCTTTGGGAAGAGGACAGATTCCAGCAAGGTATTACCCTAGTTGCCAGAGGCCTGCCTAAGCACGTGACATCCTGTCCTCTCCTTCCCGTGAGAGTGGAGCAGGAGTTATAACATGAATTATCCTAGAGGCTGTGGTGGTCCCCAGCTTTCCAGACCAATGTCTCCCCGTGCTGTGCCAGCTGTCCCTGGGTGGTGAGAGGAGGTCATTATCACAGTGCTTGTTGCCTACTCGGGGACTGAGGGGCATGCCCCAGAGGGGCCCTGCAGTGGCTGGAGCTGGCCCGGGCTGGCAGTTGGGGGTGTCTAGTCCCTGGGGTGACCCTGTAGAGCCTGACAGCAAATCCTGGCAGCCACTGAGGCAGTCCTGGGAGAGGGAGAGCATGGGGACAAAGGCATAGGCTTGCAACCAAGGCGGCTCTGGACCTGGCTTGCCCCACAGCCAACCCATTTCTTGTCAAGTGCCGGCAGTAATCGGTTCATGGTTCTGCTTCGGTCTAGTTTGTGGCTAACTCCCCAGATTCGATAAACCCTGGCAGCCAGTCTACAGAAAGGGTCTCTGTCAGAGCACCTACACCACCCAGTGAACTGAAAGAATTTTCTGTGTTTACTTCTTGGACCGAACACGGAAGATGGGGCATTTCGGCAGGGAGCCCCACCCTTATGTATGGTTCCCCAAAGCCTAAAGTCTTGGATGTCCCTGTCTTGTGGCTTCGTGATAATAACAGGTTTGAGATAATCCAATGTATACTTACCAGGAGAATGCCATACGCCAGGCCATGTGCCAGGCTCTGGGGATCTAAAGAATGCCTAGGCTGTGCACGTAGCTGGGGGGCAGACCCAGATCATGCCTGTGGTGGCCTTCTGAGTTGGTATGCTGGTCTTACATGCTAGACCACCAGGGCAGTGGGTCAGTGGGCCCCTATGGGATCTTAACCGGTACGGCTTCTCCTGGGACTTGTGGGATTGCTCATCCTGTAGGCTCAACTCAAACCCCATTGAAAAGAAGGCTGTGGCACCTTCTTTCCTTGGACTCATTCATCCAGTCAGCAAATAGAGAGAGGATGCCAGCTCGGTGATGGGTACCATGTGGGGACAAAGGTGGCCCCACACATCTAGGATATCTTATTCCAACAGAGAAAGTTCAACACAGGGCTGAAGGCCCACATAGCTCCACACTGGGCACTGGGCACTGGGCACGTGGTACCTACTGTCTAGAACAATGAGAGACCCGAACGCTGGACCAGCTGATCCCATCCACTGTGACCATCGCAGCACCATGGAGGGACATTCAGGGAGCAATGAGGTCACAGACAGGTGTAACAGGAATCTTAGAGAGTCTTATTAATAAAATCAAACCTGTGAGCCAGGTATTGGAGTGAAGCTGGAAGATCAGAGATACAGAACAAGCCACAGCTACCTCACCTCGCCGGATCCTCAGCTTGTGGTGGTATTGTGTTCCCCAAAATATTGTGTACCTTAATAAACTTACCTGGGGTCAGAGAACAGACAAGCCACTAGTTAGTCAGTGATAGCACACACCTTTAATCCTAGCATTCCAGAGAAAGAAATCTCTGTGAGTTCAAGGCCACATTGGAAATAGCCAAGCATGGTGACACACACCTTTAATCCCAGAAAGCCAGCCTTTAATCCCAGGGAGTGGTGGTAGAAAGCAGAAAGATATATAAGGCGTGAGGACCAGAAACTAGAGGCTTTTGGCTGGTTAAGCTTTCAGCCTTTGGAGCAACACAGTTCAGCTGAGATTCATTCTGGATGAGGACTCAGAGGCTTCCAGTCTGAGGAAACAGGACCAGCTGGGGAACAGGCAAGGTGAGATAGCTGTGGCTTGTTCTGTCTCTCTGATCTACCAGCATTGACCCCAATAACTCGGCTCGGGTCTGATTTTATTAATAAGAACTTTTAACATTCCTGCTACATCAGCTCGTCTTGTCTCCTCAGACTGGAGGCCTCTGAGTCCTCATCCAGAATGAATCTCAGCTGAACTGCTGCTCAAAAGCCTGGAGCTTAACCAGCTAAAAGCTTAACCAACCAAATGCTTCTAGTTTCTGGTCCTCATGGCTTATGTACCTTTCTGCTTTCTACCCCCCACCCCCTCCGGGATTAAAGGCTCACTTTCTGAGATTAAAGGCGTGAGTCACCATGCTTGGCTGTATCCTTGAACACATGGATTTCTGCCTCTGGAATGTTAGGATTAAAGGCGTGTGCTATCACTGCCTATCTTAAGTATCTAGTGGCTTTTCTGTTCTCTGACCCCAGATAAGTTTATTAAGGTACACAATATTTTGGGGAACACAGTACCTACACAGACAGGCTTTTACCTTTACTGCCCCTGCAGGCGTCCAGAGGGCCCAAATGCACTATGCCTAAGTACACAGTCATAGATGCCTCCAACTGGCAACCAGGGAGGGATTCCTGGTAAAACTGGGCTTTGAGTTGGTCTGTAGCTTCCAGAACCATCCAAGCCCACCTTGATCTTTGTCTCTGGGAACTAAGGAAGCACCTGCAGCCTGCTTCATGGAGTGATCTCAGTTATTTGTGCCTCAGCCACGTAGTTAGGCATTGTGCTTGGCCTGTCCCTCTTGTTTTGCCAGCCTTTAGGATTTTAGGGCTTCAAGAGCCTCTGGGAACATGGCATCTCTTGTGTCTCCTGATACTCCTGATACTCTCCTGGGATCTTGGGCGGGGATTTTAATAGGTTTGGGGAAGACCTAGTCTGTGTCCCAATGGGTTTTTAAATAGAACTCAGGAACACTGGGGCCACAGCCACCCTTTATAATACTCATTTCTATCAGAAAGTCCCTGAATTGGGTGTTGAATAGAAGACTATTTTCAGAAGAGTCACAAGGACAATGGAAGGGTGTGCCATTTTCCCAGAGAACTGCCATCAAACCATGTGACTTTGGGAAGCCACCAAGGGGTCAAGTGGTGTGGTGTAGAAATGAGAAGTAGACAGAGGTAGCCCACCCTGCTCTCTCCTTTACTGAAAGCCTTTGATGGATGCATCGCCCCCACCCCCCTTTTTGAAGCAGGGTGTCACACATAATCAGGCCAGGCTGTCCTTTAGCTCTTGACCCTCCTGCCTCGGCCTCAAGAGCTCAGGGATGGTAGATTTGTGCTGCCTTCTTGGCCTGGAAGCTTTTTAGACAGAGCCTGGACATTTGGGTCCAGAATGAAAGCCAGTGCTTGATGAGACCAGTGCTGGGAGGAAAGACTCTCCAAAGCTTTGTGCTCCAAGTGTTCGGAGGAGGTGGGCGCTGCTCAAATGTCCTGGGTGTTCTGTTCCCAATCATCACTGCTTGGCATTGCCTGGAAGAGAGACAAAATAGTTTACATTGAAATATCCATTTCTTGAGAGTTTTGCTTGTGTTGTTTGTCTGTTTTGTTTTTACAAAAATGCACATAGAGGGAATTAGTGATGCAATTCCGCGTAGTTTATCTGCTAGTCAAAAGAGGTTTATTTTGGGTTAACTTACAGCAAGCAAAGGGGTCGGTTACAGGATCCAGGAGAGGTGAGGCACAGTCCAACTCGGTTCTCTGCAGAACTCTGACTTGGTCTGCTGTCCAGCATCCAGGATCACGAAGCAGCCAAGAGAGCGAGCTCGTATGCATCTCTGGTCTTATGGGGTCCCTGTCTCGGCCACACCCTGGGCAGGGCCAGGTACTCAGCAGTTACCTGCTGCCTACTAGGGGTGGTGCTTTAGGGGTGAAGCACAGACAACCACCCCTACAAATGCACCTCCACATTGGGCGAGCCTGTATCATTCATCCTCTAACAGTTTGGGGCTCAGAATAGCACCATCCTGCTAGCTGGGGACACAGCTCCGAGCAAGACACAATTCCTGCTGCCCGGAGCTACACGAAGGGTGGGAGACAGCCACCGACTGATCATGGAATAGGCGGGAGGAGGGCCATCCAGCAATGTAGGATGAAGGCGTGACAGCCTTAGGTCTCTGGGGTGGGAGGGGGAGGCACTTGGGCACAGAGCCCTGAAGAAGATGAGGGTGAGCCAAACAGCCACAAAGCAGTCCAGGCAGAAGGATAGCAAGCGAAGAGAGCCAGAAGACCAGTCTACAAACAGCCCAGAGGCAGGGGTCTAGCAGCGGTGGTGAACAAAGGAACGGCGGGAATTGAGGCCAGCCTAGACGGCCCACCAGGGTGTGTAAATGGCTTTGGGCTTTCCACGGTGGTGTGGAAAGGCATGGGCTGGCTCTTGGAAGAGGAGAGGCAGGGTCTGACTGCTGTTTCCTAAGCCCCCTCACCAGCTGTAAGCACCTCGGGCTTTGCATGAGAAGAGGCCACAGAGAAAGGAGCCGAGGCCATTGAGGACCTCAGAGGCCAAGTGAGGAGTTTAGAGAAAAGGTTAGTTTTGTCATCTGAGAGCGCTAAGCAGTGAGTGAGGTCACCTGTCTCAGATCTGAATAAATAGACCCCAAAGCAAAGCCAGCTCTCATTTTAGTACAATGTGAGTTTTCTCCGGAAGAACAGGAAACATTTCCTGGGCATTTTTTTTTTTTTTTTTGGTATCAACTGATTTAATTTTCCAAACAACCCTCTTATGGACAAGGAAATGGACAAGAGTCAATGCTTGTCAGAGGTTACGTGGCTCATGAATGGCAGACCCTGGGTCTCAGCTCTCTGCAGTTAACTACTGAGCCCCAAGCCTTGCCAAATCTTTGTACACGTAGGAGACAGGCACAGGAGCAAAGCGCATGGTGTTTCCAGGAGCAAGCTAGTGCGGGCGAGTCTGAACCTGGTGCTGGAACACTCCTGCCATTGCCGCTAGTTACAGGGTGGACCTAGCGCTGGCTTTGACCTTGACAGTTAGTTATCCCAGATCTGACGAAGGACACACAGCCATTTTGGAGACAAGGCTGTTCTCTGAATGCCTGTACTCTTTGCTGCCGTTCTTCTCTTCCCCAAGTCTTTCCAGCTGACTCTGTGTGTAGACAAAGGCTGGCAGACAGTGCTGGGGGCTCTAACTTCCCTTCCCGCACTCTTCCAGAATCTCCGTCCTTCTGTGGGACTATCGTGTCCCGAATGAGGACTCAATAGGACTACACATAGGGACAATCGAGGGTTTACAACTAATCCTGGTGATAGGGTTCCACCATCACACCACGTGGACCAGGCTCTTGGTGAGCTCCAGGCAACAACGGGTACTTACAAAAATTTCGTTGGTGATACTATTTTGTGGGCAAGTGGAGAGGAATCAGCTACAATCAACACCCTTGTCACCTAGACAGAAAGGGGCCGATCGCATGTCACATGGTCTCCATGGCCAGGACAAGAATGGAAACACAGATCTTTTTGACTCTAAGATCAGTGCTTTGTTTTTGCAAATGAAGCAGGTTGGAAAAGTCAAGGCTTCCTGGAGAAGAGGTCCTTGAAGTTTCAAGTGGCAGAGGATGTGTTTTTTGA
This sequence comes from Peromyscus maniculatus bairdii, assembly GCF_049852395.1. Lineage (NCBI taxonomy): Eukaryota > Metazoa > Chordata > Mammalia > Rodentia > Cricetidae > Peromyscus > Peromyscus maniculatus. Next base: position 67,194,040 of record NC_134870.1, read on the forward strand.
GAATGGACAGGGAAAGGAGAGGGTAGAGGTACAGAGCGATGGGGTGCAGGGTGGGTAAATAAAGGACATGGGGCAAGGCCAGGGGCCTAGAAGTGAAGTGAGCTTTCCAAATATTGCAGCTTGACCAAGGGTGGACATGATCAGTGTCCTGGGCATAAAAAACAGCTTAAAGACACGCATGTCCCAAGGCCTCCGGGGCTGGGAAGTTGTCAGATTTTTTCCTGAGACCCCAGCTCTAGGAGATATTAATAATTAATTAATTAAGTGAGCACAGATGGCGGTAGGAGAAGCCGTGCAGAATGGCTCCCCAGAAGGAAATGCCGCAGCTGCCTGTAGATCTTAAATTTCCCAAGCCATTGTACCCTCTGTCATCAGACAGTCCAGGGTACCAAGCTCCTCACGCAATGTGAGCATATGAACCATCCCGTTTGAAAGGACATAGGACATCATATCAGCAACGAAGTGACTCCTTCTGTAAGTTCTCCATGCATTCCCAAGTCTCCGGGCTGCATATGAGTTTGTGTCCTGGGAAGGAGCTAGGGAGAAATGTCTACAGCTGTCTCAGGTTCCTCCTGGCTCACCAGGTAACAAGGCCTTCTGTTAGCAGATGCCGCTAGAGGGCGCCCCAAGACAGAACCCTGCAAGTCACCAAACCCGGTGTGCCACTAGCTGAGAAAGCCTGGTTGGGTATGGTAGTGCAGTGTAAGCAAACGTTGAAATACACAGAGTGGGTCCAGAACATAGGAGTGTGGCATCTGACGCCACACTGGGCCCATAACCTTTCCCTCGCAATGGCTGTTGTGACTGCCCTCCCTTTCTGGTAGACACTCCTGTGGCTCATGTGCAGAACAGTGCCTGCCCTTCATATCCAATTCAGAGACAAGCTGGATTATGTTTGCCTTTGTTTCCAAGATTAATTTGAAAAAGTCAAGTCCTCTGTAGATTCACAAAAACCAGGGCAGAGAGGGACCACAGACACGACTTCCTTATCCTACTGTGAGGGTCATTGACCTAGGCCACCAAACTGAATGATCTGAATCCTGCTGGCACTGGCTAGAGGTGCATTTCATCCAGACATGCACTTGTGCCCCGCCCGCCCCCCCCCCCCCCCAGCTCACATGCCCACTTCCCACTGAATTAGAACTACTTTCATGGCTTCAGAGCCAGCCTGTGTTCCTTGAGAACAGGGACCATATTCTACAGATCTCTGCTCCCAGTTGAACTAAAGTATATGTAAAGCATATGGAGACCAACTGGGCCCACTTCCAGTTAGACCTGGAAGGGAAGAAACATGATGCCTGGATATGTCTCACATAGTGGAAAACTTGCAAGTTGTTGGCTTTCCATTCTAAGATTGCTGTCAACAAGCTACATGGAGGATGTGGCCACATCTGGCCTAATGCCTACTTCTAGACAGCAAAGCTCTATTGAAACGGCCATGCCCCCTCATGCGCATATTGTCTATGTCAAGTTTTGAAGGGGTGAATAGTTCCTGAGTCCTTGGCTCCTCACAAGGACGTCTGCTGCCCTTTGATCCTAACACGAAGGCAGGGTCCACAGAACAACCTCTTCCAGGGCTGCTTAACGGTCTCCTCCACAGGGATCAACAGCCTTCCGGGGGAGCCAAGGATCTCTCACCCATCTTTCCAGGCCTGGCTGTTGTGCTACACCGAGAACTATCTACAGCTCTTTAGAGCTTATGTAGACCAACTCCACTCTACCTCCACACTTTATGGAGTTTTATATGATGTACACACCATTTGCCCCAGTGTGTACATCACTCCCCTGTCTCTTAACTCCCTCAGTGTTGTGGGTTTTCTCTCTCCCCTTCTTAAGCTGCATGTGTGTGAACTTGTTCTCTGTGTGGATTTCAGTGAAGTCACCCACTCTAAGATGTAAGGTAAGAGAAATGGTAAAAACAAGCTGGGTCCCAGGGGCTCTCTGGACCGCTCATCCCAGGCAGTGTCTGTTAAAGCCTCCGGCAGGGGTTCTCAGAAGCAGACACTGGCATGGAGTTTGAGGTAGAGGAGATGGAAGACAGTGATACAGACTCAACAACACCTTGGTGACCTGGCTCAGAAGTGAGCAGCAGGCCCAGATGCCCAGGCTTCTTGAGTCGCACTAGCTGTAAGCACCTGGAGGAGGCTGCTCTCTGTGGCGGAGACTGACCTGCGCAGAGTGACTGTCTCCTGACCACACTCTGGGCAGCAGAGCAGTATATCCTGGAAAGGGATCTCTAGCCACATCTGCGTGTGCAGCCTTCTGTAGCATGCCACCATTAGGCTCCACCCCTAGCTCCTACCTGACTGTCCCTGGACCAATAGACTCACTTTGTCCTGGGCTTCCTAGGCTGAGTCAAGTGTCATACTTCTGAACACAAGAGAGCACTAGCCTGCTTCTGCCTCCAGGAGGAATGCAAATCCCAAACCCACCTTCAAGACTGTCGGGAGAGAACCTGTTCAGAGCCCCCTCTGGATACTTCATGCATCCTCTATGGTATACCATGCATGGCCTCTGTCCATGTAGCCAGTTAGCCCAAGTACCAATGGGGTGCTTCTGTGTGTGCCGTTCTTAAAGGAGTATACTCACTGCTGAAGTGCTGTCCTTCTTGGCCTGGAGGAAACTGTCAATCATTGCTGACTCTATGGAGGTTCATGAGATCCTTAGCTATTCTTTTTTTTTTTTTTGGTTTTTCGAGACAGGGTTTCTCTGCGTAGCTTTGCGCCTTTCCTGGAGCTCACTTGGTAGCCCAGGCTGGCCTCGAACTCACAGAGATCCGCCTGGCTCTGCCTCCCGCGTGCTGGGATTAAAGGCGTGCGCCACCACCGCCCGGCGATCCTTAGCTATTCTTGCAAACTACCAGTTACAACAAACCCAAACAGCCTTAGAATGGTCCACTGCAAATGGCTTCTTACAGAATCTGCTTGCTATCTCCTGCTTGTCAAATGTTTAGCCTCTTCTCAAAGGAACCTGATTTTTTTTTTTTTTTTTTTTTTGAGACAGGGTTTTTCTGTGTAGCCTTGACTGTCCTGAAACTCGCTATGTAGACGAAGCTGGCTTCAAACTCAGTGATTCACCTGCCTCAGCCTCCTGATTGCTGGGACTAAAGGTGTGCACCACCACTGCCATGCTGGAAACCTGAATTTTAACAGGCAAGGAGAGGAACTGATGAGGGATGTCTGTTTGGATAGTGTTTTAGTTAGGATTTCTGTTGCTGTGAAGAGACATCATGACCATGGCAACTCTTTTTTGCTTTGAGACAGGGTTTCTCTGCGCAATAGCCCTAGCTGTTCTGGAACTGGTTCCGCAGACTGGCCTCAAACTCACAGAGATCCAGTTGCCTCTACCTCCTGAGTTCTGGGACTAAAGGTGTACATGACTACTGCCCAGCGACCATGGCAACTCTTATAAAGGAAGACATTTAATCGAGTGGTGGTTCACAGTTCCAGAGGTTTAATCCATTATCATCATGGCAGGGAGCATGCGGCGTGCTGGAGAAGGAGCTGCTATATGTTCATCTGCAGACAACAGGAAGTAGGCTGAGTGTCACAGTGAGCGAAGCTTGAGCAAAGGAGACCTCAAAGCCCACCCCTACAATGACACACTTCCTCCAACAAGACCACACCTACTTCAACAAGGCCACACCTCCGAGTGGCCACTCCCTTTGGGGGCCATTTTCTCTCAAACCACCACAGATGGGAAGATGAATTTTTCAGTTGAGGAAGCACTGGTGTCCCTGGGGACATAGATTGCTGCTTCTGAAACCAGCTCCCTGTGTGGGCAGCAGGTCATTATTGAGGGAGGAGGAGCAGATTGGCCTATATGAGCATGGAACACACTCCTCAGGGTCACTTTGATCTAAAATTTCTATTTCCAACAACTCAGGGATAACACAGGAAAAAAAGCACAAATGTTATGTGATTTTTCTAAGGGAAAATTTTCAGTGCTCAAAGACATTTGTTTCTTGTCCTTTGGGAAACCTAGACTCACCCAAGCCACCTCTGGGAGAAGGAGCACAGTCATTCTCCATTTAGTGGGTACTGTTGTAGAGGATTATGCTGTCTGTTCTAGGTAAAAATGGCCGCACATGGGCTAAGACACTCAAGCAGGAAAATAACCACACAAGAAGCACACACACACACACATCCCATCTGCCACTTAGACCACACTGCAGGGACTCCCACGGGTTGGCTGGTCTAATTCCCTGGTTTTTTAACAAAGACACAGACACTGAGATACACAGCATGGAACTCCTGCTCAAGGCCACAGATGGAGCAGGTTGGTGGCCTCAGTGCCTGTCTCATTCCCAGGAGTCATACTGGGCAATTGGCGCCAACTGGAACTGAGGCTGCACCGTCAAGTTTGGGAGGGGCTTCTCTGGTGCCGTTCTAGAGATGGTGGAACAGCGGGACTGGACACAGATGGAAGCCTCCAGGTGGGGAGAGGCTAGGAAATCCCCATGCCTGTGCCAGAGTGACCCTGAATTCACTCGGTGGGCATGGCTAGAAGGAAAAGACGGACTTCTTTGCCAACATTCATCGCAGACATGTGTTTGGTTTTCCCCTGGGAGAGCGGGGGTGGGGAGAATTTGTTGGTATGGAAAACAAGACCACTTCCTCTAAGCCTTGAAAGATGGCCTTCTTTGATCCTACCCTGGGGCTGTTTGTGATGCCATCATTTGGCAAACAATGGGAAAACCCAGCAGGGTTGGAGGTTTCCAAATCCGGGGCACTTGAGAAGCTGGGAAAAAAATTCTAGCCAAGGGAGTAGTGGAAATTTGGGGCAAGGGAAGTGTTTTAGGTGGGACTGGGAGAGACCATCCGTGATGGGTTGGCTAGGGAAGCCTTCCCAGAGCCGGGGTCTCTTGTGCTGGCTTTTAGAGCACCTTAACCACTGTGCCAGCCATGGAGGCTGGAGCCGCAAAGATACTCGACCTCAGATACTCCATCTTTATAACTCTCCATCCCTGAAGGTCTTAGCAAGACTAAATTCCCAAGGTCAGAAAGACTGCTTGTAAGCTTGCCTTTCTCACATGACCCTGCTTTCCTGTCTCCCTACAGCTGTCTTTGAGGCTTCCATTAGCCTTAGTTTACCCCTGTGCCAACTAGAAAGGAGACCAGATCCCTTGTTTCCTTTTCCCAGAAGGCCATGTGGCATATGGCATCTAAGGCAGACCTCTGGGCACATGGCTGGCAAAGTAGTTCACAGAGAAGTTTCCTTCAGCTCATCAAACCAGGCCCTCAGGATTATGGGAGGAAGAACTTCAGACCTCAGGGCAGGCTTTTTTTTTTTTTTTTTTTTTTTTTTCCATTCCACAAAAACAGATATTTTTGAGTTCCAAGGAATGGAGACGAGGCAGCACCAGGCGAGTCCGGTGTACTAGACACCTTTCCTGAGAGCGTCTGGGTTGCAACAGCTGGTGGATGGCCCAGTGCTCAGAAATGTGGCACTTGGCACCAGCTCAGCAGTCAAGGCAGTCCACAGCCAAACCAGTCAATTCTGGTTCAGCTTCCAGGGCTCTGATGCTGTGGGGGGACCCTCAAAGATTGATGCTCTCTTTCCAGAGAGGAGGCCAGGAACCTTATAGGACAAGAGCCCAGAGGAGCTGGATCTGGAGAACTTGGCGTGGCCTTGCCGTTTGCTCCCTGGGCCTGGATCTGAGTGCAGGCCAGGAGCCTTGGTAAGAGGCCATGTTTCAACTGGCATTCCCTGCTGTGGTGGAAGAAGCTGCCCAGGCCGGACATCCTATGCCAGTGTGGGAGGGCTGAGAGCATCCTTGAAGGGAGTCCCAGCCTCCTGCACAGACAGCTACACACTTTCATTGAGCACAAAAGTGTTGGCTCTCAGCTCGGCACCAGATGTTTTTAAAATTCACAAAAGGGGTGCATTTCACTGGATGGGATCTATCATCACAGGCCAGCCCAGGCAAGTTTTAGTTCATCTAAAGTACTTTCCCGGTGGATGGGTCTCACTACACAGAGACCAGAAGAGGGTTTGGAGCCTCCCTCCTGTGGTTAGAGCTGAAGGAGGACTGACATTTATTTACTTACTTACTTTGTGTGTGTGTGTGTGTGTGTGTGTGTGTGTGTGTGTTGCTGCTTATCCCGTCTCTCCCCCTTCTTCCCCCACCTCTCTCCACCCTGTAGATGCACACTCATGCCTATTGTGAGTAAGGAGGTCAGAGGACAGCTTGTGGAAGTCAGTTCTCTCCATCCACCCTGTGGGTCACGGGGATCTAACGCGGGCTGTCAGCCTTGGCAGCAAATGTCTTTATCCACCAACGCATCTCGCTGGCTGTGACAGCTAAGATCTTAAATCTTAGTGCTTTGCTATAGGTTTTAGATTTCTTCTTTTTAAAACAGGGACATTCAATGTTATAATCAACGTTAATGTTTCCACATGGAAAAGTGGTCATCCCAGCCCCTTAGCATGTATGCTTTTGCTTGCGAGTCCATTTGAGTCATGATATCTGTAAAGGCAGTAAAACCTCTCCGGCTTTACTGGTGTGTGTGCCGCTCTCTTCTGCACTTAATTAGTATAGTTTTCTAAAAAGCCTGACTATCTGATAGAACAAACCTCTGACATTTTGTTTATAATTGCCCTGGCTATTGTTGGCACTGTGTACTCACGCGTGCTTGTGTGTGTGTGTGCGTGCGTGCGTGCGTGCGTGTGTGTGTGTGTGTGTGTGTGTGTATGTATATATTTGTGTTACTGTGTATGTATGTGTAGGTGTGTATGTCAGTGACTGTGTGTGTATTAGTATGTGAATGTGTATGTGTGAACATGTATGCGTGTGTGTATGCACACAACATGACAATTTGCTCTATTTCGAAGCAAGTTAAACTAAATAAGTCCAGACAATTTGGAAGATTGAGCATACATGACAGAAGTGTGACATTTCAAAATACCAAGCAGGTTATCAATACTGACCCGCACAATTGCTCTCATGCCTCATTAACCACCAGAAGCCTTCTACGTATGTGTAAGAAACTGGCGATTTTTCAAACCCAGCGGAGTAATAAGAAACCATATGATTGCTATCATTTAATTATTTTTAAATTTTATGTTGTAAGTTCGTTTTACTGAAAGTTACACACATCTATAGCGTGGAGATTTAAACCACTTTCCACATTTTGGTATGGCATCCTAATCCCCTGCCTTCCCCTGCACCCCGCTCTCCTCTGCACGGCCATTTTCAACTCAGATTATTTTGAAGCTCACTTCTTGTCTCTGATGATTCTAAGCTGCCATTGTCACCTATTAATTTTTCAATTCATCGTTCCGATTGAAACCTTGTTCTCCTGAGTCTCTCTGTCCTTCCACCCATGTGAGCCCTTCACTTCCCTCTCCCTCCCAATCTGGTTGCCTCATAATTAAAAAAAAATCTATTTTAGGGTTCACAGGATTATTATGATTGTCTGGAAGCCCTGCTTAGGGGCCGAAGAGAGGGCTCAGGTAAGAGCAATTGCTGCCCTCTCAGGATCCAGGTCACAAGTGTCCGTAACGCCAGTTCCAGGGGTTGTGACGCCCTCTTCTGGCCTCTACAGGTACCACATGCACAGGGCACACACACATGCTGCAAACCAACCAAACACATAAATAAAAATAAATAAAATATCTTCAAAAGCCCTGCTTAGAGCCAAATAGCAAACCACAATGACTTCTCTCCACGCCACTTTTTGTCCCCTGTTCAAAGATAATAATAAACTTGCTTTGTTTGCTTAGGTTTTCTTTTTACACATATCTCATTCATCCCCAAGGCTTCAGCAACTGCTTCTTCCCTTCCCAAATCCATCTACTGAGTGGGCTCTGTAGGATTCCTGGTGTGCTCTAGCAAGCCTTGGAGTCACTGCCAAGGGCTGCTCTGCCCCCTCCCTCATGAGCCACTCCCTTTCCTGTGGTCTCTTCTGCTTTCTTAGTGGTGGCAGACCTCTTGGTCCTAGGGTATGGTCCTCCAGAAGATCTCTAGGGAAGGGAACAGAGAGGTCAACGTTTTGAGATTCGCCATTGTACCCTTAACCAACTGATCGATGGCTTGGAAAGTTATGGAGCTCTATACTGAAAATAGTCTTAGAATTTTGAAGGCATTCATCGTTGTCTTCAGGCTTGCAGTAGTGTTACATGAAGCCTTTCTGAGCTTCATATGCTTTTAAAGTTATAATGTTATTTCATCCATTATGTTGGTTACATCTATAATGGATCTTTCCATCCGTTATATTGGTTACAACTATAATGATTCTTTTAAATTGGTAAACCCAAGTCCATCATTTCTGGGAGACTCTCTCTCTCTCTCTCTCTCTCTCTCTCTCTCTCTCTCTCTCTCTCTCTCACACACACACACACACACACACACACACACACACACACACACACACACACACGCCCCCCCCACAGTCTCTCCCTTATCTCCTATTCATTAGAGCTCATACTGTGTATATTTCACAACTACGGCACTCTCCTCCATTTTTTTTATCTTTTCTCTCTTTCACCCCTTCTTTGCTTTTTTCCTCAGTTTAGTCTCTGTGGCTTCTGTTGGGTGTTTCACGTTTGCTGTTTTTAATTCTTAACTTAGTTGCTTTGTTTTCTGGAGGCTCCTTTTCCTGGACGTCTATCCTTTCTCTATGGTGGTCATTTCTTTTCTTGTATCTCTGAGGATTGACTCCTGTGGGATATCTATTTTAATTGTAGTTTTGTAGAAGTTTTCCCTCCCCGGATCAACTTAGTTTCTCCTACATCATTTGGGCATCTCTTTATCATGCTTGGCTTTCTTCATATGTCTGGAGATGTTTGTGCCTTTTAAGGGGTACATGAAGCTGACTGGGGGTGTCAGTGGGCTGGGCTGAGCTGAGCTGGCAAGATCCTGTCTTGGAGCCTTTCAAAATTTTAGGAGTCTACAGCTTAATGCCATTCTTCTCAGTTTTCTCTGGTGCTGGGTTAGAACTCGGTTTTCTTGACCTTCTAAGTTGCTAACATTATCAATTCTCCCATCCAATTTTTAGCTTCCAGTTTTACCTGCTAAAATTCTGTCCTGTTCTCAGAGTTAAAAGTGCTTTACTGTCGTTTGAGATGGAGTGGGGTCGAGGGATGAAGGGATACCAGAAACACTTCAGTACCCACTCCCCTCCCCTTGAATCTGCCCTCTGTGTCTCTGCTTCTCCCACACTTTAGGGCCTGAGGGAACCACATACCACACATGGGATATTTACAAAACAAAATCAAAACACACACATTGGAATTTTTATTACATTTTTTAAATGATGGCTAATTTTGGGGGGACAAAGGCTTTTTTCCCCTATAATTTTAAGCTTTCACATTGATGAATCCTTTGTGTTTTTTTGTTTTGTTTTGTTTTCCAAGACAGGGGTTCTCCATGTAGCCCTGACTGTTCTGGAACTAACTCTGTAGACCAGGCTGGCCTTGAACTCAGAAAGCTGTCTTCTATCTACCATTGCCTCCTGAGGACTGGGACTAAAAGGCTTGCACCATTACTACCTGGCATCCCCTGACCTCCCCTGACCCCCTTCTAGACAGGATTTCTTTCTGTAGCCCTGGCTATCCTGGAACTCACTCTGTAGACCAGGCTGGCCTCAAACTCATGGAGATCCACCTGCCTCTGCCTCTCGAGTGCTGGGATTAAAGATGTGCACTATCACTGCCCAACATCAATGAATTCTTATTCACACCAGTGGATTCTTATAAATGGTGGCATATGTCTGTCTGTTTATTCAACTCATTGCTTGCGTTAAAGATTTGTGTGGAAGATTGTTGACAAAGGAGAGCCATGATATCTGTTCCCATCCTGGGGTGCACAACCCTCCACACTGTGAGTTTGTGAACTTGCTTCAGAACTCACCTCTTGAGTCTGGACCAACATTAAGGCTTGTTTTGATTAGGAGACTACAGTAGCAATGTGATTGTGTATCTGCTACTATAAGAAAGATACCTGAGAGCCGGGTGGTGGTGGCACACGTCTTTAATCCCAGCACTCGGGAGGCAGAGCCAGGCGGATCTCTGTGAGTTCAAGGCCAGCCTGGACTACCAAGTGAGTCCCAGGAAAGGCACAAAGCTACACAGAGAAACCCTGTCTAAAAAAAAAAAGAAAGAAAAAAGAAAAGAAAAAAAAAAGAAAGAAAGATACCTGAGACTCAGTACAGAACTTATTTCTCACCATTTTTTTAAGGCTGGGAAATTCAAGATCAAGGTGCTGGCAGGTGGGCTCCTTGGTGAGGACTGCTCTGTGATTTGTGGTTACAATCTCTTGAGTGACCCAACACTTTTTTTGGGTAAAATAGACAGAAGGGGCACATTACCCCTAATTGCTTTTTAAAGCCACTACTAAAGCCACGTGTGGTGGCACATGCCTTTAATCCCAGAACTCAGAAGCAGAGGAAGGCTGAGCTCTGAGTTGGGGGCCAGCCTGGTCTACCCACTAAGTTCCAGGTCAGCCAAAGCTACATAGTGAGACCCTGTCTTGGGGAAAACAAAACAAAACAAAAACCCTGCTGATCATAGGCAAATAACCATCTGAAGGCATCACTGGGTCTTGAAACTGTTACGTTGAGGCTTAAGTTTCAACATGAAATTTTGAGCAATTTCAAACCATAGCAGTGTCTTTGGAGTCTGCCCCTCGGAATGCCTGTGGCTTTTGCTTTTGCTTTTGGGAACGCTTCTGTGGCCACATGCCTGCAGAAAGGGAACCTAGTCAATGGTACCGACTACCACACCCTTGAGTGCAGACATCTTAGGTCATGAAGCCCATTGAGACAACCAATGGCCGCAGCTTCATACGTGAGCCAGGTGGGACCAGCAGAGAAACTGTCTAGCAAGCACAGGCGAGGGACGCGTGTGGATAAATGGTGATTGGTGGTGGCCGCTAAGTGTTAGGGAGGTTTGTTCCACTGTTGGAACCCACTTAGGCTTCACCCAGCAGGTCTGCATAAAGAGGATGATTGGATCACGAGCTTGAGTACCAGGTGTCTGAGATGGTCTGCACTTGACTGTACTGGGGGGTGTGTGTGTGTGTGTCTTTTGCTCCACCCCTTGGCATTTCTTTAAAAACCCTTCGGCAGAGACAGTCAGGGCCCAATGGATTAGGATCCAGGCCTCTTGAGGCTATTCTGTATTTTCTTTTTCTCTCCCCTCTATCCTTCTAACTAATATTTCCTGCTGCTTCTACTCAAGAGTACTCTGGGAAAATATGGTGGTGGGAGATACCCCCCCCCCCCACTGCACAGCAGTAGAAAACTGCTGAGGTTTGCAACTTTTCCATGAGCATCTTGAATGCATCTCTTTTGGTAAATGGAGCTCCGTGTTCCTCCTTAATCTTATTTCTCAAGCAAATAGGTTCTTATTCTTTCTTTTTTAATTTTATAAACTTTATTATAAAGAAACCTTGCAAATAAGTAAAAACATCACACACCAAAATTAACCATATTTTTCTCTATTACATGTCATAATTATCTGCTAATGAGTTATAGAAGTGCATTAGTTCTTTATGTTATCCTTATATGCAGCCATTTCCTCACAATTTCCTAACCTGATGGATTCTAATATCCTTTTAAAAACTTATCTACAGGTCCCTGTTTTTCAAGACTCTCTCTCTCTTTTCTGAGATGGGATCTTATGTGGCCTTGACTCACCTCAAACTCCTTTTGCCGTCATGAATGACCTTGAACTTCCAGTCCTCCTGTCTCCACCTTAGAAGGCAAATCTGGCCTCAGAAAGTGGTAATGTAATATCAAATCCAAATTCCACCATCATAAGGTGGTCAGTGCTAATGTGGCAAGTGATGATGGGAAAATCAGTAGGGTCTGATGTCTGACATCTGGGACCCAGATTAGGATGCCGGTGGGGGATGGGATGGAGCATAGGGAAAGATCCAGGTATGTCTGTCAGGAGCCTGCAGGTGGGCTCCCAGGGGAACGAGTGGACATGTTTGGGGACAGAGTGCCACGAGGCGATGGGAATATGTGGGTTGGAGAGAGTAATAAGTGGAGTGAGTGACAGCAGAGAAACTACTTTTCTTTTCCAGGGACTACCCAGCTGGAGAGTCATCCCAGGGTTGTGCTCCCACTCTACTGAACTCTGACTCATCTATCTCCTGCCCCCTACTACCCACTGGTGTGTGCTTGATGGTGCAACTTTGCACAACTTGCCTCACTCTGGACGGCCTTCCTGTAATTTCATGCTTCTCGTTGGAGTGCTGAGAGGTAATGTCAGAGTCCTCAGGGATGAAAACCCACAAGACTTAGACAGCCCTTGCTCTTGTCTCAGCAAGTACTTCACTGCAAACGAGTGAGGCACTGGCCAGATGCTGGAGAGCAGATGGTGAGGAAGGCCACGGACAAAAGGTGAAGAAGAGCTGATCTTGTGCTCAGTGTTTCCCTGGCCCTTCTCCCAGAGTGATGAATGATGTCTGAGTGAACGGGGTGCTTACTCAGTTTATAGAACACTTCCTTCCCAAACTTCATAACAGCCTGCTTGGGGAGACAGAGAAGCTTGTGTTGGTTCCTTTTGTAGGGTGAGAAAAGCAAAGAGTCTTCTCATGGCCGTGCATGCAATGGGCAGGAGGCTCAGAGAAGGAACCTAGCTCTTCTAGTTCAATATGGAGGGTCACCGTGTCTCAGGAAGGCGGGGGGCCTCCAGAGCGAGTCCCAGAGCTGCCACAGTGCACCATGCCAACCTCATGAGACAATACTCATCCCCTGTCATTTCATACATGACTTTGGGTATCCCTGAGAGAAATCAATTTAAAGGACCAATAAATGAGAGATATAAATAAGGAGTTGTGGGCACTAGGTCAATAACCACATACCACCCTTTCGTCTTTGAATTTCTTAGTCTTTCATGCTGGCGGTTCACAGTCCTACAGCCTATGAGATTATGGCAAACATTTATTGAGCTCCTATGCTATGCAAGTCCTGCTGTGCATGCTTCTCCAGGATCAATTCATTTGGAGCAGTTCCTTCGTCATCCCTTCTTTGTAGGTAAGGGAACAGAGAAGTTGAGCTGCTGGCCCAAGATCACAGCCAGTCAGTTGAAGCTTCAGTATCTGAAATGTATACATATATATGTCTCTATATATAGTCTATTCTCTATATACACATATAACACGGTAATAAGTAATATTTTAAAAAATAACCTCCCCCAAACTTCCCACTATCTTGAAATAGTTAGTTCCACTTAAAAGCTGGAGAGGAGAGGCAGAGAAAGGGTACAGAATGATGAGGATCACACGATTCTGGAATATCAGGCTTGAATCAGGCCAATCAGACACAATGAGGCTGTTCCATTGAGGGACCCCTGCTTCCCTCCAGACATTATTCCCTCCAGAATACATTTATTCACTCGAGTTGATGGTAACTCACGCCTGAGACAGGACACAAAAATTAGGAAGCTGCTGTGTAGGAAAGTTTTCTCATCACCATGACACAATGTCTGAGATAAATAACTTTAAGGCGGTGATTCATTTTAGCTCACAGCCCACAGGCCTCGGCTCTGCCCATTCCGACCACTTGGTAAGACAGAACATCATGGTGGTGGGAGTATTATTATTATTAAGTATTTCACTGTACAAACTGTCATTGAGTGAATGAGTAACAGCTGTATGTCGATGGAGCAAGGAGACAGTGGTGTTGGCCATGACTCAGCCTTTATCTTTATCCATGGCCTTTCTCCCCTGCTGGGGTTTCCAATGGTGCCACACATTCCAACTTAGAAGATTTTAAATTCTCAAAAATTCAATTAAAATGCTCCCAGCTTGATAAGAGGAAATCAGACATAATTATGTAACAGGGTGTCCTGGCTAGTTTTATGTCAACTTGACACAAGCTAGAGTCATCTGAAAGGTGGGAACCTCTATTGAGAAAATGTCTCCGTAAGATCAGGTTGTGGGCAGGCCTGTAGAGCACTTTTTTTTTTTTTTTTTTTTTTTTTTTGGTTTTTTGAGACAGGGTTTCTCTGTGTGGCTTTGCACCTTTCCTGGGACTCACTTGGTAGCCCAGGCTGGCCTCGAACTCACAGAGATCCACCTGGCTCTGCCTCCCGAGTGCTGGGATTAAAGGCGTGCGCCACCACCGCCCGGCTAGAGCACTTTCTTAATTAGTGATCGATGGGGGAGAACCCAGATCATTGTGGGTGATGCCATCTCTGTGCCAGTAGTCCCGGGTTCTGTAAGAAAGCAGGTGGAGCAAGCTAGGGAGAGCAAGCCAGAAAGCAGCACCCCTCCATGGCCTCTGCATCAGCTCCTGCCTCCAGGTTCCTGTCCTGTTTTAGTTCCTGTCCTGCCTTCTTTCAATGATGAATAGTGAAGTGTAAGTGTAAGCCAGAGGCTTTGGTCATGGTGTTTCATCTCAGCAATAGAAACCCTAATTAAGACACATGATGATCCACTTGCTGTGTAGTAATAAATCCAAACACATTGTACTTAAAAACAAGAGTTTTTGACAGCTGGAGGTCAGAAGATGACACATTGATTCCTTCAACCAGAAATTCACACCTAGGGTGCCAGCCAGGTGCCTATCGGCTAGGATTAGTGCAAGTTAAAGTCGATGACACCATCCTTAATCTCAAGACATTAATTTGGAGAAGCAAAGATGCTGTCATCCATGTGTGGTGGCACATGCCTATAGTCCCAACTCAAGGCTGGAAGAGTGTGAGTTCAAGGGCAACTGGGCTGCATAATAAAAAGCCATTTTAAAAAAATACATTGTCAAAGAAGTCACCAAGAATAAGATCAAGGGGTGGTAGTGGGGGAGGGGGTCGTGCGTGATGGAAAAGGATACTGTTGTCTTTCTGTGAAGAGCTAAGGGAGGCTATGACAGGGAGAGCACATCGCTTCTTGCTCAATGGGAAGGATTATGGAGACTTTAGACATACATGCAGCAAGACATTTTAGGCATCTACTAAATGCCAAGCTCTATTGCAGGGTCCTAGAAACACAAAGATAAGCAAGTGGCCTTCCCTGGGGTGGTCAGATGGTGGCAGGGAGGCAGTTGCTGCCTGGTAGTCTGGGTTGGTAGAGTCAGTCAGATGCACGGTGCTGGTGTGACTCACTCCATGAATCTCTCTTCACTGGTGACACAGGTCTGCTGTACCCACTGTGGCCTCTGCTTCCTTCCTGATACAACTACCAGGCATTGGCTACCCATCAGTCAGGCCCGGCTCAGAACACATGTCCCCAGATAACAGGGGCTAATAAGGCTAACGACAATATAACCAAGTAGTGAGTGTTTGGCAGATGGCCTGTGACCTGCATCCTCAAGGACGAGTACATTTTTGTAGGTTAGGAACTTCTGAGTCCCCCGTCATGACTTGTGCTGTCTCTGGTCTACCAGCAACTTGGGAAGGTCATGATTTCCTTTCTAGTGGCAGCGGGACTTATTTAGTACCCCTCGAATAAGGTCCTGCTGGACCAGCCTGTTGGAAGGAGTCCAGGGTGCTGGCCCAACAGCTGGATTTTCTTTGGCAGAAGGAAGTCTAGCTCTTGATGCAGCTGTTACCAAGCGGGGCAGGGAGAGTGAGCTCAAAGTGCTTCATGGGTCCTGGCACTGGAGACTGGAGTGGGGGCGGGGAGGGCAAGGCTGGGGTGGCAGCAGGCAGGGCACCAGGCCAAAGGAGACAGGAAATATTCGGGGCTTTCAGACATTTTGTCATATGGTTGTTTATTTGGGAGGAGAAGACCACCCAAGAAGCCCTGGTGCCCATTCCTCTGAAGATAACCCAGTGGGCGCTCGCTCACGTCACTACCACCACCTTGGACACACAGGAACAGTGAGCTTACCACGTCCAGAGCTTCTTCCGCTCATCAGTCCATCAACGCCACAGGAAGGGAGCCAGCTTCCTGCTGCTCTTGGGCAAGTCACTGACCCGCAGAATCTGTGCTCCACCTGTAACAGAGGAAACTCTTCCGTCTGCGCAGATGGGTGGAGGGCTGTGAAAAACAGACCAGAACAGCTGCATCCAGATGTGCGGTTTCTTTCCTCGGAGCAACCACCCAGGTTGGAGAGTCCCACTCCTCCATACTCCACTGCTGACTAAGGGATGCCTTTGGCTGAGGATCTTCTCCCCCACCCCACTCCTGGACCCACCCCTGCCCACAGGTGTGAACTGCCCACAGCAACCAGCTCCCCGATTGAGCTCAGTGTGTTCTAGTGCGATCTGTCGCTTTTCCTGCCTTGGTCTCTTACACTGCGGCCCTCCAGGCCCTTGGGCTCGCTTTGCAATGCCCTGCCTTTGTGCATGCTCACACGTCATCTTTTCCTTTCTTCTGGGGTGTGCATCCTTCCAACGCTCACCAACTCTATTCACTTGGAAAAGCGAAACAGAAATTTCCTGACCTTAAGCCACAGTCCACATAAATTCTGGATGAAGTGTGGAAAACAAAATTGAAACAAGAAAGACGTTGGTAGAAAAATGTTGGCATTTATACCTCCAAGAACCAGGAGGGTGTTTCTGATAGAACATCAGTCATAATCTCAATCAAGCATCGAGAGGCAAATAAAGATTGGAGTTGTGTGCACTCCCCGGGGTCAGTGGAGACAGACACATAAGGAAGGTTTAGAAGGGTGTCGAACAAGAGGTTAAAAGCGGTAATTATAGGCAAGTAAAGGAAAATTTTTGCGTTTTATGAATGTGAATGGGAATTTAGCTTTTTAAGATTTATTTTTATTTTTAAATATGTGTCTGTAAACATGAATGTAAGTACCTGAAGAAGCCAGAAACCCCGCCTAGGGTTTCTCTAGCCCTGGACTTTGGTTTTAAAATGCCTGATACACTATGTCTTGGAAGTTCAAAGACTTAGAATGCTGTTGTTTGTATCATCTGGAATATTTAAAGCATCAATATTCCAAAACCATGAGTTAAAGCTAATGCTTAAAAGAATATTTGCAACATGTGTGACAAGGGGTTAATCCTTTCACAGCGTGAAAAGATCTTAGACACAAGAAACAAAGTGAACAGCTAATTTGAGAATGGGCAAAGGGCACATGCAATTACAAAAAATGAAATGACTAGAGAGGGTATGAAAAAAGATGTCAGCCACATCAATTCTCTTAAAAAGGTAAATTAAAACAAGCTTAGAGGGAGTTTCTCAATGTGCAGTCCTAGAACAGTTCAGGTCCTGCCTGGCTGCAGACTCTTCTGTCCCTGCTCTCAGTGACGTCAGGCAAGTCCCAGCTCCACATGTGTACAATGCTGTGATAATGATGGCCACGTCATACACTGGTTCTGAGGATCCATGGGTTCTTATTTACAAAGGGCTACCTCGTCAGTGTGTGGTGTACACCTGTATTCCCAGCATGCGGGAAACTGGGGAAAGAGGACGCTATACATCTGAGGGCCACTGATCTACACAGAGAGTTCCAGGCTAGCCAGGGCTATCTAGTCAGACCCAAATAAAACAAGAAGTTTGGCCATGACATGTGCCGATGTTTGGCTGCCAGAACATGCTCTCAGTCATGGGACAGGCAGTCTTGCAGAGGTGGCAGTGGCTCCAGAGTGCCCACAGATCTTTCTCACCAATATCATCTCTGTCTCTCACCAATGTATTGATGTCAGGACTTCCAAATTTGGTTTCTCCTGAGCTAGATTAAAAAAAAAAAAAGACATTACTCCTGTCTTGCATTCTGCATCACGTGCATAACACCTGCACCCACAGCCACCTCCAGGTGGGCCCTCTCTGATGACACCTGCTTTAGCCTCTAAGTGGCTAGGCAGCTGAACACAGTCAAGTGAACACTGGGAAAACATTTCTCCTAGGCTTCCCTTTGCCAGCAGAGTCGCAGAGGGCATGTTCTTCTCCAGGAATGTCTTTCGATGAGTTTCTCCTTTCATACCCTTGAACCTGTGATGGTGTCTGGCCAGTTTTTAGACACTGTTAAGGCTTCTGTCCTACTGTCCCAATGCAAAGCAAATGGTTTCTTTTTTTAATGGCGTCAGTATCTTCAGAAACCACGACTTCCTTACCTCCTGCTTTATAAGACCTGTTGTGAGAAGCCTGCCAGTCTCTCGGGCCTTTCTACCAGTTTTCCACTATAAACCTGGCTAAAAGCAGCCATCAATAACCCTGCCACAGCCTGAACATATTACTTTCTTGAAATTGCCACCACCAAATAAATTTGTCCATTACTTTAAAATTCACTCTCACTCAAAGTCTCAGGATATATAAAAAGGTAAATTTTTTTTTCAACAGGATTTAACATGAATAACCTTTACTCCAATTTCCAAGACAGTCTTCATTTCCACATGAAACTTTCTGATTACAGCATTAACTGCCCATGTGTCTCTTAGCATTCTGGACCTCTTAGCTCCCATCAGAATCATCAAACCCTGCTTACAGGATCTCATTTAAAAAAATATCTTTTAAATCAATTATATAAAATACTTAAAGTCTTACAAAATACTTTACATTTTTATGTAGTGTGTGTGTGTGTGTGTGTGTGTGTGTGTGTGTGTGTGTGTGTGTGTGAGAGAGAGAGAGAGAGAGAGAGAGAGAGAGAGAGAGAGAGAGCATGCACCATGGCACATGGGTGGAGACCAGAGGACACCTTGGAGGAACTGGTTCCGTTTTCCTACCGTCTGGTTTCTGGGGACTAAGACTGTCAAGTTTGTTCACTAGCAGAACTGATAGAATGAATCTCTTGTTATTATGGGAGAAGAGCTGAACACCTGCTCGACCCTAGTAGATTCCGCTCTTCTCCCGTACTTGGAATGTCTGTAGTGCGGTGGTTTGAATAAGAACGGCTCCTATGCTCTTACATAGTTGAATGCCTAGTCACCAGGAAGTGGAACTCTTTGATAGGATTAGAAGGATTAGGAGGTGTGGCCTTGTTGGAGGAAGTGTGACACTGGGGTGGGCTCTGGGGTTTTCAAAAGTCTATACCAGGCCTAGTTTCTCTCTCTTTCTCTCCCTTGGCCCATGGGTGTAGCTCTCAGCTACTGCTCCAGTGCTCCGGGAGCCACCATGCTCCCCACCGTGATGATAATGGACTCACCCTCTGAAACTGTAAGTCAGCCATCCCAATTAAATGCTTCATTTTAAAATAAGAGCTGCCTTGCTCACAGTGTCTCTTCACAACCAAAAAACAGTGACTAAGACAAGCAGTCACCACCCAACCACCCTAGGAGGTTAGGTAAGTGGTGTGACTGACTGAATCTTGGGGAGAGGAGAGGGTGATGAGAACGTACTTCCCTGGAGTTATAGGTTGGTTCTTTGGTGGAGAGTCATATCAAAAGTCATATCCAAATCACATGTGAAACAAGATGGAATCCTAAAAGCTGAGGAACTAGGTTGGACACAGACATGTCCCACTATGATAGGCTGAATCCCTGGCCAGTCATATCTCATGGACGGCTTCAAGTCGTCTAGGCTTCTGCTCAGATTCTTTTGAGCTATTCCCAGTCTTTATTAAAGCTGTTACCCACAGCCTCTTTAGGGTCTGGTGTGGCAAACAAAGGAGCAGGTGGGTATAGCCTCACAGCCTACCTATACCAACTTCTCTATAGGGCATGTAGCACCTTCTCTAGGGAGACCATGAGAGAAGGGTTAGACACAAAGAATGAGATGTGTTATAGCCAAGTGGGAGCAGTAAGAGCAATATAGGACACGGTGGAAGAATTTGAAAGACCTAGAAGTCAAACTTCCAAACCCATAGTATTCTGTAGGGGAAGCTGGCCCCTGGGAAACATTACACATGTCTACTAAACAAATCAATGATTAACACTGGCGTGCACATGGATTTCAGTATTTCTGTATTTGTAAATGGCTCTGTTTTGTGGGGAGAGGTTGAGACCGAGTTTGCCTGTATTGTACTGATCGCCTGGAAATTTCTACCTAGGTTGGGCTGCCTTGAAGTCATGGTACTCTTTTGTTCCTACCCACCTCTTTAGCTCTGTGAAAGAGAAACTCATTTTGATATTTATTAAAATGGTAATGAGGATTTCTTTTCAAGATTGTTGTAATGAGGAGTATGCAATTGGGGGAGAGATGAGGCATAAAGAACTGGGGAGTATGGAGGGGGTCAGTTAAGTGAGCAGATGGAAAATCTCCAAGACACAAAATCAAGGGTAGACAGCTTCTTGCTAAACTGATTTGACCGGATTTTGGTTAAAGGCAGACCAGAGCAATCAGACATCAAAAGTAGAGGAAGGGTTTGATCGAATATCAAGATGCTCCAATGTTGAGCATGGTGGGATTCTCACTAAACTGAACTAGTAAGATTCTTGCAAATCTGGACTGGGCAGGATGAAGAGAGGACCCAAGGATGAGAGGCAGGTCTGCCTCAAAGGAGCCTGTTTACAGTTTGGCCAGAAGAATCTTTGTTAATGCTCAATTAAAATGGACATATATAGGTTATGCATATGGTGTGGTTATTAATATTAAAAAACAAAAATGTATAACTTTTATCTTTGCTAACAGAAAATATCCTCTTGTGAGGTGTGAAAATGGAATGTAACATGGAATCCTGGGTTATCTCTGGACCAGAATTTATTTCTTTTTTATTTTTCCAATCAATGAGAGTTGATGGAATGTTTAGATTAGATAATAGTGGTGTAATTGATGGCTCTGCTCTGAGCTTGATTGTTTTGATTGAGAATGTCTTTTCTCTTAGAAAACACTCACGGAAGAATTTTCAATAAAGGAGTATCATGTTTTATTCTCAAATGGGTTTTGGAAGTGGTATTATGTATATTCAGGGGCCATCAGGGTAGAACATGCTTGGCAAATGTTTGTGCTGTGGGATAATGCTTTTGTACACTGGTTTAATAAAACACTGATTGGCCAGTAGCCAGGCAGGAAGTATAGGCGGGATAAGCAGACAAGGAGAATTCTGGGAAGAGTAAGGCTGAGTCAGGAGACTCCAGCCTTCTGTCCAGGGAGCAGCATGTAAACAGGAAAAGCCATGGAACACATGGCGACATATAGATCAACAGAAAAGGGCTGAGTTTAAGTGTAAGAGCTAGTCAGTCGTAAGCCTGAGCTAATGGCCGAGCAGTTATAGTTAATATAAGCCTCTGTGTGTTTACTTGGGTCCGGGCGGCTGTGGACTGAATGGGACACAGAAAAACTTTAGCTACATGTTTACATTTGGGGCTCAATGTAGGTGTGTGTGTGTGTGTGAGAGAGAGAGAGAGAGAGAGAGAGAGAGAGAGAGAGAGAGAGAGGGAGAGGGAGAGGGAGAGGGAGAGGGAGAGGGAGAGGGAGAGGGAGAGGGAGAGAGGGAGAGGGAGAGAGGGAGAGGGAGAGGGAGAGGGAGAGGGAGAGGAGGGAGGAGTTTGTGGTTGCAAGTGGAGGACAGAATGATCTCAGGTTTCATCCTTGGGAGTGTCATCCTCCTCCTTTGAGACAGGGTCTCTCCTTGGCCTGCAGTTCACCAGTTAGGCTAGAGTGGCTCCTTGGCCCCAGGGAGTCTCTTGCCCTTTTTATGTGCATTAGCAATTGTGCTCTTTTCTACTTTCCTGAAAATTAAAGAAACAATGGGGGTAGGGGAGTGAGAACCTGGATCCTGGATTCTTGAGTCAGTCTCTCTCTCTCTCTCTCTCTCTCTCTCTCTCTCTCTCTCTCTCTCTCTCTCTCTCTCTCTCTCTCTCTCTCCTATAGGGGCAGCATTACAGAGAAACTGCCAGCATAGATCTAGTCCCAAGTACTTTTTTCTGTTTTTCCCCAGATGTTGCTAACATCAGAAATTTCATATATACAATGGTCACAACAAAATGTGTTATATACAATTGTCACAAGGAACATATAATAGAAATACATTTATGAGATATAGTTCTAGAAGTTCTATAAATGTCAATCTTCTCCCTTTCCAAGTGTGCCTCTTAATATTTTTGAGAATAGGTAAATATTAAATCCAATGCTCAGAAATTTCTTTGCAGTTTATTACAGTTTACAATTTATTTGCAATTTATTCACACTAATCGTTCACACAGTACTCCACACACGTGATACATAGTCACCCCTTCAGGCATGTTATCCATGGGGCCAACACTTGCCTACATCTTGTCTCATCTGGTCATCCCAGCATCTCTATGGAGTAGAAAGGGTCCCATTATTATTCCTCTTTTATATATTTACTAATGGAGGCTCCAAGAAGTTGAATGATGAGCTATGTCCTAGGTTAGCTGATAAATGGCAGAGTCTGATGGTGAATCTTATGGCAAAGTGAAGTTACTGTTGTGCTTATATATGAGCAAGTGCAAAGTTTTGCAAAGTCCACTGAATCTCTGTTATTATATGTGACCATAATCACTCCAGGATTTTAAAATGGGATTCTGAGTTCTTCCCTAGCCATGTGCAAGGCCCTTGATTTCATCTGCAGCAATATAAATACAACAAATAAATACAATAAAAATGAGCTAGGCCTCGTGGTGCACGGCTGTAATCCTGGCTACTTGGGAGGCCAAGGAAGGAGGATTGTAAGTTCAAGTAAGTAACTTAAGCAACTTAGTAAGGCCAACTTTTGTAGCTAGAGTTTTCCTGCCTTGTCCACAGTCAGGACAAATCTCTGTCACCCGCCAGTCCCACAGCTGCTCAGATCCAACCAAGTAAACACAGAGACTTATATTGCTTACAAACTGTATGGCCGTGGTAGGCTTCTTGCTAACTGTTCTTTTTTTTTTTTTTTTTTTTTTTGGTTTTTCGAGACAGGGTTTCTCTGTGTAGCTTTGCGCCTTTCCTGGAACTCACTTGGTAGCCTAGGCTGGCCTCGAACTCACAGAGATCCGCCTGGCTCTGCCTCCCGAGTGCTGGGATTAAAGGTGTGCGCCACCACGCCCGGCTGCTAACTGTTCTTATAGCTTAAATTAATCCATTTCTATAAATCTATACCTTGCCACGTGGCTCGTGGCTTACCGGCATCTTCACATGCTGCTTGTCACGGCGGCGGCTGGCAGTGACTCCTCCCGCCTTCCTGTTCTTTTTTTCTCCTCTCTGTTAGTCCCGCCTATACTTCCTGCCTAGCCACTGGCCAATCAGTGTTTTATTTATTGACCAATCAGAGTAATTTGACATACAGACCATCCCACAGCAAACTTTAGTAACTTAGTAAGTAACTCAAAATAAAAAAGGAAGGAAGGTCTGGGGACATAGGTCACTTGGTGGTAAAGGTCCTGGGTTCAATACCCAGTACTGAAAAAATAAAACAACAACAAACAAATGAATAAAAACAAGAAGAACACCCCCCCAAATCAAAGAATCTTGCTTATTTAATTTCTCTGTTCATGAAGAACCATCAGTGTGAGCATGAGTTGGACACTTTGGAGCTGAACAGACACCGAAGCAAAGACCATAAATGTGGTATGCATCTGCTTCCTTTAGGAACATTTGCTAGCAGCCAGCATTTCAGAACCTTTCCATCTTAATTGTGTGTACACTCAGGGAAGTTTGTCTTCAGTACTTAGGTCCAGTCACCTCGAGGCTTACTGCGGAGAGGATAATGAATGCCTAGTCCCTAGCTCCTGGCATTTCAAGTTGTTTAGCTGTGAATCATTTGCTCTTCACCACAGAAGCGGGGAGAAACTTTGCGATTCAGAACCACTTGCTTTTCTAAATAGGACACCTTTTCCCTGGCTACAGCCACCCTCATTCCCAGGACGGCATTCTTGTCATCTTGGAGCTGGTCTAGGTTGTTCCTGAATGCAGCCCCATACTTGGCAGGGGCACAGCCGAATTTATGGCTCAGAAGAAAGCATCTACCTGGATCAGCAATATTCCACATTGCTGAAGACCCTTCAAATGAAAGACAGTCATATAGACAACCCAGCATGGGAGGGCAGTAGTTTCCAGACCTACTTAAATCAAGGGTATTATTTTTGCTGCTCTGGAAGACCCATTAACTTGGAAACCGACATTCTGAGCCTAGAAAACCTCTTCATTTCTTCAGGAGATTTCTCTACACTTCCCTGGGTCTTTGGAGAGTTTCAATATGGTTGTCCAAACTTGAGTCGGACAACTTCCTGAATAGGAAGAGCCAGGTCTCATTGGCTCATTAGCGCCATATAACGACTGTACCCAAACCCTGTGTTCTAGATGCCGCCTCCCATCGTTCGACCTTGGTTTTTCCCTGTCATATCCTATTTCAGGCGTGTTTTCTCTTGCCATACTATATATACACACAGATATATATGTGTATATATAGTCTTACAATATAACATCGCACAATATACGTTTAGTATGTGAATTAATGAAATGAATAAGAACATCTCGATGGCTAAGAAGAATCATCAAGCAAAACTACAGGAAATTCCTAAAGGATATCACGGAGTGTTTGCTGCACTAGAAGACCATGATGGAATCCCAGCGCTACTGCCTTCTATTGATGGGCGGCCAGATTTGAGGAAAGGTAGTGGCGACTCTTTCCTGAGCCACAGTTGGGCGTCCCTCGCGGCTCAGGACTTTGAATAAACTTTCTTGAGCCCTAGGAAAGATCCAGAGAAAAGACCAACTGACGTCCGGACAATACATCATCATCAGTTGGGGGAGGCCAAGGGATCCTATCTGGAAAGGTGGGGAGTAAGGCTGGTTCGAGTGTTTCAGTCTGCTGCAGTCTAGAAACTCTGCCTCAGTGTCGCCTAGCCTTAGACAGTATGTTCAGGCCCTCCTGGGACGAGTCTCTCTCCTTCTGCGTTTAGAAATGCCCATCACCACTTTGGGACCTGGCAGAAGTGGGAGGAGCCAAACCCTCTCTAGACCCTCCCCCTTGGTTGAAAGTCTTGGGAGTTACTGGTATGCGTGAGTGAGTTCTGGGGAGTTACTGGTGTGCTTTAGCCCCGAGCAGGTTTTGGGGACACGCACCCGAGCGTCCTGCAAGGTGATCTTGCTCCCAGGGATTGGGGCGCTCTGGGGTGCTGCAAGCCTGCATTCGTTGGTATCTACGAGGCGTCTTGGAGCGCTCGTTGAAATTCCGGGAGCAATAAAGAAACTTCTCACCCTCTTTTGCTCCTGTTTTCGGGTGGGAAATCAGTGCTCGAGTGGTTTAATTTCCCATCCTAATCGGACTGTGTAAAAATCGTGCACCGAGCGACTGAGCCAAGCTCTGCAGCCCGGCTGTCCCGGGTCGGCATGCGCCTAAAACACCCTGCAGTTCTGGGCTATCGCTCCGGTGTGAGCGGGTCCGGACGGGCCGCAGAGGGCGTCTGGAGACCGGAGAAACCGCGGCCGCCTGGCCCGTGGCCTCGGCCGGGGCTGTCCCTTTAAATCCTGGAGGAGGCAAAGAGAAAAAAGAAAAGAAAGAATAAAGACACCGAGCCCCCAGCGTTGGGTGGCTCTGCCGGGTCCCCCGCGCGCCGCCCCTGCGTAGGGACCTGACTCCAGCTCGCTGCCCGCGCGGGTCCTGGGCGTCCCCGGCAGCGCCGCCCACTCGCCAGCGACTGTCAAAATAGAAATTAGCGGAACCGGGAGGAGGCCGGGCCGCAGCAAGTGCATGTGTGGCAGGGCGGGGAGGGGGCGGGCGCGAGCGAGCCAGAGAGAGGCGACCGCACACATCCGGGCCCTTTAGCCCCGTGCGGCCCCCCGAGCCGTGGGCGCGGGCGCTGGGCTCGGGGCGCGGGGCTGCCAGCCGCGGTGCGGGAGGCGGGGCGTGCGGAGGGCGGAGGCGCGGCCCCGGGAGGGAGGAGCTGCCCGCGCGCCCGCCGCTCGGCTGCACACCCGCTGGAGCAGCCCCGCCACGAGACTCTGACAGCGGCGCGGCCCGCGCGGCTCGGGAGCGCAGGGACCGACGGACAGCGGCGGAAAAGGAGGACGCGAGCGCTGCGGCCGGGAGCCAAGTGCGGGAGGCGCGCGGGGTCGGCGGCGCGCAGAGGTGAGCGGCTCCGCGCGCGGGCTGTCAGGGGTCGGCTTCGGTACCTCAGCTGCCTAGGCGGGTCGGGAGGTCGCGGGGCTCCGCCAGGGTGGCTGTGCATCCTCGGCGCCCCCGAAGCGATGGCAGGGCCGTTGCTAGGAGGCAGGAGGTCCGCGCGTCCCGGGGCGCCGGCGAGGGCAGGGGCGCGCTCCATCGCTGGGCAGGAGGCGGGGGGCTGCGGTGGCTATTCAGGGGCTCCGTGCGTGCGGCAGCCATGCAACCGAAGGAGGCGGGCGGAGGCAAAGAGGGAGAGAAGGAGGGAGGGGAGAGCCAGCGGAGAGTGAGCCAGCGAGCGGGCGCCGCGCCTCCTGGCTGGCACCGCGGCCTGGAGCGAAGTGGCGCGCGGGGCTCGGAGGGAACTTCTGCCGGCGCGTGCGGCCCCGGTCTCCGCGGCGCCTCCGGGCCCGGGCTGGGCGGGGCGGGGCGGGCCTCTCGGCAGCCACAGGTGGTTTCTGCCAAAAGTTTTGCTGTACTTCTGCCGGGAAGGCTAGAGAGCATTTTGGACAGTGACAGTTCTCTGGTACTTGGGCACCCGCAGTTCGCGCTGTCTTTTCTTGAACATTAGGAAAGGGGTTGTCAAAGGTGGAGGGGATCCGGTACTTCTCAATGAGACCCAAGGGTTGCCTGGCGGCTGGGACCCAGGTGCCGCTCAGATGAGCATCTTAGCTACCGGTACAGGGGGGAAGTTGAGGTTAATGGGCGCACGCACATAATTCCTCCAGGCCTCGATAAAGCGAAGCATAGCCTGCCCGGGAACCTGCCATCCTAGTTGGGCGGCTGGAGATCTCTTCCTAGCGACACACTCGGAAAACCGCGTGCGCGTCTGTGCTCACGGTGTGCGCGTCTCTTGCTAGGTTGACAGTGAATTGTCTCCGACCGCTGTGAGGCTTTGTTATTCGCGCTGTTGGTCTGGTTTCACCAGGAGGAAGGCCCGGGCAGCCTGGAAGGAACCGGCAGGTTCCCTCACCTTTCAAATCTGCATAGCTGTGGAGACAAGCATTCAATCAACCCTTGAGTCCACTGCTCAGGGCAGAAGCAGCTGAGGTTCCTGGCGTGTGCTATCACTGCAGAGCTAGGGCTGGGGTTTCTGGGGCTTCTGAGACCGAGAAGGGAGTAGAGCCGAGAGGAGAAAAACACTTAAGAGAGGATGTGCTGTGTCCAACGCTGAGAGGAAAAAGTCTGAGGTTCTGTGGCTTGGCTCGCTTCCTTATTGGCTGGGTTATACAGGGCAGCCAGGTAGAACCACCAGGGTAGGTCAGGTTTAGGCTGAAAGAAATCATTATTCCCAGAGAGGGTCTGATACCTGGGTGTTGCAAGTAGGTACAAAACCGCTGAGAGTTGGAAACACTCAGTCCTTCATTCTCCTTGGTCCTGTTCACACTCGCTATTCCCCCGCTAAGCCCGCCCACAAAGCGTAAACGAGCAGGGAAGGGGTTCGCTTTAAATGAGGCCACACGATTTGGGGAAACAGACTCTAGGCATCAAGAGAACTCATTCTATAATGAGCAATCCCAAGACCCAAGAAGGCGGTAAGTGACCTACCATAATGGTAAAGGAGCAAGAAACTAGAAATGACATCAGCAGCCCACATCAGCCTTGTGGACTTGTCCACAGAAGTGCCACTCCTAGACCCTGAGCCTATTATGGGCTTATTATCTGGTACTTTCTAAATTCATGTTTTCCAGCAAAGAGATCCGGTTTCCTGCCCCCCCTCCCTCCATCCTTGACCTAACAAAATCAAGATTGTCACTGCAAAGTCCACTGTGACATGGTCCCAACTTTTCCTACACCCTCATTGCCCCAGATCTCCCAGATTCCTTGGGCAACATAATGTGGCTTGATTAGCCAAGATGAGTGTACAGCTTGTCATGCTGAAGCACCCACTTTCTGGAGGATGCCAGAACTGTTTTCCTGGTAATTAGGTTTTACAGATATTTTTGAAAGGGAGCCCAATTTTGGATCAATTACACTTGGACACAAATTCAGAGCTGTTGTGGATACCAAATGAGAGAGATGAGCAATTATCTGGGGGTGTTGGAATGAATGTTGTTATGAGTATTTGACATAGCTATTAAGCATCAATGAATGGGTTCTCAGTAAATGTTTTTTACTCTGTACTTTATTGAGTAAACAAGTGTCTTAATTAAAAAGAGATTCGAATTGGCCACTTATATTTTAGCCACTCTTTCCTCACCAGTGTATGTGGTGTGTGTGTGGGGGTGAGGTGGGGGTGGGTAGAATGATCATGATTAAGAGAACTTTTTTTCTTCAAACCAAGATATTCTAGGGCAAGGCTTAGCCTTCAGTCTGTAATGTTGTAGATGGCCAGGCAGAACCTTATTAAGTCAAACTAAGACTGGGTGTGGTATGTGTCAATCTGTATTAGTCAGAAATTACTATAAGAGGGACATTCTCTAAGTTTTATTGCCCTCAAGGACATGCAGTATGGAGAATTCAAGGCTAACAGGGCCACAGTGTGTCATTTCCCAGGTCTCTTACACAGGATCAAAGTCCCCATACCCATGCTTGGAATGCTGTAGAAAAAAAATAAAAACAAACAAAAAACCGTGATCTGGAATATTTTGCTAATGTCTTTCACTTCTATTGCATGTTAATCTCATCAGCATCCTCAAGAGCTAGACAGATGTAGAAACTGAGGCAGAATGAGGGGGAATGGTTTCTAGTGCATTAGCCTGCTTAGCTTGGGCTTCCAGGAGATAACTTGCAAGAACTTCTCCAGCAATGCTTCCAGACCATTGTCCTTCCCAGCCCTGAAGTTACAGAGGGATGTCACAGTGACAGTGGACTGGAGGCCGGTCATCAGGGCGCCTTCTTCTCTAACCCCACGGATGCTGGCTTACCGTCCTTCCTCTTGTAGAAGGCTATGGGAACTTGGGGACTTGAAGAACCAGCTGGCTGAGGCTGGGGCAGGGGTGTGGGATCTATGTCTGTGCAGGACTGAAGGAGTCAGTCTATTTATAAATGCCCTTCCGCTCCTGGAAGAGGAGACTCAAGGGTCTGGAACCATTTGCAATACTGACTTCTCTCCGGGGTGACTGCGTCCCATTGAAAAAAAGCCTGCCACCCAACCATGTCAGATTGACCCCTGATCTGGGAAAAAGATCCCGCGGGGCTTTCTGAAGCCTTGCTGCCTTTGGGCATTTCAGTTCCAAGGACTCCCTAGAGTCAGCATGTGCAACTCAGGTGCTGTTCCCCAACACTGCATAGGAGGATACCTGTGGAGCCACCCCCCCCCCCCGCCCCCCAGAACCGAAATACCGAATAAAGTGCAGTTGGCTTTTAAAAGCAATGGCAGC
The DNA here is from genome assembly GCF_049852395.1 of Peromyscus maniculatus bairdii. Taxonomy (NCBI): domain Eukaryota; kingdom Metazoa; phylum Chordata; class Mammalia; order Rodentia; family Cricetidae; genus Peromyscus; species Peromyscus maniculatus. Next base: position 67,223,195 of record NC_134870.1, read on the forward strand.
AACTATTTTTATGCAGGAGATTGTGAAAGTGGCAGATTAGACATGGCCCCCTCTGACTCCAGAGGCATTTCTGTGTGCTGCTGGAGGAGGTCTGAGGCTTGCTTTCTCCACTTGCCCCCACCCCCATCCTAATGCCCCCCCCCCACCACTTATTCCTCACACCAATCCCAAATCCTCTTCTGTCCTTGATCAATAGTACCTGCCACGATGATGCTACTTACAACTTCATTCCCGAGGCTCCAGACTTTCTGCCTGGGCTGGTGGTAGCGGAGGAAGAGGGGTGGGAAAACCACTCTGTTGTGTTTGAATTGACCTGCCTGTAAGAACCAGCTCAGGGACTCACAGCAGCCTTCACTTAGGTGGGAAGACTTGAAGGAGAATCCCCAGGCATAAAGGAGAATTGGTATAGGGCCTCAGGGCTTTTGGTTAGCTCTTCTCTATGGGCTCAGCGTCCAGCTCACAAGGCTGGCTGCAGGAACAGTTTGCTTGAACCAATACCATGGGATGTGCATGGTGAACAGGGATCAGATTGGCTTCTTTATTGACAGTGTGGTATGGAGGCATGTTGGGAGGGCAAGGATGTAGAGCAGCAGAGTGTGGGTGAGAAGAGGGGCGGGTTGTCCGACCAGCATTTTGAGGTCCTTGAGGCCAAGCTAATTGACCACTCACTACCACCAGGCACGCTAGAAGCAGCCTTCATTGACTCAGGAGCGGGGGATGAAGTCCTTTTCTGTGGTCAGGCCGGCCTCCCCCAGTGGGCATGCACTAAGGCTCCACAGGAAGGCAGGCTGGGTCTTGCATAGCCTGGCCACTAGGAGCTTGGTCTCTAGCCCTTCCTTCCCCACTCCTTGTTTCCTGAAGGAGCTCTCCATCCTGGTCTGCTAGCCTTCCCTGTGCGTCTTCCAGCTGGCTTTGCCTTGTCCTTTGGGTCGTAGCTGAAAGACAGCGTGTATTCTTTCCTATACCCAGGGCTCCTGGGGAGTGACTTTGGTCCTCTGCTGCTTGACTTCCTCACTGGAGTGTTAGCACCAGGAGGCCAAGGACCCTGCTTAAATGTCTGCCGTTGTTTCCTCCACATCAGAGCTGGGCTGGCACCCCGAAGTCAGTAGTGGAGTGAGTGTGCCTGTTAGAGCTGTTGGGATGTGTGAAGAAGAGGCGGCCAGGATCTCTGTGCTCTGGGTCCCTTCAGCCCAGAGACAGAAAAGAAAGCTTGTTATAGGTGCTCTGATGTAGGGCATGAAGGGAATGTGGAATTCAAGAAGCACGGGCCATTGCCAAGGGTGGCTTGGGTAGAGAAATCTCTACTGGTGGCAGGGCTGAGCTAACCATCTCCCCCCCACCCCCGCCACTCTGGTGAGCAAGAGTCTGAGCATAATGCCACCCTTGGAGAGTGAGGAGCTGTGTTTTTCCACCAGTTCCATTCATTGGCAGCCTCTTCAGAACAGCCGCGGACAGCTGTCTGCCAGCATGAATACAAGGAGGGCTCCTCTCCAGGGCCAAGGGGGCACACTCAGCCCCACAGGAGGAGGGGATTCCATTAGTGTTTCACACCCCACCGACTTCCAAACCCCACTGAAACAGTGCCTATAAAAACGGGCTCACACGCAAACCCAAAGAAATGATTAACATTCCGGTTACCGCTACCCCTTTCTGATTATCAGAGCACTGCTAGTCATTATAGAAAACCTGGAAAGTGTGGGAAAGAGTAAAATTAAGACAAAACTGCCGCAGCCCCCTAAGTTCCTGCTTTCCACTGCAGTCTCTTTCTATATCCACAAATGGACGTATAGAAAGAGAAGCATACATGTATGGCTGCATGGCTTCCCCAGACTTAACCCACTCCGTCTCCCCCAAGCTTGTCTCCTGGGAACCTAACCCTCACATTCCCACTGTCAATCACTGATGATGGAGGAGAAAGAGGCCCCATACTCTCTAAAAAGAGCTTGGGTAGCTTTAGCGTCTGTACTGTGAATAAAGAAAACTGTTGTGTTTTCCAGCACCCCAGCACACTGGGGAGGTGGCTCACGCTTCCCCCTGTACCATCACGCTAAGGACAAGGGGTCTGTGGTACTGCATACATACTTTGGAATGTTTGGAAGCATATTCAGCGTGGATGTATAGCTTTTTTTCAAGGACTGTACGATACTTCTTTATGTCTTCTATAAAAGAGATTTTTCAGTGCCCATGACCTATGACCTAAAGCTAACAGAGACAGGAAGAATCTAAGAAATATAAACCTATGTCATCCATTAGTGTTTTAAGGCTTCCCTGGGGATGTCCACTACTCCTTTAGGGGTGTGTGGCTACTGCCTCCCTCACTTTTGTGTTCATGGCTTGGAAACATGGCTGGCATGGATGAAATACAAAATCCTTCCTGTGGGAGGGGAGACCCTGATGAGGTCCATTGGAGGTCAAGGTCTCTTCAGAGTGATCTGGGCTGGGAGGTCGGGGCAGGAGGTGGGGGCGTGGAGAGCAGAGAGTAGCCATTCAGGAAGGCTGACTTCTGAGACAGCATCAGCACATTGCAGTGGGCTTCAGTGAGTCTTAATGAAATCTTATGTAAAAGCGTAGAAGACTCAACTCCCTGGAGACCACAAGCAGAGGGATCCAGGTCGGAGGAATAGAAGGGTGCAGAGCTGAGCTTCAGGGCCGCAAGCAGCTCTGCAGATTGGTGCTCGTCAGGGCCCAGAACCTAATCCCAGCAGAAACTGAGTCCTTGGGATTTTGAGGCCCCTCCTCTCCTCTAGTTTATCAGAAAAGGAGACTGAGGCTGAGGAGTTAGGGGCGAATGAGGAGCATAGCATTTGGGGCTGACCAGCACCAAGTCCATCCATGGCTTTGCCACTTTCCTGAGTCACGATGGCATGGTATGTTATTTAACCCCTCTGCTGTATAACGGCAGTGCTAGCTTAACAGGGTGGTCAGGATATCGTGGCATTTAACATGTGCATGTGAGTGCACCCACGCACACTCTTGAGCATGCACAGAAAGGGGAGGGATATATATATACATATATATATATATATATATATATATATATATATATATATATATATATATATATATAGTTTAGAGTAGCCTAGCAAAGAACCAAGGACTATTGCAGGAAGTCACCATTACTTAGTCATTTTGTAATTTTGTTTCTAACCGGAGGCAGGAGTGGAAGATGAGACAAAGTACAGACATTCTCGAACATCCTAGACTTTGCTGTCCTCTGTTCCCATCTTTCCAAGCTGCCACCTATTTCAGAATGACGATGTTGGGGGTAACTGCTTTACCCATGGGCAGAGTTAACATCACTCACAAGGTACCGCTGCACCCCTCCTCTGCTTCCCCACCTCGAGTGGAGGAACAAGCACACTCATTCAAGCCAGGATAATCTGCTCAGCCCTGCTGAGGGGCACACTGCTTCCTCCTGCACATGGGCACCCACCGGTCTTCCCAATGAAGACTATTGGCTTTAATTGGCAGGCAGGAGCAGGTCAGTTTTATTGACCTTGGGTCAAGTTAGAAAGCAGCAGAGTCTAATAGGAATTTATGATGTACCATCTACACACGCGAAACATTTCTGGTCGCTACATTTTTAAAGTAAAAGAAAATGGGTAAGATGAATTTTAGTGATGTATTTTATTTAGCTCATTCTAGCTCAAATATTATCATTTTAACATGGGTCACTAGATCTGTTTCAAATGCTCACCAGCTCCCAGGCTGGTGGCTGCTATTCTGGACAGCCAAGAAAGCCTGGGGGCACAGGTTAGGAGGGTTAGTCCTGGGGAGGCAGGGACTATGTGGGGGCTGTGCAGCGAGGGAGAGTAGCCCAGCACCGGGGTGGGGGGAGGGCATCACAGGCAAGCGAATTGCAAGGGAGGCAAAGGACAGGAAATTGACATTTATCCTGCCTCTGTGACGGGTGTATGCTCTGTGCCTCAGGCGGGGGAGGGTGGTATTCCACTCTCACAGGCCTCAGTTTCTCCATCTGTCTGAGAAGTCAGATTATTTTCAAGAGCACTCCTTCCATAGTACCCTCTGGTTTCTGAGAGAAGGACATGGGAAGCCAGTTTGGCCACGGTAGATTAGGAAGAGATGGGCTGTGGGAGCAGGTTGGTGGCAGAGGCGACTTTGGGGGCCCACGCCATCTTCAGCCTGTACAGTCGGCTCTCTAAGAACGGACTGTGTCCAGTCACCGAGGCAAGCTGTTACCGAACGTGCTTTGGAGGTGGACGAGGGCGTTGCCGTGTTGAAACAGTGACATTTTCATTGTGCTACAGTTCTGAAGCTGCCTTCTGTCCCTGGTCATCCCAGAGGGCTGTGAACAGAGACCATTAAAAGATGGGAGTGGCTGGGCAGGAAATATTAGCACACAAAAAAGGGAACTTTTTCAGCTCTGTCATTAATGGGCACCGGGCCTGTCCAGAGAGGATGTGGAAGAGGGAGGGATAGGGCAGGCGTGCTTGGAGGGAAGGGTGCGACCTAGTGTATTTTCGGCTTCTGAAGTCAGAGCCTCTGCTTTTCCTGTGCTCTGGCGAGGAGCACTTGGGGTTCTGTCTCTTTACCATGCCCCTCTAGAAGGGGGAGGAAGCACTTGCGCGATCTCTCTCTGTCTTTCTGTCTGTCTCTGTCTCGCTATCTCTCTAGGAAGAGCTCTGCTGTCTTTTTAGGCATGTTATCATTATCTAGCTAGCTTGTGATTCCCCAAGGAAACCCCATCTCCCAGACAGAAAAGAGGCCCAAACAGGCTGGACCAAATGAGGGAAGCGAGGCTCAGAAGGGCTGCATGACTCTTGAAATCCACTCCAGTGGGCAGCAGAGGACTGGACGCCAGAACTGGAGCCTCTGTCTCCCCCAAAGCCCGGGCCTGTAGGGTTTTTCTCTTCCATGATTCACAGGTAATTCCTTGGACTGCTTTGAACCTTTTTTAAAATAAGGATTTCTCTTCTATGTTTTCATAAACTACATTTTTATTACTTTCCACACATTGTTTGCTTTGAATTTTTAATTTAATTTTTTTTCTGAATAGGTCAACAGTTACATGGTTTAAAATTCAAAAGATACAAAAGGGTATTTGAAGTGAAACATCTTTTTCTCACAGCTGCTGGTCTCCTTCCCTGGGGCAGCTTCTATTCATGATTTCTTCAGTTTAAAGACATATAGCATGCATAAGAAAACATAGATGTGGAGGTACACACATGAATGCGTGCTTTTAATATTTTCAACCAATTACAAACAGATCAGACCATTGCATTTTATTTTTCTATGTTCTTTTCAATATGTCTTTAAGATATCCTTTTAAAATTACATTTTAATATTTATTACCTTTTCCTTCTTTCAAGGAAAGTCAGTTCTTTCCTTCCATCATGTAAGTCTCAGGAATCAAATGCAGGTTGTTTGTCAAGAGCCATACGCACAAAATTCTCTCAGCAGCCCATCTTGGAGATATCTTAAAATCTGACTGATTATTTGATGACTCCTAATACATGGATATTTTGGTTTCCAGCCTTGTGTTGATACAATACCCAGTGATGTTTTTTAATGAAAACACCCCTGACTTTTCTGTGTATGAAGAACTTTTCAGGAAGAGTAAGTTTGCTACCTCTGTGCACAAGATATTTCAGAGGATAAAATGTCTTAATTCCTTAAGGATTAAGAGTAGAATGAGGGGTTAGGAAGATGGCTTTGTCATCTGACTGCAGGGTGGCACCCAGATGTAACTCCAGTGCTGAGGAGAAGACAGGGGATGACTAGGACTTGCTGGCCAGCTAGTCTAGCAGATCACGGAGCTCTGGGGTCAGTGAGAGACCCTGTCCCAAAGAATAAGATCCTGAGGGTTAGAAGAAAACACTTGAAATTGACTTGTGATCTCCATGCATCACACTACACCAGGTGTAGTGGTCTACACACACACACACACACACACACACACACACACACACACACACACAAAGAGAGAGAGAGAGAGAGAGAGAGAGAGAGAGAGAGAGAGAGAGAGAGAGAGAGAGAGAGAGAGAGAGAGAGAGAGAGAGAGAAACGTTGAGCTGGACTTCCTGGAAAACAAATGTAGTCAAACTTGACCTATCCAGCTGATGCTTCCGGAGGTCCTACCGCATGAGAGGTAAAGATGGGGCCCAAGAGAGGAAAGGGTTGCAGGGCAGCACCCACACTTTGGTGCTGCATAGTGACAGACTGGAGCAGTCTTGCCCGCATGCTGGGGAGAAGTTGTCTAACCCGTCATTGGCTACAGCCCCGGTGAAGGAGAAGAAGCCCCACAGTGTGGTGTGTTCTGGGCCCCACGGATGAGAGGTGGGTGTAGAGCATTAGGAAGGTGTCCAGGACAGTTGAGAGCAACAGTGACTTGTACAAAGCACCCCTGCTGTCTGCCCTTGGTCCCTCTCAACTGCCTCTCCCAGTCCTCCAGAGGGCAGAGCCTTGGACTCTGTCCCCCTTTGGCCTTGAGAACTTTGGAACCCTTCTATGTCCAAAGCAGTCAGGGCTGGCTTCAGAGTCTAATGAGCAAGTGTTAGTTGGGCCAATCCCTTCACATCGATTAGGCCGTGATGGTAGAGCCAGGCAGACAGGGGCTGTGGCCATTAGTGAGAGACTAACCTCACTTTATGGAAGGAAGTACACTTTCCTGTCCGACCTGGAGTCTGGGGTTCACCTCTGTGTATCAGCAGCTTGCTGTTTCCCTCTCAAATTTAGGGTGATCTGCTTTACATTAATGCTGGCCTGAATTTGGGCAGCCTGCTTTCTGAAACAGCCCCAGGCTGTGAGGACAGACCCTGATCAGGTGAGCTACAGTTGCAGATGGGTCCTGAGAGCACCTGCTCTTGAAGAATCTACTATTTTTTGTGTATTTAGAGAAGTAAGCTGTGACCCCGTGGGACCCAGATATATTTGGGCTCTTGTGGTATCGTTAGTCTTGGGCTTAGTTCTCCAGGGCACAGGGGAAATCCAAGACAGGGTTTTGTGTTCAAGGATCCAAAGATCTCTTTGGAAGATGTCGATGCATACTGGACATATGCAATCCTTATGCTGGTGACCGCATGATACAGTGTAGCTTGGAAAGGCTATACTGGTTTAAAGAAGGGCAGTGATTTGCCATGCAGCCTGGGCATTGTGAGACTTGACCTCTGGAAGGGAGCTTGGGGGAGGAAAGGAAATGACACGATGGAGCAACTGCTGCGTTGTAAGCTCTTCCTAGTTGTGACATGGCCATTAATTCTCACAACGACTTTCAATTCAACATTATCATTCCCATTTAGCAAATGAAGAATTAAGGCTTAGGATGTTTAGGTTAGCTTGCTTGAGGTGGTGTACCTGGCAGGAAGCAATTAGGGAAGTGACAGAGCTAATTCCACAGCCCATATTTTATCTATTACATTGAAAATTGAGTGTTCAGGGTTGGAGGACAACCTTGGGCAAGGGAGTCGTTGGGGAACCAACATGACATGGGCTAAGCAATGATGCGTCCCTCCAGAAGCAGAGTGTACGGGACCAAGAGGAAACACATCTAGTTAGGGAAGCAAGTCTGAGGAGATCATTGCAAAATTCAGTGATTGCCTGGTTGGACCGCCCTGCCTGATTCATCGAATGCTGCTATGCTTCAGGGGTGTCATGGTTTGAACTCCATCCTTAAGGGATGAGAACTTAGGAAGAAATAAGCCGTTAGATGTCCAGAAGTAAAACTAAACATTCGAGTCCAGCACCACACCACCACATGGGGATGATTTTTAAAAATCACCATCATGCCAGGTGGTGGTGTTGCATGCCTTTAATCCTAGCACTCAGGAGGCAGAGGCAGGCGGATCTCTGTGAGTTTGAGGCCAGCCTGGTCTACAGAGCGAGTTCTAGGACAGCCAGGGCTACACAGAGAAACCCTGTCTCGAAAACAACAACAATAGCAACAAAAAATCATTATCATCATGTCCATCGTCATCATGGTTTATAGGTAAAGTCCAGGAGACAACATCCAGGAGTCAGTTTTCTCCTTCTGCCCACGGGCTCCAGAGATCAAACTCAGGCATCAGGATGGAGTGGTAAGTGCTTTTACTCACTGAGCTGTCTTGTGAGCCCCGGGATGATTTTTGGTATTAGCCAATATCTCTTTCATATAGCATTTTGGGAAATTAACTTTGGAATCTTATAAAGCACTGCCATAAAGATATAACTACCAGCACAAAGGAAACCAGGCTGCTAAATTCAGGAGTTAAGACATCACAGAAGTTTGTACGTGTTTTATGGATTTGCAGAGGGGAAATCCTGTTTCCCCTCTGTGAAATCACATCACTTACTATCATTGCCAAAGGCCCCGAGAGGGTAAGCATTCCTTTCTCACTAGGGCCACGCTGGGTGGCGTGGGCCACGCAGTGTGTCCTGTCAGGGTAGAGAGTTGACAGGAGCAGAGGAATTGATTTGAGGGATAGTAAATCTTGCATATAGTGATCAGGCTTTAGATGTGGCATAGAGATTCAAGGACCCCATCCCAAGGTCCCAGTTTGCATAAGCTTCCTCCAGCAGATTTATGTCCGTCTTTGTAATCTCAAGGTTTCTCTGTCCTAGCACTGTTACAAATAAAACAAACCACTTAAGAAAATATGCTTGTCTGCTGTTTTTTCTGATGGTCTCTCACCTTTGTTGATCTGTCTCAGTGAAAGATTAGTAGGTGGAATATCTGCAGCTCACCTAATGAGATTCAGCTCATCTCAGGCTGTGTGCGTGTGTGTGTGAGCGCGCTGTTGGGTATCTTCATCTCAGGCTCTGTCTCAGGCTCTGTGTGTATGTGTGTGTGTGTGTGTGTGTGTGCTGTTGGGTATCTTCATCTCAGGCTCTGTGTGTGTATGTATGTGTGTGTGCACACATGCATGTGCACTGTTGAGTGTCTCCCTCTATCACACTCCTCTCCTCCTTACTTTTCTGAAAGAGGGTCTCTCCAGGAACCCGAGGCTTACCAATTGGGCTAAACTGGCTGCCTGGTCACCAAACCCTGTTGATGGTTTTCTGCCCCCTAGCTAGCCTAGGGCTTATAGCTGTGTGGTGCTGCCCTTGGCTTTCATATGGGTGCTGGAAGTGAGGTCCAAATCAGTTTTCATGCTTATGTAGCAGTCACTTTATGACTGAGCCATGCCCTCCTCTCCCACCTCAGTCTTCTTGTCTTGATTTTTGCAGGACATCTATGGAAGATAAGGAGAATGCTTCATGTTTGTGGTTTAACTGTGATGGTGGGCATGCCTTTGCTCAGATTTCATCTAGTTTCAAGCACTCAGGAATCTTGCTCACATTCTTGTTGCTGAAGGGGCAGTCCTTGGTTCTCCCTTTGCAAGCTGTTGGGGAAAAGTGTGTGCTTGCTTTTATGTACCAGGGTCCTTAGACACACACACACACACACACACACACACACACACACACACACGCTTTGCCAGGGCATAGGGATGGAGAGAGAGGATGTAAAGGTGAATTTTTCGATGAAATAGTATTTCTAGTTACACTGTAGACACCTAACCATTCTATGCTCTCCCTCCACAGCTTTGCCAGCAGCTCCATGTTCCTTTAGGTTCTGATGCACCAGATTCAGCCACCTTGCAGAGAGCCACCTATTTGCAGAAGTCATTAAAAGCCATTGTTTAACTAAAGGCTTTTTCCCCCTTCCTTACAATTTTCCAGCCCTGCGATTGTGAAGACCTGACTCAGCAACATTCTATTTTGGGCGTTTGTTACCTCTCCTCAGATTCTGGGCTGCAGTCCCTCACTCTGCTCTTCTCTCAGAAGTGGAAGAAGTTATCTAGATTTTGGCTCCAGGTCTGAAGTGCTCACACCACAAAAGGCTGGGCCTTTGTAGGAGGCCTCTGCTCTGTTGTTGGTAACCTGTGGACTGAGTTCTCCTTCCTGCCTGGTGAACAAACTAACATTTTCAACCTAATAAATTGCTGCATTCCCTTGGGAAATAGCCATTTGCCAGGGTGTAAACCATTTGAATAGAACACACACATTCTCTCTCTCTCATGTATACATATTTACACATACACACATATTCATGCTCTCTCTTTTACATGTATATATTTACACATAATTCATATTCATATTCTCTTCCCCCTCCCCTTGGGATTGTTGGTTGGAAGCTCCCAGCCCAGTGTCTGTCTTGAAGCCCAGGACTCAATAAAACATTATTGACTATGACTAATATTACAATTATCATGCTCAGAAGGAAAATGTAGCCCTGAACCTCTTGCTGTCACGCTCCAGAACCAGAAAGGTCTCTTACTTAGCTTAGTGACCCTTTCTGCTGGTTCCCATACTCCATCCTTCACACACAGAGCACATTAAGAGTCTGTTCATTCTTGGGATGTGTGCAAAATTCCAATTCCTGTCAGGAGAATTTATGTGCGGTTTTAGAGGGGATAATCGACCAGTTAGTATGTGCGTGCTGATTTTATACACAGACGCGGGGCCGTTTACAGCACACATTATAACATCTTCCGTCTCTGCCAAGAATGCGTATTTCTTAGCCCCGTGCATTTGCATATTATGGGTTCATAATTCCAAATAGCTGTAAAGATCTCTAAGGAAAATGTAGTCACTGTACTCCGGTGCTCTAAATCTCAATGGGGTAGTAGAACCTGGCTAATTTTTGCCCCTGCTAATGTGCCAGCCTTATAATTTTTACACTCTTGCACATACACACAAATCTCTGACTTTATCCGACTTCTAAGCAGAGATTTAGTAGCTGGGAGCTGAGTTATGCTGCCTATTCCCCAGACTTCATTACCTTTCCAAAATATATCATACACACGGCACAATGTACTATGGCCTCATTATAGATGATTAAAAAGAAAAGATTTGTCAAAATAAATGAACCGACTGATCGGATCTTCCCCTGGTGGGGTCCTTGGCTCCCTCTCTCCCACCTCCACCTTGAGTCATCCTCCCAGTCTCTGGCTGAGCTCAGCCCTGTGATGACAGGGAGTGCTTCAGAAATTGCTCTTGCAGTTCTGGTATCACCAGAAAATTCAGCCACCTACACCCCCCCCCCCAATCAATCATTGGAGCATTTGCCATTGGCGGTGTTCGAATTGACCAAACTAAATAGAGCAGCAGGAAGAAAAAGAAACTTCTGGAACTTTTCTTCCCTCTCCCCAGGTTCAAGGTCCCTGGATTTAAAAAAAAAAAAAATGATGGGGTAGAGAGGCTTTCTTTTTAAAGTTCAGGGTGAAAGGATTTGAAGCTGTAAGTTGGCTCCACCCTATTTGGGGTTAGTGAAAATTGGATAGCACAACCATGGAAGTTTTCAAGTGCGATGGTTTTGGTGGAAACGTTGCCAAAACCACTGTAGAGTTGCTAGTCTGGAGGCTGCTGGGCCGGAGCTGGCCAGGGCAGGGGGTGGGGGTGGGGGTGGGGGTTGTGGGGGGCAGGCACCAGTGGCTTCGTTGTGTGGTTAGCTCTGCCCAGTGCTGAGATGCTGAATTTTAAAGTGCATGCTGCAAGGATCTCTCTGGAGACCAGTCGCCATCCTTGCAGGTACCCGAGAGGCTCTGGGCTACCTGAGGATGAGGGATGCTCATGGCAGTGGATGAAGCCCCAGCCAGTCTTGATTCAGGAGCCCGAGGTTGCTGAATCCATACCTTTCGGGTTCTGCCCTTTGTGGTTTATTTTCATCAGGACCATTTGCTGTATGTGTGTGTTTGTGTGTGTGTGTGTGTGTGTGTGTGTGTGTGTGTGTGTGTGTGTGTGTGTGTATGTGCGTGGGCATATGTGTATGTGATCTTCTTGTAGGTATCCTGACCAAAATGGTGCTTAGTTTTGATTGAAAGTTTAGTGAGAGAAGAATCAAATGAAATCTTTATATTAAAGATAAAAACACTTTATTTATTTATTTATTTATTTATTTATTTATTTATTTATTTATTTTTTGTCGAAAAGTTTCCAGCTCTGTGGTGCTGGGGATTGGACACAAGATCTATCTTAGCTAGGCAAATCTTCCTGCAGCACTGGTTCCTCAAGTTCACAAATTGCTTTCCCCCTTTTTAATTTTCCCTTTCCTTTTCCTCTCCCTCTCTCCCCTTCTTCCTTTCCTTTAAAAAAAATATTTATTCACTTTATATGTTTGGCTGTTTTGCCTACATATGTATCTGAGTGTTACATGTGTGCCTAGAGCCCAGGGAGACCACAAAAGTCTCTGATACCTGGGACTTGAGTTACAGATTGTTGTGAGCCACCATGTGGGTGATAGGAATTGAACCTAGGTCCTCAGCAAGAAGAGCGGGTGGTCCTAACCACTGAACCATCTCTCTAGGCACCCCCGTCCTCTGCTTTTGCTTTTCTTTCCTTCACATTTTTTGAGACTAAGCTTTACTATGTAGCCCAGTCTCTCTTGAAATCCACAATCCTCCTGCCTCAGACTCCCAGGAGCTGGGATTTTAGGCAGGTACACCCATACCTAGTAAACGTGAACAGTTAGAAAAGCTTTATTGATGTATAATTCTCATGAGACGGGGTTCATTGTGTTGTAGGTATACAATTTGCCGACTAACTTTGCATTTAGTGAGAGTTGAATTGATGAATAGCGAAGAGCACAGGGTGTAGACCTCAGGCTGTAGAAAGGGAAACTGGAAAGGAACCCTTCTGTTTCCGGCCCACGGAGGTGAGCTTCCTCTTTCTCTTGCCTGCAGGGGGAGCCACACCATCAGGATGTATGTCAGGGGACTTGCAGATTGTGCCCTTGTGGTCCCACCTGATGGCTCTTCTGTGTTTGGGCAGCAAGGGGTCTTCCTTGGGTCATTATCAGTTCACAGATGCCAAGATATTGTCATGTCAAAAGCACATTCATGAGCGCATTTGGTCCAAACCTTTTCCTCGTCTCACGATCCGGCCGCAGAAGCCATTGCTGGGCTCAGCCAATTCTCCATCATCTGCACAGCCGCTGTGGTCCTGGAGTGAACCAGGAGCACTTGCCCCAGCAGGGAATCCTAGACCTGGGTCTCCTGACTCTGCTTCTCTGGAATGGCCTGATGTAAGCACAGGAGGAAATGGACAGTAGGCAGTGTAGCAGTCACTAAAGGCCATCTTGTCTCCTTTGTAGGTGGACGGTAGGCTGGTTGCCTGACCTAGCTCTAGAACCATCTTTCCATACGACAAGTATTCTTGGTGAAGACAATGCTGGAGTGGGGTGGAGCTGCAGGGGAGACCTCTGAACACAGGCCTTTGTTCTAAAAGAAGCCATTTGTTACACCTGATAACTCTAAGCAATCAAGTCGCTAGGGAAAAACAGCCCCCATGGCAACTGGTCTTCTGTTTGGAAACCACTATTTAAAATCCTGCTTGTGCTCTATTGGGGTGTGCATTGTGTGTCGGTTCGAAAGTTATGAAAATAACAATAAAACAACTATATTTGGAGATCGAATTTTTTTAAAGGGCGTTTCATTTTTAAGCATTCAAAGCTTTAAAAAACATAAACAGTGAAGACCCAGATTGCATGTAGCTACAAGTACTTATTATACAAACCATGCGTTGTGGGAAGGGAAACTCTCGTGCTCTGAGAGGGGGGACAGTCGTCCCTCTGATGCCGGGGACTGTGGTGGGGAATTCATCCTGCTGGGGGCTTGCTTACAAGGCCATTCCTTTCAGCCGTTGCCAGCTGGTGTGGAGCAGAAAGCCAAGTTATCCCCGGAGCTGAGAGCCGTGGCAGGGTAGAAAGGCGAGCGGCAGACGCAGGTGGAGAGCACCAGGGCACTTAGAGTCGCATCACTGGCCAGAGGTGAGGGCTTAACACCTAACGGAGCCGGCTCGTCAGTCACTCCTGGAGTCTTGCTGAGCCTCTAAAGCAGGGGTTCTCAACCTGTGGGTTGTGACCCCTTGGGGTTCAATGATCCTTTCACAGGTGTCCTGTATCAGATATTTACATGACGGTTCATAACAGTAGCAAAATGACAGTTATGAGGTAGCAATGAAATCATTTTATGGTTGGGGAGGGTCACCACAGCACGAGGAAGGGTCGCAGTATTAGGATGGTTGAGAACCACTGCTCTACAGGCTGGAGAACTATGCAGACAGGGCTTCTCTAGGAATGCTTTCTAAGCAGGGCTCACTCTAGATGAGCAGGGTTGGGGGCCCCTGGGAACTTGTGAGAGACGCACATAATGGCCGCAGAGCACCTGGGTCGTCTGAGTCAGAACCCCTGGGTTGGGCTCAGCTATTGCTTATCAAGCCTCCAGGGAGAGGTAGGTGTGCCCATGGACTCCGGTGGGAGAAGCGTATCTGTGGAAAGGAGCATGCTTAGAGGAGAACATCGCCCCTGAAGTGATTTTGTGAACATGGGGATCTGTTAAAGCCATAGCTGCTTTCATTTAGTAGAGTTTTATTTTTCTGTAGAAAATCAAGTTGACTGATTAGTCTTTCAAATATGCAAGGGATTACCGTTAGAAGAGCAGAAAGGAGTTTCCAAGAGCACAGTGAACAGGCTCTGTACCCTGGCTGGGTCCTGTCCAGAGTGGGAAGCAGTGCAGATCCCTCCAGATGCCTGGCCCTCATGTCTTCTGCTGAGAAAAGCAGGGCAGCAATTAGCCCATTGTAGAGTTCTTGAGGACATTGCACCATGCCACAGTCACTCAGGGCCCCAGTCCAGCAGGCTGGCACTTAGAGCTCATCTCTTCTGTTGCTTGAGTCCATCCCGAGGGCCCTGCCATCATACTGTGGCACTCACCCAGAGGCTGTGGTTTTTGTTTCTCTGAAACTAAGCCCCCTAGAGGGAAGGGTTGAGGCTCCAGTGTTCCCACCTATATTTTAAGATGAGGAAATGGAAAATTTGGAGGTTTGAGCCATACAGCTGCTTATTAGCAGAAGCAGGGCAGCAGTTGGTTTTGTGGGGCCCCATGGCTTTCTTATGCAGGCAGGCATTTGTCCTTCCTCACATGTGCTGGACTCACAGCACAGGAAGGTGAATATGAGGCTCTTAGCAATAGCAAGAGCCAGAGGAAAGTTCATTGTCAAGTGCAAAGGCCCCAGGGCAGGGACCGGGTGGTTGAGGGACTCCCAGCTCTCACTGGTTTGCTACTGTCATGTGCTTCTTGGTGCCTTGGTTTCCCTCAGTGACTGGAAAGAAGATGATGAATTTCTATTGGAAAGAGACACCTGGGCATCAGGACAGAGACAGAACTGGTTGGGGCTGGAACCAGATGCTGGGAATGGTGGAAGGCAGCATCTTACTCTGCCAGCGCAAAGGGGCTCAGGGAGACTGGTCTGGGTGGAGTTGAGGTTTGCTGTCGCCTGAAGACATCGGAAGGTGAAGGAGAGTCCTGTGTGATCCTGGTCCTTCAACGAGCCACAGCCATTGTTAAGATTGATCTAAGAAATGGCTCTTGGAACCAGCTGGCTGTGAGAGAGGTGGATTTTCTTCCCACTCCATTTCCACTCTGATGGTGTTGAATTATTGTCTTGCCTATATTATATTATATTATATTATATTATATTATATTATATTATATTATATTATATTATATTATATTATATTATATTATATTATATTATATTATATTTATTATGTGTTAAAAGATTTATTTAAGGACCAGGCATGGCAGCACACACTCTTAATCCCAGCCCTTGGGTGGCAGAGGCAGGGGCCTCTCTGTGAGCCTGGTCTACATAGTGAGACCCTGTCTCAAGGAAAAAAAAGAGTGATTTAAAAACATGAAGCTCTTGGGCTGAGGATGTAGTTCAATGAAGTAGGATTCGCCTAGCATGCATGAGGCCTCAGTTAAGATCCCTAGTACCCCTGATAGAAATGGTCTTGTCTTTTCTTTGACTACATATGCTGGCTAGTTTTAGGTCAATTTGACACAAGCTAAAATCATCTGAGAGGAGGGAACCTCAATTGAGAAAACGCCTCCATAAGATTTGGCTGTAGGACATTTTCTTAATTAGTGATTGATGCAGAGGGCCCTTCCCATCGTGTGTGGTGCTCTTCCTGGGCTGATGGTTGGTCCTAGGTTCTAGGAGAAAGCAGGTTGAGCAAGCCATGAGGAACAAGCCAGAGAGCAGCATTCCTCCACGATCTCTGCATCAGCTCCTGCCTCCAGGTTCCTGTCCTGATTTCCTTTGATTATGAACTATGATGTGGAACTATAAGCCAAATAAACCTTTTCTTCCCTAAGTTGCTTTGTTCATGGTGTTTCATCATAGCAATAGTCACCCTGACTAGGACACCAAGGAAATAAATTCTGTGGAGATGTATAGAGTTCTTTAAAAGATGGCCAAAATCATTTACTGAGAAAACAATGATATGATTCTATTTTTATAACAACATGTCTATGTGCAAAAGTGTAATGAGTGCAAAAATATTGAGATTAAAATCTTCTTGCTTTGGCTTATCTATATGGATTTTCTTTTTGCTGGTGTAAACACACCACTTTTGTAGTCAGACAACAATAATTATTGATTATGTGTGTCTTTAGTGCATTTTGTTTAGTGTATGTGTATCTATGTGTGCAGGTACCTATGTGTGCATGTGTATGGAGGCCAGAGGTCAATGTCAAGTATCTTTTGCTATAGTGTTCCACCTAAAAAAAACTTATTTGTTTTTATTTGTGTGTGTGTATGCCTACTTGTCTGTATGTACACCATGTGCATGCAGGTACCCAAGTATGTCAGAAAAGAGTGTCAGATGGTCTGGAACTGGAGTCACAGGTGGTTGTGAGCCACCTTATGTGGGTGCTGGGAACCTGGCAGGGTCCCCTGCCAGAACATTAAGTCAGCAAGTGCTCTTAACTACAGACCCCTCTCTGCAGTCCCTTCACTTTAGATTTTGAGACAGAACTGCTCATGAAACCTAGCACTCACTGATTGACTAGACTGGCTGGTTTGTGTGCCCTGGGGGACCTCCTTGTCTCTGCACCCCCTGCATTAGGGTTACAGGTACACAAGACCATGCCTGGCTTTTCTACATAAGTGTTGGGGATCTGAACTTCTCATTCTTCTTCTTTTAAATATTCATTGTTGTTTGAATCTTAGATGGTCTTTTAATAGACAACCCAGAGCCAGATATCAGGGTGAAAGCTGAAAGATCAGCGAAGCAGAACAGCCAGCCACTAGTTCTTACCTCTATGAAATCCTCAGCCTAAAGAGAGTGAGTTCCTGTTTCCTCACGCCGTATATACCTTTCTCTGTCCTGCCGTATTACTTCCTGGTATTAAAGGCATGTGACTTCCCAAGTAAAGATGAGATCTCAAGTGCTGGGATTAAAGGTGTGTGCCACCACTGCCTGGCTTCCATGTTTAATCTAGTGGCTTGTTCTGTTCTCTCCTCTTCAGGCAAATTTATTAGGGTACACAATACATCACCACAATTTATTTATCCTTACTTAATGTATTTAAATGTATGTCTGCATGAATGTATGTGCAACTCACAATTCCTGGTGAAGGTTAGGAAAGGATAGCAGATCCCCTGGAACTGGAGTTCCAGACAGTTGTGAGGTGCTGGAAACAGAACCCGGGGCCTCTGCAAGAATAACTAGTGTTTTTGACGGCTGAGCCGTGTCTCCAGCCCTCAATCCTCTTTCTTGCACAACAGACACTCTAAGGATGGAGGTCTCTCCATAGCACCAGTTACTGGTTTTTGATTAAAACATAGAGGAAGCACAGGCATCTATAGACACTCCAGCATACTCCCTCATTAAGGGTCCTTGGACCAGTGCTGCCCCGCATGTGGGTGTTTCTAATGTTGTAGTGTTTCTAATGCCAGTGATGGCATCTTAAATAAAGCGTGTGTTTTTCTCAGGAGAAACCCCCAGTCCGGCTCGATGACTGTAAGGCATCTCCCAATGTGGGGAAGGGATTCTAGAGAAGCTCAAGAGACAGTTGATTTATTAATTTGTTCCAAAATTGTGTATCAAGTACGCCACAGTTCCTGGTCCTCTGCTGGGCTCTGCAAATGCCCTAGAGTATTATGGAGTCGGCGGAATGCTTTTCTTCCAGCTATTTCATATTCAGGACTGGTCAATTCTTTACTTTTGTTAAGGAAAGGCCTTAACAAAAGAGATTGGAACAACAGTGGGCCTCTTCAGTCCCAGACAGGCTGAGGTTTGGGCTCAGAAAGACCTGGATAGAGGTTGAGGCAGAGTCGTTCCTTGGAAGCCCTGCTCTTCATGGCTGTTAACTGATGTTTTCCTGCACTAGGCACTGGGCTAAGTACGTCCACTTATTTTAGAGGCTACACTGTTTAAAGGCTAGAAAACGGGAGTCATGGAGTCCAAGGGCTTGGCTCTGGGCCATACATTCGTTAGGAGTAGAATCTACAACCGGACCCTCATCTTTCTACCTACGACTCCCCTCCCCCGCCCCCCCCATGTGCCTCCCTGTGCTTCAATAATAATGCCATCTCCAGGGCGGTGCAGACTCCTGGGGGGTTTACAAGGCTCACAGATGGGCAGACACTCACACACTGAGTAGACACAAAACACACAAAGACACGGACACACACTGAAATATAGACACACACGAAGAGTTCAAGGGCTTTGGACATCATTATGAATACAAAAGCAGCCTAGCCAGCTTGGCACTCCCAGCTGAAGCCTTCACATTCGTTAGACTGCAGGGCAATTATTTAGAACGTGTGATGACCCAGACAGGGTTGGGCTGAAGTCTAACTAAATCCAAAATAAAGACTTTGTGTGTGTGTGTGTGTGTGTGTGTGTGTGTGTGTGTGTGTGTACACCTACATGCATGTGCATGTATGTGCAGTTAATCCTATAAATACGATGAGAGAGAGTGCACAATTTGAACTCTTTAAGAAAACAGTTCATGCATGTTCTCTGTGCATGTCTAAAAAAAATCCTTTTATCGCCACTTGTTCTAAATCTATTGCACACCAGGAACTTCCATGTACAATGCACTGAGTTGCACAATCCTCCTCCTTCGGGGTCCTATTTCTGTGATACTAGTATTTGGCAGTTTAAATTAGGTCTTTTCAAATCAGTTTAATAAGACAGTCTCTCTCATGGATTGCCCAGCATGAAAAGCAAAAGGTACATACACATAGCCCTCTTTTAAAGCAAACAAACAAACGAGAACCAGTTTAAACAGCCAGCCACCGGGCAGCAGTTCATTCTGTCCTTTTTGTATGCCCTGCGCACTACGAGGTGTTCCGGGAAAGCCCATGTGAAAATGCCGGATATAATCTTGGGGCCAGCCTTCCCTGGGAGAAGACATGAATTTACCCATTGAAACACGATGAGAAACCCAGTGATGCTGAGATTAGAGGCAGTTGTTCAGTACTGAGGATGCTTGGAAGAGGGACAGCAGAGAGGGTGGCAGCAGCGGTCGGGGGAGCCCCGATGGCTTTGCAGCTGAGGTATTTTAAAGGGCGGCTGGGCTTTCAACTGCAAGGAGAGAAGCAGGCTTATAAAATAAGCTAGCATAGCCAATTAGACCACCGCGCAAGGTGGAAGCCAAGCTTCTGGTCAAATGGCACTACTGTTTGCTACATCGGCTGGTGGGCACTTCAGATGGCATTAGGATCTCTTGCTTGTGTGTAGTCAGGTGACAGCGGCCTCAGACCTGTCCTCTCTTCTCATTGGTCAACCTCTGGCGCCCCTCTTCCGTACTGGTTTCTCTGGCTTGAGGAAAGATAGAGGCAAAGAGATATGGAGGTCAAACGCCACGTGTTTTGGACTCCCGGAAGTTCTGGGAGAGTCGCTGGAGAGGGCTACTGTCTGTCAGGGTTGAAAGTGAGCTGGGAAGTTAGCTGTGGCTTTCAGGTGACTCTGTTTTCTAGTGTTCTCAATTTCAACTGCTAGTTAGCAATAAAGCCTCATTTACTCTGAGCGTCTGTTAAGATGGAGACTGGCTTGCTTGGTGAATGAAGGACATTTCTCCCTGGTCTTTCTAAACTCCTGCTCCCAGGAAGGCTTCCTAGAATGCTGTTTGTGCACCGTGGAAAAAAACCTCTAGTGTAACGGTTCTCAACCTGTGGGCCTCGACCTGCTTGGGGTTACATATCAGATATCCTGCATATCACGTATTTACATTATGATTCACAACAGCAGCAAAATTACAGTTGTGAAGCAGCAACAAAAATAATTTTATGGTTCGGGTCATCACCACATGAGGAGCTGTATCAAAAGTTTGCAGCATTAGGAAGTTGAGAACCACTGGTCTAGTGCATTCAGACTTCTGGCCTCAACATCCACTCTGTCCATCCTTTACTAGGCTTTGGCTGACACTGACGTTTGGTCCCGTTGCCTCTGACCTGTGCACACCCCAACCTCAGCAAGTTAGCTGTTCTGGAACATGCCGTGATACTTCATGCCTCTGCTGAGTTTTGCTCATGGCAGTCCTTTAATTTTCTATTTTATTTCATGTCTGTGAAAGCCCTGTGTTTCATTCTTTTGAGGGCAGTGTGCCTGCTTCCTACTCTGAGAAGTCTTCCTGGATCACATCTCTGGAACTAATTACTAGAACATCAGTGTGGGCCGAGAAGGGAGAGAGCACAGAGCAGCAGTATGCTCTGCATGGGGAGTGTTTGGAAGACTTGGCAGAGATCTGGGGCTCTCAGGAAGTGTAGAGATAGAGCGGGTGGGGGGATCTGTTGGCTGGCAAGAAGATAACATTCATAGGGTCAAAGCAAAGAAGTCTGGAATTTCCTCTCAATTATTTCTGGTTGTTGGCCTTGCTCTACTAAGGAGACTGGATGATGTGGAGAGCCCCTGAATTTACTTTGGTTACCAGGTACATCTCCCCAGCACATCGGTACCCAGGCTGTCTTCCATCATTTTGCTTGTAAGGTTGTTTGTATATATTTCCTTCTGTTCTATGACTGGAATTTTCCAGAACATCCCTGATTTATGGCTTGGGTGAACCTGTGGCTTAGTTTGTTTCCACACCACACAGGTATTAGGGCTTCTTTGGATCTGCCATGCTAAGGTGGGTGAGTATTTGTTAGATGAGTAGAAGGGGTAGACTTTCAGTGCAAGTGCATTTGGGTTTTGGGCTGGTGCATTTCTCCCCCTGTGGACTCAGCATTGGACTCTGCTCCACCCCTTATCTATCCTTTCATGTGTCATATCCAGAGCAGAAGACTCCCTGTTGGTGGGGAGGGTAGGTTTTTCTCAAGTCCCAACAGTAGCACAGATGGTCCCTAAGGAAAGGGGAGAAGGCCCCTCATCAGATTGGATTTGCAGTATGTTCAAAAGAGAGAGGAGCCTGCCATTGGTGAACATCTCTTTCCGATTGCACCCTTGGTGGGTGAGAGGGTGGGAGAGGAAAGCTGGACAGGCAGGGGTCTGGCCTCTTACACGTCCACCCCTGCTCCAAGCATCTGGTTTTCTAATGACTAATCCATGAGGGATTAAAAAGACTATATCAGAGAGGATGGAGGGCATGTCTCCTGCAGGAATCAGGGCAACCAAAAAGGGGACTCTAAGGGAACTTTGTAGAGACATGTGGGCCATGTGTCTATCCCACTGGCTGACTATAGCTAACCAGTGACCTGGCAAGAAGCAAGAAGCCAGCCAGCCACACTATGTGTGCTGGAAACCACAAATCACAACCCTGCAAATATCCAGAGTTTCCTGTGAGTTTCTGAGCTGCTCATTGGAAGAGGCTAAAGAGCCTTCACTTCTTTGGGCATACTTCACTTCTCTGGGCATACCCAACTGGCTCTTCTGCTTCTCCTCCTTGGTCTGTGCATTTCTGACAGGTCTGCCCCTGTGCAGGATGCGTTATACCCACTTCACTAGCATATGTGTAGACTTACAGTAGTGGGGGTGACTTGGCATGGTGTGGTGTCCACTCTCTGGCCACAAACTATGACAGCATCTGTAGTTGCTGGGTTTACAAAACCAGCAGGCCAGGATGGTAGCTCACTGGTTCTAATCCAGTGATCCCAACCAGCTTCTGCAGAGATTACAGACATCTTCTTCATTGTTACATGCCCCAGGGCTCTGCTGATATGCTAGGGCCTTCACTGCCTTCCCAAACAGAAAATATGGACTCCAAGGTGAAGAAGATCTGTCATCCAGAAAGGAGCAAACACAGAATAAAGTATCTTCCACATATACTATCAGCCCCCGGCACTCACTCCAGCTCCAACTTTGTTATTACAGACTCATTCGGCCGAGGATATGGATGCCTTTGGGCACCGTAGCTGTGATGCGAGGCTGTACCCAGTACCATGACTCACTGAAATAGGCAATCCCTGCTTCTTTCTGCCCCTCAAGACTTCCAGCTTCATCCTACCAGCTCCACCTCCATTTCTGCTGCTCTGCTTTAGGCCTCTGTAATGTAAACTGCATCCACGTGTAAGGAACCCTGCACAGAACCCCTCCTAGTTGTGACCCCCAACATTGCTCATGCTTCAGGGTATTTTTTATATATTGATGCTTACGGTCCAGACTCTTTATCACGGCCATCAGTCCCTTTAAGTGTACAATTAAATATCTTTAATGGAAACCACTTAAATGCTTAATTAAATACGCAACTAATTGTAGACAACACAAACATATATATGTATATACATATATATATAAACATATATATGTTTAAAGATATAAAAAGAAATGAAGTGTGGAATATTCTGCTAACCTTAAGTCCCATTGGTTTAAAAAAGGCCATAACTTTATTTTCTACCAAAGTTTCTGTTTGGGAGGGACTGGGAACTAACTGGTCTTTGGAAACTAAGCTGATGTCATCTTTAGATTCCGGTTTCTGGAAACCAGTTCCCATGCGACCTGGCTGTGGCAAGAAGGAAACCATGGGTTGAACTGCTGGTCCTGTTAGACACACCACCGTGTGTACCTGGCCCTCACTGTCACCTCCACCTTGGTGTTGAGGTACACCTTGGGAACTGAGGGAAAATGAAGGTTCGCTTTTGGTCTGCTGCACCTGTTTTATTGTTTGGATAATTCTTAAGTTTCCAAACCTTGCCATTCCAAGGGCTCCTGGTGTGGATGGTCTTAACCAGCTATGCTATGGTGTGGCTAGATAGATCTATGCATTCTTTGTAGCCAGGCACCCGCCCGGCACTCACAGCTGTGCTCTGAGGCTGATGGTGTAACTTCTGAATTGCGTTGTTGCAACTTCTGCATTATTCATTCTTTCCCTTTTGTGGCTTGGATTATAATACATAGACTTGTTTAAAGTGAAGAATATTTAGGTTTCTCCTATGCAGGAACAAATGTCATTACCCAGGATAGGTGACACTAGATGGTGGGTTCTGAAGGGGCCTTCTACTAGCTGCTGTCAACGACTTCACTTCCATTGTTTTAGAAAGATTTATATACAGAGTGATTGAAAAGAGCTATGGCACAGGGAGGTTAGGTAATGAGAACAGCGTGGCCTCCTTGCTGTAATTTTCCACCTTTTAGTAATTTTTAGCTAATGATTTTATAAACTTATAAAAATATACTCAGTTTTTCTTCCCATTCTCCTCTTAGGAAGCAACTATTTTTTTTTTTAAATCTTGCTTATATGGTCAGCACCAATTGGACTCAAGGTGTTATTAATAACAGATAGAAAAGAGGACATGGAGTTGGGGAGAGAAGGGGTGGAGGGTACTGGGGAGACTTGGAGAAGGCAGCGGTAGATGAATGTGTTCAATAGACTCAAAATACTTGGTATTGATGGGTGTAGTGTGGTCCATGCCTTTAATCCTAGCACTTAGGAGGCAGAGACAGGCAGATCGCTGTGAGTTGGAGCCCGCCTGATCTACATAGTAAGTTCTAGGCCAGCCAGGCTTATATAGTGAGACCCTGTCTCAAAATGGAATAAACAACAACAACAAAAAAATACATTATATACATATGTGACACCTTCAAAGAATAAATACAAATATTATTAAAAAGACTTTTGCTCCTGAATTTTTATACTCACATCTCTTTTTAAAATTCATTTTTTTTTTTCAGTTTTAGACACTGTCCGTTGGTTTCCCACTAGTGGAAAGGTGAAAATCGAATTCCTTCTTTACACCTACCCTTTCTCACACATCATAATACAGGCATGCATTTATCAAATGCATTTTTGTTCCCTTAGACTCCCTGCTCCCTTGTGAATGCATAATGCACTTGTTTCAATTGTTGTGTGACCTACATGGCTATGGGAAGAGCAACAAACTGACATGGCACATTGCTGTGTGATTAGCATGGTCGGTGGGATGAGCAGGGACGCCTCTATTTCTGCACAGAGGCGTAAGGGACAGTAGGTCTAGTTAACTCTTTTCTTCAGCCAAATAATTAAAAATAATGAAAAGGAAAGCATCCCCAAAGAGGGACTGACCCTTCTGCCTACATCTAACAACAATTAAGTGGCACAGTATGGCTGCAGCTGGTGCAGAGCTGTGTTCTAGGAATAGAGGAGTAAGGAAAAACATTTTTTTCTTGTAATCTGTGGAGATTATTTTGTTACTGCACTGTACCCTAGCAAAAGCAGATATCTTACCACCTCTCTCTCTTCCAAAAATATTTATGCTATAGACATCCGGTGTTGACTTGTGTCTATTGATATGCTCTCAAGTGAGTTACCCTAGTATCTCCCCAGGGGTGGTGCTGTTTGGGGAAAGGCATTGTTCTCTCTGGAGGTGATTACGGCATTGTATCTGTTCACCGCTCCGCCATCATCGTGCATAGGGTTATCTGAATCTCCCCTACGTTGATTCTTCTGTTTCCTACATCCCACGGCTTCCTTTCTTTCAGCCATCCCCGGGCTTCTCTGGCAGGCATGTCCAATCTGTGGCTCATTCATAGGCTGGATAATGTCACGTTCTGATATTAAAAGGTTGGACAATTCTCAGTCTAGCGTCTTCCTAAGAAGGAGTCCATGAGGCAGGGTATTTGAAGCTTTGGATGTCTGTAAGTTTCTTCATTGTACCATCATGCTTGGTAGTTTGGCTGGATATAGAATTCTAGTTTGGAGATAATTTTCCCTTAGTATTGCTTTTGATTATTATTTTATTTTTAATTTTTTCATACAATATATTTTGATCAGACTCTTCCCTTCCTCCAAATCCTCTTCTCTGCCTCCCTACCCACTATGACAGATTGTCATCATGCAGCTCTAGCTGGCCTAGAATTCTATAGATCAGGCTGCTCTCAAACCAGAGATCCATTTGCCCCGCCTCCAAGTGCTGGAATTTAAAAAGGCATGCACCATTATGCCTGGCCTTTCCTTTAGTTTTGAAGGCATTTTGTCTTTTAGACCCTACTGGTTATCATTGGTAACAAGAATTGAAACTATTCTTTTTGTTTGTTTGTTTGTTTTGTTTTGTGTTTCGAGACAGGGTTTCTTTGTGTAGTTTTGGTGCCTGTCTTGGATCTCACCCTGTAGCCCAGACTGGTCTCAAACTCACAGAGATCTGCCTGGCTCTGCCTCTCGAGTGCTGGAATTAAAGGTGTGCGCCACCACCGCCCGGCCTGAAATTATTCTTGTATTTGATCTTTTGTACTTTTCTTTGTAAGGTTGTAGGGCTTTCAAAAATAATTTATTTTAAAGATTAATTTACCATTTAGTCTCTAGATCTTTGTGTTGCCTGAGTGTGTGTGTGTGTGTGTGTGTGTGTGTGTGTGTGTGTGCACTAATCCTTTTGTACACTTGTATCTGTGAGTACTTCTGTCATGAGTTCTTGCTGGTGTCTTCATCTCTAACCCATTATCACAAGACTTACATCAGCCTTTTTGCTTAGCTGTATAACTGCCTATTCCAGCAGTAGGAAACGTAACTCCCATTGTCTGCCAGCCATTTAGTTGATAGTCACCTCCAGTATAAAGGTGCCATCATCCTGTGAGGACCATTAGCCTGTATCCTCATGGGGGAAACTTAATCAGCCAGAGTCAATGCCATGGTTAGCCCCGCTAGCCTTTAATTCCCCACATCTCCCTCCCTCCCTCCCTCCCTCCCTTCCTTCCTTCCTGTTTCTTCTTCCTTTCTTCTTTCCTCTTCTTTTTCAAAATTGGCTCTTTGATTAGCATAAAAGAAGTAGGCTTTATTTTGACATTTTCACACATATGTATCATTATACTTTAACTCACCACCCTTCACTTCCCCATCCCCATTTCTTCTCTTCTCTTGCTGGTCTCCTTCCTCACACCAAAGAGCAGCTCTTTCTGTTTCCATCACATGTATTTCACTACCCTCTCCTACCTTCCCCCCATCTCTAGACCTCTTATAAGGGGATGTAGCAAACGCATACAGGGGATGCTCTTAGTGGCTGCAGCTGATGATGTATCCTGTCAGGACCCTAAGGGCAGGCCAATACAGATGCCTGAATGCTAACACTCTCAGCCTGCCTTCTTACAGAACCCAGGACCACCAGCCCAGGGATGTCACCTATAATGAACTGGACCATCCTCCATCAATCATGAATTAAGAAAATGCTTATAGGCTTGTCTACTGCCTGATCTTATATAGGTATTTTCTTAATTGAGGCTTCCTTCTCTGATGACTCTAGTGATATAAAAGTAGCCAGTACAAGCTGTTTTAAGTAAACGACATGTCACCTGGAAACAGGGATAATGTAAGTTCTTCCTTTCTCATCTGTACTCTTTTTTTCTTTCTCCTGTCTTATTGCTCTAGCTGAAACTTCAAGCACTACAGTGAAGATGACTATAGAGGGACGATATCATTGTCCCATTCCAGATTCTAGAGGAAATGTCCTCAGTTCTTAACCATCTAGTATAGTGTTGTCTATATAGATTCTTTTTTTTCCTTTTTTTTTTTTTTTTTTTTTTGGTTTTTCGAGACAGGGTTTCTCTGTGTAGCTTTGCGCCTTTCCTGGGACTCACTTGGTAGCCCAGGCTGGCCTCGAACTCGCAGAGATCCGCCTGGCTCTGCCTCCCGAGTGCTGGGATTAAAGGCGTGCGCCACCACCGCCCGGCTCTTTCCTTTTTTTTAAAGATGTATTTATTGATTTATTATGTATATAGTGATCTGCCTGTGTATATGCCTGCAGGTCAGAAAAGGGCACCAGATCTCATTATAGATGGTTGTGAGCCACCATGTGGTTGCTGGGAATTGAACTCAGGACCCCTGGAAGAACAGCCAGTGCTCATAGCCTCTGAGCCATCTCTCCAGCCCTGTCTATATAGATTCTTAACATTCCCTTTGTCATGCTACACTATGTTCCTGGTTTCTTCAGGGCTTTTATCATAAAGAGATGAACTTTGTCAAAGGCCTTTTCTACATCTATTGAGATGATCACATGACTTCTGGCCTGGATCTACTTTTGTGCTGTATTACATGTATTGATTGATTTGTGTATGTTGTATTCCTGGAATGGAATAAACTTGATTGTGGTGTATGAGTTTCTGACTGTATTTCTGGATTTGATTTGCAAACATTTTATTGAGAATTTTTAACCTCTATATTCACCTTGGAAATTGGCTTTTAATTTTCTTATTGTGTGTGTACCTTCACCCAGTTTTAGCATCAGGGTAATGCTGGCTTCATACACTGAGTTTGGTGGTGTTCTTTCCCTTTCAATTTTACAGAGCAGTTTGAGGGACATTGGTGTCAATACTTTCTTAAGTTGCGGTTAGGGCTGGAGAGATGGAGATGGGTCAGTCATTAAAGTCCTTTCTGTGCAAGCGTGAGGCCCTGGGTTCAGAGTTCCAGAACCCACTTCGAAACCAAATAGAGGAAGCAGCCTATATCCACACACCAGCCCTGGCAGGGGCAGGCAGCTCTTAGGGGCTCTTTGGACAGCCAGCATAGCCAAATGGTGAGTGCCAGGTTCAGTGAGTGAATGATCCTGTCTCAAAAATTGAGGTGGACGGCAGTGGAGACAGACATCTAATGTCAACCACTGGATTACATCTGTGTAAGCACCTGCACAGGTAAGTTGTGTGCACAGATAGACAGACAGACAGACAGACAGATGATAGATAGGTAGGTAGGTAGATAGATAGATAGATAGATAGATAGATAGATAGATAGATAGATAGATAGATGATACATAGATAGATAGATAGATGATAGTTGGTAGATAGATAGATAGATAGATAGATAGATAGATAGATAATTTTCATATGACATGACAAGATACAAAAAACCGTTGTGATCTTTTTTATTTATGTGTATTTTGACTCTGAAGTTTCTTTGCTGATTTTTAGTTTGGATGCTCCAGATAAATATGAGAGTAAGGTATTAAAGTCACTCTCTGTTGTGTTAAGGACGCATATGACATTTTCTGCCCATTAGTGATTATTTAATGACATTGGAAGCTGTGATGTTCAGCAGGTATACACTTAATTGTCACATCTTACTGGTGAATTGCACCTTTATTAATATGTAGTGGCTTCCTTTATCCCTTATGACTACTTTTGGTAATTCTTTCAGCTTTGCTTGATAAATTGACTCATCCCCTGACTCTCAGTCTCTGAGTGGTTTTGCCCATGAGGTGTGTCCCTAGGAGATTCAAATAAGTTGAATCTTGTTTATTCATCCTGTTAGGTAACCTGTGCCTTTTTCTTGGTGAGTCAATGCCATTTATATTTAAGGTTATTGCTGATAGAGGTTGGTTAATTGCTATCACTTTGTTGGGTTTTCTGGTTTGGTTGTATTATTGTTTTTCTTTTTCTTCTCCCTTATTAGTGCTGGGTTTGCTGTTTTACTGTGTTGACTGTGATAGGTTACTTCCTGGCTCTTCTTTCTCCATCTATTCCTTATCATGAAATTTGTTTTTCATTTGGTCTCAAGATGGATAATTTCTTCTTCCTCTTTGTATGCTGTTCCCCTAAATCTTTTCTGTGGCGCTGACTTTGTGGTCATGAGCTGCCTCAGTTTATGCTTTCACTGAGATGTTCGTATTTCTCTATGCATTTAAAAGTACAGCTTTGCTGGAGATAGTAACGTGTGTTGCAGCTTGAAGTATGTCATTCTGTGCTTTCCTGGACTTATAGCTGTTGGTAAGGGATTGATATTATTCTGTTTGGCTTTGTAGGAGAGTTGACATTTTTGCCATATAGTTTTTCATATTGCTTCTTTGCTTTATAGATTTGATATCTGAATATCATGGAGAGGTCTTTGTTTGGGGATGGCTGTTTAGGAACTCTAAGTGTCTCTTGTGTTTGGATAGCTATTTCTTTTTTCAGAGTTGGATTTTTTTCTTCTATAATTTCACTGAATAGATTCTCCATGCCTTTAGCTTTTATTCAGCTACTTCTGTTCCATGGATACTTAGGTTTGGCCTCTTTCTATGTCTCACCATTCTTGGATGTTTTGGTCATGCTCATTCATCTTTTTTTCCATTATGCTAGAACATTGCATTTCCTTCATTCCTGATATTCATTCTGCTACCCTCTTGAGTCCGTTGGTAATGCTTTCCACTGTATTTTAAATCTGATTCACTGAGGTTTTCATTTTTAACATTGCTATTTTTTTTCTAAAAATTGCAACTTCTTTCCTGAATTTTTCTTTCATGTTGTTGACTTTCTTACCTATCTTTCTGACTTTCTCCTCTATGTTGCTAGCTTGCCTTTCCAGGTCCTGGCTTTCTCTCCTTCATTCATCAGCGCGAGTTCCTATTTTCTTTGTGGTCATTGTTTGTTTTCACAGGTAGCTTTTCATGTTTCTACCCGCACTTCACCCATTTCACGGTCTTTGAATTTAGTAGCAGAGGAGCTGAGATCTTTTGGTAGAGTTGGATTGCCATTCTTTCTCCTGTTTCTACATTGGAGATTTGTGCACCTACCTGTTGGTTGGGTCTGGGTATCTCTTCCAGTTTTATTTGGGGATCTTCTTAAGAGCAGCCTGCTTCTGAGGGCTCATCCCCAGGACTACTTTTGGGAGAAGCTGTTGCTTCTGCTTACCTGCTGTGACTGCATGGCTGGAGCTGTATTTGGCGTGGGTTCTTTTTAGTGCACCACCCTTCTGTTTCTCCACACTGGACTCTCTTGTCCTATTGTGACTTCTCTGATGCCCTTCTCCTTTCTCTCTTTGCAATAATGTCTTTTTTTTCCCCACTGGCTCACACACAGGCAGCCTCAAGTCTTCCATCTTACTTGAACATCTCCTCTCCTTCTTAGGTTAGTATTGTAGCTCAGCATTTTCAGTGAGCCTGTTTCATTTATTTTAAATGCAATTATGTGTTTGTGGTGGTTTGAAAGAAAATGTCCCCCAAAGGGAATGGTACTATTAGGAGGTGTGGCTTTGTTGGAGTAGATGTGGCCTTGTTGGAGGAAGTGTATCACTGTGGGGGTGGGCTTTGAGGTCTCCTATGCCCAAGATACCACCCAGTGTCTCAGTTCACTTCCTGTTGCCTACCTATCAAGATGTAAAACTCTTAACTACATGTCTGCCTGCATACTACCATGTCTCACCATAATGATAATGGACCGAACCTCTGAAAATGCAAGCCACCCCAATTAAATGTTTTTCCTTTATAAGAGTTGCTGTGGCCATGGGTCTCTTTGCAGCAATAGAAACTCTAAGACAGTGCTTTTGTTGTTGTTATTGTTTTTTTTTTAACATCATTCTGCATTCTATCTCAGGATAATTCCACCTCCAAGATGATTTAATTTTTTTTTTTACATTAGGGTTTTGCCTATGCCCAAGAAGCTAGCCATGTATATACATATACATATATATATATATATATATATATATATATATATATATATATATATATATATATATATATATATATGTTTTGACATACTCTGAGGTCTTACATTCACCATCACAATTACATATAGAATAGTTTCATCATCACCTTAATATCTCCTGGACCCATGGATTCTTCATCCTCCCATCTCCTGTACCTTCCGTAAGCACTGGCTTACATGCACTATGAATTTGTCTTTCTTAGACAGTGTTATAATCAGAACCATGCCATACATAGCCCTCCAGAGTGGATTCTTGTATTTCTCAGTATACATTTATGATTTGTCCATGATTTCCTGAGGCTTAGTAGGTCATCTCTTGTTGCTAAATTGTATTTCATTATATGGATATACTGAAGCTTTTTATTCATTTATCCATTGATGGACTTCTTGGTTGTCTCTGATTTTTGGGAAATGTATGACTAACTCCACTATAAAATTCACATATGGGGGTTTATGTGAGTATAAATTTTCATGTCACTTAAATGACACTGTCACAGGAGCCTGACTGATCATTTGAGAAAACTATTGTTTGTTTTTATAAAATTGCCAAATTGTCTTCCAAAGTGATTGTGCTACTTGGAATTCTCACCATCAGTGAGTAAGAGTTCCTTTTGCTCCGTGTCCTTGACAGAGTTGGTATTATCAGCTTGGGAGCATGAGTCCACCTAACAGGTGTTCAAACTCACAGTTTCCTTGTGACAAGTCAAGTTGAACATCATTCCATACAGACTTTGTTGCCTGTATATCGTTTTTTTGGGGAGAAATGTCTGTTTATTTGTTTTGGTCATTTCTAAATTCATTGTTTTCTTATCACTAATTTTTGCCTTTTTGTCTGAGTCTAACTCTTAACAGTTGAGTGGTCTCTCTAGCCCATCTTATCACTGTTTTAAGAGCTATTTGTATATTTTGGATGCAAGTCCTTCCCTAGATCTGTGTTAAAACATATTTTTTCTAGTCCAGGACTTATTTTTTCATTTTTGTAAAGGGTGTCATTCAGGCTAGAGATATGGGTCAGTAGGTAGAAGTATATTGAAAATGACAACCCGCCGGGCGGTGGTGGCGCACGCCTTTAATCCCAGCACTCGGGAGGCAGAGCCAGGCGGATCTCTGTGAGTTCGAGGCCAGCCCGGGCTACCAAGTGAGTTCCAGGAAAGGCGCAAAGCTACACAGAGAAACCCTGTCTCGAAAAACCAAAAAAAAAAAAAAAAAGAAAATGACAACCCAAGTTTAATACCCAGAACCCATATAAAGGTGAATGAGGGGAATTCATTCCTCTGATCTCCATGTCTGCACTATGGTATACATGCATGCAGACACACACACACACACACACACACACACACACGTCATACACACATACACCCTCCTACCCTCCCATAGTAATATTTAATGAAAATTTTTAATATGAGAGTCTTTCATGGATCAGAAGTTTTAATTTTAATAAAAACCCAACTTACTTTTTCTCTTAAACATCTGTGCTTTTCCAACCCCTGTGAGATTGATGTTGTTATTTAAAAATCCATCACTAATATATAGAGGCTTTGTACATTATTTTCACCAAGTTTTATAATTTTCAAATTTTAAGATCTGTTCCTTCTTAATTTTGTGTAAAATCTCTGTCTGGATACATTTATGCATAGATATATAGCACTTAGTGGTTCTAGCATTGTTTGTTGACAGGACTACTTTCCTGCTTTCTTTAAACTGGGTACTCCTTTACAAAGATCCATTGACTTCATTTACATGGGTCTGTTTCTTGTTCCTGGGATCTGTATTCTATTCTATTGACATGTGTCCATTTTTTCGCTAATATCATCCTTGTTGATTGCTATAGCCTTATAGAAAGTCGGGGAATTAGATGGTGTGGGTCCTTCAACTGAATCCTCTTTAGGATTGCCTTGGTGTGGGAGGTCCTGGATCAAAATCCAATAGCCCCTTCTGCCTCTTCAAAAGGGCTTTTTATAACAATGCCAAGGTTTGGGGCAAAAGACCTTCCCCTTGCTGGATTAAAGCACACCACACAGTCAAGTGTAGACCCTTCCAAAACCTGGTAACCATGCCCTTGGTCAAATCATCCCCTTATACAGCCCTGCTGGGTAAAGCAAGCTCAGATTCTCTGACCCTGAGTAATTTGGGCTTCCACACATTAGCCCTTGTAGTAGCCAATCTACTGTTGCATATAAACTTTAGAGTTAGGTTGTCAATGACTAGAGTATGTATTTCTGGGATTTTGATTGGGATTGTATTGGATCTGTAAAGTTAGAATGAGATGGCATCTCAATAGCAAGTCATCCGGTCTACGGACATGGTATGCCTTTATTTTTAACCCTGGTGTTCTGAAATGCCATGGTGATGTGCTTGCCTTGTGGTAAATCTTTCTTTTAAGTCAGTTGTTATTTTTTACCCAGGGCCACTTGGCATGTATTTCCATTTTATAAACTCTAATCTTGCAGTTCTAGGAAGTATTCCTGGCTTTGGGGATGGCTTCCTTTTCTTGTTTGTTTGTTATTTGTCTTCCCTTTCCCCTTCTTTGAGGGACTCATTGGGTAGCCAGTCTTCTGGGATGGTTCCTTAGTTCTGGTTTCTGTCCTTCTGGTTGTGAGCCTAGTCCTTAGCAGCCTAGTCTTCTCTCCAGCCTGTTCTATCTCTGAATTTTAAGAGCTGTTTGTGTATATTGGATGCATGTCCTTCCTCAGACATGTGTGTTGAGAACACATTTGTATTTACTTTACATTATATGATGTAAGGATGACCTCTTAATCTTTTACCATGAGAAGTTTTCATTGTTAGTATCATGAAGTATGTCTTTTTAGTTGGGCTGGGACTCAGAGGAAGCTCATTCATCCTCTTCCTGGAGAGTAAAGTACTCACTGCAGGTGTTCTGAAAGGTCTGTAGACTAACTAGGATGGGACCTCTGAATCACAATGCAAACAAAGGTTCTGTAATCTTCCTGTCTTCTGGCTTTGTGGGTATAACATCCTCACTTCTGCCTTGTGTCTCTTACTCCAGAAAGCATTTGTTTATTTATTTCAGAGAATAAACTTCCATCATCTGCTGAATAGGGCATGGGACCATTCTAGTCAGAGAGAGAGCGTGGGGCTCCAAACTGCTTCCTAAACAGAGTAGCAGCCAACTTTCCCTGTTTTTGCCTCTCCACCTCTCCACTCCTGCATTCGAGAGGAGTTAATACTGCCAACTTGTGAGCAGTGAAGGAAGGTTTGCTACATAACCTGGTTGCTTCTCAGCTTCTCCCACTGCTGACATAGAATCCAGGTTTTGGGGATTCCTGAACCATTCACCACTTGTTTTTCTGATTTCCAACTTTTAAAATTAAATTGCCACCATCTCCTCTCTTACTCTTTCTCATTCATGAGTGTTTATGCTTAATTCTTAAAAGCTGGTATTCTAGTAGGGTTTGAGGAGGAGGCTAGAGGAGACATATCTGCCTAACTCATCATATTTAATCAGTATCTGCTCTGACTGGGCTGGACATGAGTCTTAGCCTGTGTTTAAGACCTTGAATAGTACTCCTGCCTTGACATGCTTTCTCTGTAGTCTTAAGTTTTCTCCAGTCCCACCCGGCCTGCAGTCCCACAGCTGCTTATAAAATAATTATTCAGAGACTTAATACTATTTACAAACTGTATGGCCTATGGCAGGCTTCTTGCTAGCTAGCTCTTATAACTTAACCTATTTCTATTTATCTATAAGTTGTCATGTGGCCATGGCTTACCAGTACTTTCACATCTTGCTTCTCCTGAAGGTGCTAATGTTTCCCTAGACTCCGCCTTTCTCTTTCTTGTCTCTCTCCTTGGATTTCCTGCCTGCTTCTAAGCAAGAGCTTATTTATTAACCAATGGGAACAACATATGTTCACAGTGTACAGAACGATATCCCCCCGCATTTCTCTATTTGTCTTTTAGGACCAGTTCAAACATCACTTCCTCTTGATGCTTTCTTTCTTGGGCCACATTGCCCCAGTCCAGCAGAGTTAAATGGCTATTCTTTTGGCATTTCATACTCAACTCCCACATTGTATCCTGAAATTACTTTTGTGTTTGTCTCTCCTTCTGAGACCAGAACTTTGGGGGTCACATCATATTTATGTCAGATCTTCAGCACATGACATAATCTCAGACTGAATAGATTTTTTAAAAAAATATTTGTTTTTATTTTGAATTATGTATATATGTGTCTATCTGTGTATGTGAGTTAAGATGCCCTCAGAGGCCAGAGGTCTTGGATCCTCTGAACTGGAGTTGCAGGTGAAGTGAGTGCCAGGAACAGAATGTGGGTCCTCTGGAAGAGCAGTGTACACATGCTTAACTACAGGGCCATCTCTCCACCCCCTCCCAATAGACTCTTAATAAATGGATGCAGTGTGAACAAAAAACAAAATCAAGGCTTTATGGTATGCTTTGGTGGAGTGAGCTTGCCCAAGGCAGCTACTCCCCCATAACCTACAGGAAGAGGCAGGTGAGGTTCCAGAATGGCTTTCTAAGCTCTTGGTCTCAGGCCTTTACCAGTCTCTAGATTCCACCTGGACCTTCTCCCTAAAGACCCTGAGTTTTCCTTCAGGAATATGTAGACCATTGTGGGCATAGAAGGGTGTTGGTGCCCGATAAAAGCCACCCTCTTCATGCTTCTGTGCACCAAGGGAGGAGGCCCTGTTTGGTGGGGGACTGGTGAGACGCTGTGGAGGAGGGTGTCATTATTCTGTAATTGATGAGCAGGCCATCTCTCTTCCCCGAGGCAAAGCCCAGAGCATTAGTGGAATGACAGCAGCCGTTCCAGAGCCTGGCCACCTGGCTGGACAGGCCCTGTGATGATACAGAAGCACCGAGAGAAGCTAAGAGGGGCTATCCACCCCAGCTGCGGAGTGACAGCCTCCAGGGTGCGGGCTTTGGGCCCCGCTGCCCACTCCCAGCAAGGGGCTTCTCTCCAGGGCCCTGCCACTGTTGGTGGAACTCAGAATGTCATCAGCTGACTGACAGCCCTGCTTCCAGCAATGGGGCCTGGCCTTGGGCAGATTTCAGGCAGCCAGGGGCCTCCCCTCCTCAGACATCATGCCCCCAAACGATAATTAGCCAAGTGTTTCTGAGTCACAGGGGAAGCTGGAGCTTTCTGAAGGTCTGCCTTTTAGGTAACCCCCTACTGGAGCTGAGCGGACAGAAAAACCTGGAAAGCCCCCTCCCTCAGATCGTTTTCTCTGCTGTAGACTCGTTTGTATCCAACTTGGAAGCAGATGATCTCCTTGGGTTAAGACATTATTATAGTTAGGATGCAAACAGTCATAAGAACGTATTAAACAAGTATCAGTCACTAACTAACACACCTGATTGCATTAAAATAGTCATGAAGCCAGGGCTGCCCCCACCTTCTCGGAGCTCCTGGAGCCAGCGACAGCATCACCTGGAACTCAGTAGGAATGCCCATCCCCAGCCCCACTGATGCTGAGGCTCTGGGAGTACACCCTGTCCCCAGCCACAGCCACTAGCACTTAGGGTGACCCTGCTGTTCCCTGCAGTTTAAGGAGTCCTGCTCTTAAAGACTAGGAAACGGGGACAAAAACAAAACACAAAAATGTGGAGGGACCCGAACATTCCTAAGGTCACAGAGCTAGTGATGGCAGACCAGGGATCTGGGGCCTGGTCTTCTGCTTCCTGGTCTGTTAATTTCAAATGACAGCTGGTCGTCAGGGTCAGGAGGACATTTGCATTTAAGGAGGATCCTGCTACTACACAAAATTTGGAGAAGGAACACTGCCTCACTCAGTTCTTACACAGTCCTGCATAGGTCCCCTTTGCAAGGGAAGAAATTGAGGTTCAGTGCAGCTAAGCAACTTACTGGACTAGAAGAAGGATGTCTCTCACCCTCTTCTCTTTCCTTTTTTCTTTCCTCCCCCTCATTTATTTCCTTCCTTCCTCCCTTCTTTCCTTCTTTCCTTCTTTCCTTCTTTCCTTCTTTCCTTCTTTCCTTCTTTCCTCCCTCCCTCCCTCCCTCCCTCCCTCCCTCCCTCCCTCCCTCCCTCCCTCCTTCCTTCCTTCCTTCCTTCCTTCCTTCCTTCCTACCTGTCTACCTGTCTACCTTTGTTTGAGACAGAATCTCAGACTGCTGCCCATGCTGGCCTGGAACTCACTCTGTAGTCCAGACTGTCCTAAACTTTGTGGCACCCTGCCTGGGCTTCAGAGTGCTAAGATGCCACACAGGTGTCACCACATCCAGCTGGAGCCTGGATTTTAATCCTAATTGTGTTCCTCTTCTGAATTCTTCTCTGCATTTGTTTATAGTGCACCACCAACCACACATGCATACTTGATGCCTAGAAGCTACTGGGTGAGGGTGGAGTGCCTGAGTGGTCACGGAACATGCTAAGGGTAGGCTTCTCCTGGGGAGCAGGCAAGTGAGGGGTTCTCTCCCACGTTTCACCTCCCACCTCTCCCAATTTTTGCTTCCTTTTGAGACCCAACTCCAGTTTTGAGGGAACAAGGGGGGATGGAGAAAGAAACCCACTTACCCTTTCTTCCCTGCATTTCCAATTTGGCCTGGGAACTGAGTTTCCGGGAATCTTTGATGCTCAAGGTGGGGCTGGAGCTTACCGGATGTAGCTGCACACCAGGCTGGTGAGGGAAGGAAAAGGGGCAGCCTTAACATTAGAGCCTGAGGGCAAAAGACAAAGGAGCAGGCTGGGGCAGGCCTACAGAGTGTACCAGAGGAGGAAATTAAAGAGGCTCCAGTGGCTGTCTAGATCCCTTCCAGCCTGCTTTGCTGCATTTTTTGGCATGGATTGGCTAAGCTGGCCTGTAACATTCCAGTCAGGCTTCTCATTGTCTTGCCCAGAAATACAAGATAAAAGAAACCATGGAATGAGGGATGAGGAATGAGGAATGAAGACCTGGGAGCTTGGGTGCATCCTCAGGATATTCCACTAGTATTAAATGTCTTTCCCAGCAGGCAGCCTCCCAGTGTCTGCTGGGGTCCAGCCATTCTGAAGCTCTCACCTCTACTACATGATGGGAGAGGACAGGAAAGGTATATTTCCCAGGAGCCCCATGCCACTGACCAGCTGTCCATTTGCTTCTTGTTATGTGCCTGAAGTCCACCCAGCAGCACCCTTTCACTAGACAGTCCATGACCCTGTGTTAAAGTACAATCTCCAGGGAGACCAAATCTTAGTTTGGAAATACCTTATTCAGATTTTGGTTAAACAGAGGGTCTTTGGAACCATTGGGAGGCTTCTGGAACCATCACAGAGCAAGTAGGATGGCAGAGGGCCTTGCCAATACTCAAAATGATGCCATTCAGTGCTGGAAGGAGTCATAGAGATGGTGCAGAAGGGGCTGGACTGCCTTGTTGAAGGACATGCAACTGACAGAGACAGAACTGGCCAGATGTAGCTTGTGGGCTCCCAGGATTGTGCTGGGCACTTCCTTTCCCATCCTCCTCTTTCTTAAAGGTTCCTTGAAAGTTGATCATATCTCTTCAGGGAGCTCTACCTTCCCCAGAAAGATTTTAGAGTGTGATCTATTTGAGCAGTCACTAAACATCCCTGACAGTTTTCTAGGTGCCAAGGTAGGTTCTGGAGAGACAGAGGGAAGGAAGCATTGCCCTTGCTCATGCTGAGTTCACAGTCCAGTGGGTGACATAAAAAAGTGAAACTAAGCAACAGTGTGAACAAGGGCTCTCCAAAGCTGTAGATGGTGTTTCAGTGGCCAGCAGGAGGGGCCCATCTAGATCAGGGAAGGTCAGGTTGGAGACAATTGATCTAGGTATCAAAGAGCAAGCAGGAGTTTGCTAAGAAGGTAGAAGAGGTGGGGAGACAAGAGCACCTCAGATGGGGATGATTGTAGGCAGAATTTCCTGTCCCAGCAGCCAACTCCCAAATAACCACACAGAGACTTATTATTAAATATAAATGATTGGCCAATAGCTTAGGCTTGTTACTAACTAGCTCTTACAACTTTTGACCCATATTTTTTTTTTTTAATCTACGTTCTACCATGTAACTTGGTACCTTTTTTCAGCATTGCAAGTTCATTTTGCTTCTTTGAACATCTCCTCAGGAATCCACCCTCCTTCATCCCAGAGAGCTCTCTCTCCATCCACAAGTCCCACCTAACTCCTCTCTGCCTAGCTATTGACCATTTAGCACTTTATTAAACCAATGAGAGCAACACATCTTCACAGGGTACAAGACAATTATTCCACAACATTTCCCCCTTTTTGTCTAATTATAAAGGAAGGTTTTAACTTCAACATAGTAAAATTATATACAACAAAAACAGTTATCAAATAAGAATTACAGTTAACAATATGCAGTCCATGTGTGTTTGGCAAATTTAGAGAAAATACTCTATTACCTATCTTATCTTTGTGAGTCTAAATTTTTGCACCTAATTTACCTTTTATCATAACTAAGGAAAACTATAAGTTTAACTGTTTAGTCTTTAACTCCATCAAAGACCCCAAAAGGATGTAGTGTTATCTAACAACAGGGACATCTGGTTGCATGGACAGTCACCCAAAGTGCCTCTGCCACATTGGGGAATCCATCTTCAACCTACAGGCCTAGTATATCTGACAGACATTTCTGAGAGGCAGGGAATCTTAAAGGACTGTTCTACCTTGTCTTGGCAAAGTTTGACAGTTACCTTTTTCTGTTCTGTTTGTCCAATTTGGACAGTACATGATCAGCAATTGAGGCAAAGGCAGTTTTTTCCCAAATGACTAGCTTTTGCCACAAAGAAAGTAAACCCCATATGGAGGTTTTTGGATGCCCATCATCTTCTCTGAAATAGATTGGTGCTGTCAGGAGCAGACATGTCTCACTGTCATGAAAAACTTCAAGTTATTAGCCATCTTAAATGCATATTCTGTAGGTCTTTGAAGTGTTTGAGGAGCATCTATCTAAATATATCTGTTTACCTTGAAAACATACCCAATATGACTACAAGTTTGATTATTATAGGTGACTATTAAACTGTATTTCTTAATTATATATTACATTTTTAAATGAGTTGCACAAACACAAAGCCCCAAACAAGAGTAGAAACATATACACAGTATAACAAAAATAACTTGAAATTTGTATCAATAAATAAAAATCCATACCAATGTAAAATATTTTGTCATTAATAGTTGCTTTTTGGATTAAAGTAGACTCAATAATCTACCCCTCTATCTCATCATTTCTATATTATATCCCCCCTTTTTCCTTCAGATAGAGATCTTTGAATCTAACTCCTTTGTTTAGCTTTTATCCTGACCATGACCAATAACAACTTGTAACCAATATCCCCTTAATGATGACAAACATCTACAATCCATCTCTTGGGAACATGGGCATTGTTTTCTCTAGACTTCTTCCTGTTGTCTAGGAGCACTGGCATCTTTGGAGGACCCTGAGAAAATCAGGATAATGGTCAAGTCCTGGCTGGAGTAGTCTGTGAGGCTAGACCATTTCAGCCAGCAGCCTTGAAGCTGTTCTGGCTGCAGAACTCTGAGGAAACTGCAACAGAGGTACTCTGAGATGCTGGATCACCTGGGCCTTTCATTTTCATTAGTATTTGGTCTCCTTGCTCTGAAAACACATAAACTTTCAATGTAACATGCATATCTGCATTAATAC
Source organism: Peromyscus maniculatus bairdii (assembly GCF_049852395.1). Lineage (NCBI taxonomy): Eukaryota > Metazoa > Chordata > Mammalia > Rodentia > Cricetidae > Peromyscus > Peromyscus maniculatus. The sequence continues at coordinate 67,263,392 of NC_134870.1, forward strand.
AAGTATAGACTGTGCACTGTACACAAGTCAGCCAAAGATGTTTTTTATTTTATGTTTGAGCAGGTAAAATATAAGTCAACTGTCCTATAGGTTTTCTTTTTTTAATTTTAGGTTTTTTTTTTTAATGTCTATAGCCAGGATTTTCAGGGGGTCTCCCCCAACCAAACCTGATCCTCTTCAACCCTGAATAAATCCATAGCCTTTCATTTTCTGTGGGAACAAACACATAACCTCTTCCCCACAGCAATACACCTTTTGACTTCCATTTTGAAGTCAAGACATTTTTAAAATATATAAGTTGGTTTAATTTAGTAGTTTACATAATCCAATGTCTCTCATCAGCTATTGTTTGTTTATCAGCAATCAAAAATTTAAAGTCAATCCAGACTCCCTATGTATTTTCCTTCTCTATATGGCTTATTTTTGTTTTTACTTCTCTATAAAAACTTTATTATTTATAAACTATTTTTTCTATGACTGTCTATATCCTTTCTCAAGCCTATGTACATTTTTTAAAACACACTAGAACCTGTTTAGAGATTTTTTTTCCATCTGGATCTGTCTTTACTGAGCATCTGTAGTGTTTTCTGATCACATGAGACAAACCTTAAACTGTTATGTCAGCCACCCGAGATGTTCAGCTTAGCACATTGTTTTGGTAGCTGGCTCTACCCTGCCAGTTCCCTGAGAGCCCAGCCTCATGGCAGAAGTACTGGTGGGAGCCACGTTTATTGCCCCAGCTCTGGGAAGTTTCTGGGTCCATGCTGCTGTAAGTATTTCTACCTAGTCTCATGCCACAGAGTAGTGCACTACCTGCTACTTATAAACCCCATTCAAGTGCTCTATAACAGGCCTCTTAAAAGAGGTGCTAGCACCAAGTCTACCCGAGAGAGCATGTTCACCAGGAAACTGCATTTGACTCCATGTTCCAAGCTTTTTTTTTTTTTTTTTAAAGCCTTTTTAGGGCTTATGTGAATATATGCACCAGGACATTGGGCACCATTTGTAGGCTGAACTTCTTGTTCTACCAGCCAGCTTTCAAATAACCACACAGAGACTTATTATTATAAATGTTTGGCCAATAGCTTAGGCTTGTTACTAACTAGCTCTGTAGCTGGAGTTTTCCTGGTTCTGCCTGGCCCACAATCAGGACAAATCTCTCTCACCCACCAGTCCCGCAGCCACTTGGACCAAAACAAGTAAACACACAGAGACTTATATTACTTATAAACTGATATATGTACCAGGACGTTAGGCACCATTTGTAGGCTGAATTTCCTGTTCCACCAGCCAGCTCTCAAATAACCACGCAGAGACTTATTATTATAAATGTTTGGCCAATAGCTTAGGCTTGTTACTAACTAGCTCTGTAGCTGGAGTTTTCCTGGTTCTGCCTGGCCCACAATCAGGACAAATCTCTCTCACCCACCAGTCCCGCAGCCACTTGGACCAAAACAAGTAAACACACAGAGACTTATATTACTTATAAACTGATATATGTACCAGGACGTTAGGCACCATTTGTAGGCTGAATTTCCTGTTCCACCAGCCAGCTCTCAAATAACCACGCAGAGACTTATTATTATAAATGTTTGGCCAATAGCTTAGGCTTGTTACTAACTAGCTCTTACAAATGAAATTAACCCATATTTTTTATTTACATTCAACCATGTGGCTCAGTACCTTTTTCAGCATGGCAAGTTCATCTTGCTTCTCTGTGCATCTCCTCACAACTCTGCCCTTCTTCATCCCAGAGAGCTCTTTCCCTGTCTACAAGTCCTGCATATCTCTTTCTGCCTAGCTTCTGGCCATTTAGTTCTTTATTAAACCAATGAGAGCACCACATCTTCACAGTGTACAAAATGATTATTCCACAACAGATGATCTCTCAAGTAGGAGAGGTTATGGCTCTTCCAAGGCCTGAAGATATGGGTGAATTGTGGTTATTGATAGAGTATGCTTAGGGAAGGGTCAAGAGACAGATTGGGCCAGACCACACAGCTTTGAACTTGGCTATATTGAAAAAACTTGAAGTTTGTCATACACTGAGGACAATGGGGAGCCTTTGAACAGTTTTATTAGTCAATCAATGATATCCAATAGATGTCTCCTACCACATTCCCTCAAATCCTAGCATCTTCATGACCAAAGAAGGTTTAGTTTTCTGCTAAAATGAAGTCTAGTGAGACCTCTAGGTTAAGATTATAGTGGAGGGAAGACAAAGGTGGAGATGGGGCGTCAGCTATTTATTCCTTCAGCCTAGAAGTAAAACGATTCCATTCTCATTTACTGGTCAGAACCAGTTCACATGGCCCCAGCCTAGTTATAGAGGAGATTGAGAAATGCTGGGAGAGAGACCTGCATGTTTTTAGAGCGCACTGGCTGTCCCTGCCAGGAGAGATGCTCATTGGGAAAGTGATGCAGTCTGGCATGGAGCTTCCCTCTGGGTGTTGGTTAGTTTTCTCATTGCTCTGATGGAACACCTGACAGAAACAATGGGAGGCAAGCCCTGTCTCTCAGTTCAGGGGATATCCATCATGAAGAGCAAGGTATGTGGATGTGATGTGGCTGCTTATCATTAGGGATGAGGAGAGATGAGGAGAGGTGTCTCCTCCAACATTCCTTCAAACAGTAGTCTTGACTCTTGTGATCCCCATGGGAGAAGAATTTGCTCTAGACATAAGTAAAATGAGCAAGTAATCAAGGTTTATTTGAGCAAGCAAAAAAGATGTTTAGCTGGTGAGAAAGCAAAATCAGAAGGTTGAGTACACCCTGTAGAATGGAGGGCACACCAAGCCAGGGGAAAATGGCCAAGGGCTGCCATTAGTATCTGGACTTAGAAATTCTGCTGTGAATGTCTCCTCCTCTTGCAGATCCCTGGGGTGATCTCCTTCCTAGGATGCAAGGAGGCTTTCTTAGAAGCTATTCTTACTCACAGTTCAGTCTGTTGCAATCAGATGCAAGAACATGCATGAAGCTATGTAGGTATAACTGCCTATAGAGTTGAGAAGTATACTATGGGAAAGGACAAACATGACTTGCACACCTCCTTATGGGGGTTTCTAGGGAGCAACGTGGAGCCTGCTGAGGTGAGCTTTGTTGTCTTACACCCACCAGTCCTGCCCTGGACCTTGCTGTTTCAACCCTAACATTTCTTTTCACTGTGATAGTGATGCCATGTTTGCAGTGAGGAAAGGGTCTGGCAGAGGAGAGGGGGAAGATAGGTTTGGGAAGGGGCCAATCAGACTGTCCCTACGAGCCTTGTCCCTTCAGTCCTACAGTGTCTGTCACCAGCAAGGGCCACGTCCAAAAGGTCCCACAACCTCCCCAAACCCTGCCTTTAGTTATAGACTGCATTTAAACAGACACATCTGTGGGGAACATTGCATATTCAAACCAAGGTATTCTGGTGCTGTATGAACTGAAGGACTTTGGGGCAGGAAAGCCTGGTAGAGTCCTTCCCCACTACCCAATGGTTACCATCTTCAGCCTGCAGGCAGGTGAGCCTGTGAGTGTTGGAGGAGAGGTGTGTGGTGGTGGCAGTGTTGGGGACAGCGGTTCTGAGGAAGATGGGAGGTGGATGGGGTAGTTGGATTCAGACCACAGGTGAGCTTGAGATGAAAGTGTGACAACATCTTGGAGTTCGCCCGCTGACAAAGCAGGGCTGTGTGTCCATACCCCTCCGCTCTTGGACTCAGGAGGGCCTCAGCTGGCACTCTTGGGAGTAAGCACTTGGGAGATGAAGTCATAGTTCTGCATGGAAACATCCCTGGGAAACAGTGACATTCCATGGCCTGTCTTCCAAGGTAAGAGGCTCTCTCATGTTCCTACCACTCGCTGCCACTATGTGCATGTCTGAGGAATGATGGCAGCTGCCACATTAGAGGCACTTCAGCATCTCTAAGGGAGGCTCTTGCTCAGTAACTTAGGTGTGTCTGTGCTCATGCTAACTTGGGCCCCAGTGTGTTTCTACTATGACCTTCATTGGGAATGCCATGCGGGTAGAGGTCTTCATACCCAGCTTTGCCATCCTGCTTGCCCTGCACAGCACCAGATTCTTGAGCTAAGCTAGGGAAGAATGTCACAAAGCTGGTAGGAGGAAGTGAATTTGAAATCTGGTTTAAGCTTTGTTACTGATTGGATAACATGGGAAGTCACTCTGGTCCTCAGTTTCCCTTTCTGTAGATGAGGAGTTGGTGGGCATGAGGTTTTAATGAGGTCATCAAATACCAGGAGGCTCATGAGAGAGAGCCTTAGACCACCTCTTCAGAAAAGCATACTCAGACCACACCCTACATATACCCCTTCTACGTGTAATAACAAGGCCTTCTGGGCCTCCCCAAATACAGCATGGATCACTTCCTGCCACATGGCTGCTTTTCTCTTCCTAGGGGGTTGGATTTCTATCCCAAATTCAATGTTCATGGAAAGCCTCAGAAGGTTGAAGAAAAGGACCGAGGTGCATTTACTCTGGCCTTACAGGACTGAAAGAAGCTCTTCTGAGAAAAATCAGTGCAAACCTGATGATTATTGGAGTCACTTGCCTGGAGATGTAAATGTGCTCGTGTGTGTGTGTGTGTGTGTGTGTGTGTGTGTGTGTGCGCGCGTGCGCGCGTGCGCTCACTGTTTCCTTGATCAACATTTCTCAGAGGGATTCTGTATTTCTTCAAAAGGTAAGTGTCTTGTTTTGAAGCAATCACAGATTTTTTTTTTTAGGTAGTTGTGGAAGATAATAGAGAGGGATCCTGAGTGTGCTTAACCTAGCTTCAGTTGATGGCGAGATCTTGTAAAACTCTAGTACGATATCACAGTCAGGATACAAACTGGTACTGGAGTTACATACTGATTAACCCCCCTGTAAATTGAAGAAACTGTGAGTTGACAGTGCATTTAACATCCCTGACCTATGGGCCATCCCAGCTTGGCGACACAGCCCACCTCATGGGGTTGGTTGTTTCCTTGATGTTCATGTTCCTGTCAATTGCAGTGTGAAGAGCTGCCCAGTACCTCAGGATTATCATATAGCAGAGACTAGGGTAGGAAAAGATTAAAATTACAAATCTGAAGTGTGACTTCTACTTAATTGTGTAAGTTGTAAGTCAGGGACTGTCATTTTTAACACTGAAGGGTTTTGGGTTTTTTTGGTTTTTGAGACAGGGTTTCTCTGTGTAACAGCTCTGGCTGTCCTGGAACTTGCTTTGTAGACCAGGCTGGCCTCGAACTCACAGAGATCCATCTGCCTCTGCCACCTCCATGCTGGGATTAAAGGTGTGCACTGCCACCACCCCACAACACTGATGTATTCAAGAACCCTATCACTGCAAGGGTTCTTCTCTGCCACGCTTTGATAGCCACACCCTCGCTTAACCTCCACCTGGAAGCCACTGTTCCATTTTTCATGTCTTTGATTTTTGTCATTTCAAGTGTGTTTGATAAATATAACTATATATGATATGTTAATATATATTATATAGAAAGGAATTATTTCACTCAGCAGACTTCCTGAAGGTTCATCAGGTTGAAACATGAAGTAGTATCTTTAAATGGATGTTTCCTATCCCAACCACCTGTCCCCAAATACCTGGCAGCCGCTTCCCAAATTACCACACAGAGGTTTAATATACTTTATAAATGCTTGACCAATAGCTCAGGCTTATTACTAACTAACTCTTACATTTTAAGTTAACCCATTTTCCTTATTTATGCTCTGCCACATGGCAGTACCTTCTAAATGGCATGTTCATCTCCTGCTCCCTCTGTGTCTGCCTGGCAACTCCTGACTCTGCCCTTCTCCTTCCCATCATCCTTAGTTTGGTGGCTCCACCCTGCCTGGCTACTGGCCAATCAACATTTTATTAAACCAACTTGAATGACAAATCTTTACAGTGTACAAGAGGATTATTCCACAGCAAGTACCATCAACATTGGCTATGCTTCAGATACTTTAATCATTCAGCTGTTGAAGGGTGTCAGATTCCAACTTGATCCCCAGGGACTATTTAGACTTTTTTTTTTTTTAAATAAGTATGTGGGAATTTTTCTGTTATCTCGATGTTACTGATTTCGGGTTGGTTCTAGTCTATGAAGACGGAAAACCTACTCTGTATGATTTCTGTTCTTCTCAATATATTCAGGTTGCTTTTATGACCAGAGCATGATCTTGGTACACATCATTTGAGTCCTGGAGAAGAATGGGTCCTTTGCTATTGCTGGGTCAGGCATTCAGTAAATGTCAATTTGATTGTGTTGATGGGTGTGTGGCTGAGTTGTTTTGTATCTTTGCTGGTTGTCTAGTTGTGTGATTAATTGTTGAGAGAGGAGTGTTGATGTCTACAAATGTAACTGGGAATTTGTCCATTTCCTCTCCCATCCTGTCAGCTTTGCTTCACATATTTTGCAGCTCTGATTTTTGGTGCATGCAAATTTATGATTGCTCCATCTTCTTGTAGGCTGGCCCTTTTATTATTATATAGCATCTCTGACAATCTTCTTTGTTCTAAAACTTACTTGATCTCATATTGGTTTAATTACTCCAGTAGTCTTTTGGATTTTTTTTCATTCTCTTACTTTCAATGTTCCTACATCATATTTCAGTGAGTTTCTTAATAGTATCTTTATATCATTTACATTCTGCATTATCATTAATAGGTTAGGGCTTATATACTTATGTTTGCAATTTATTTTTGTTTTGATTTCTGTTTTCTGTGTTTTTTATTTTCTCTTCCCTTCTTTTTGTGGATCATCTAAACATTTTTAAAAATTCCACTTGGACTATAGTGTTTTTTATTCCAAAATACTTGGTTACATGTATACTTATTTGGGAGATATGGCATGCCTGCTGTCAGAGGACAACCTTCAGGAGTCAGTTATTTCCACGTGGGCCCCAGGATTGTAACTCAAAGTCATCAGACTCAACAGCAGGCAACTTTTCCACTGGTCCATTTCCAGACCCTGCAGTGGTTTCTTTGTTTTTGTTTAATTTTTTGTATAGTTTTTTTTTAGAGGTTCCTCAATCTACCACATTATGTAATCATTTGACCAATTTGAGTGAAATATTAAAACCTTTTTACCCTCTCCCTATTTGTAATGTAACTATCTTAAGTATTTTTTCACTGTTCTTTTGCTTTGAGACAGGATGTCTTTACGTAGCTCTGGCTGACCCGGAACTCACTGGGAGACACACAGAGATTTGCCTGAATCAGCTTCCCTGATGTTAAGCCTGAAGGCATGCTCCACCATGCCCAGCTTGTTCAGTAGACCTGTAGTACCCTATCAGATCGTATTAAACTTTTGCTTCAGCTGTTGAATCTGACTTAGAAACTCAAGAGGCAAAATGAAGTCGCTGGTACTCCCCTATACATTTGCTTATCATGTGTGATGACTAATCTTGTTTATCAGCTTGACACCTCAGGAAGTGGGAGCCCCAGTTGAGGAACTGCCTCCATCTATGTGGAGACATTTTCTTGACCACTAATTGATGTGTGATTCCCCAGCCTGCTGTGAGCAGTAACATCCTTAGGCAGGTGGTTCTGGGCTATATGGGAAAGGAAGGTGGCCGGGTGGTGGTGGCGGCGCCGCTGCCGCATGCCTTTAATCCCAGCACTCAGGATGCAGAGCTAGGTGGATGGATCTCTGTGAGTTTGAGGCCAGCCTGGGTTACAGAGCGAGATCCAGGACAGGCACCAAAACTACACAGAGAAACCCTGTCTCGAAAAACAAAAACAAACAAACAAACAAAAAAAAAAAAAAAAAAAAAAGAAAGAAACGAAGCTGAACATGAGCCTGGGAGCAAGCTAGTAAGCAGCATTCCTCTATGAGTTCTCCTTCAAGCTCCTGCCTTGGCTTCCCTTGACGATGGCCTCTAACCTGTAAGATGATAAGCCCCTCCCCGAGTTATTTATTACAGCAATAGAAAGGCAAGCTAGGGCAGAAATAGGTACCAAAAGCGGGGTGTTTGCTGTGATGGACTCGACATGTTTTCCTGGGAGGGCAGGGGGAGAGGATTGTGGGTGTGTTTGGAACTTTGAGCTGGAAAAATCCAGTATTTGTGGCTTAATGAGTTACTCTGTAGGAGTAAGGATACACACACACACACACACACACACACACACACACACACACACACACACACAGAGAGAGAGAGAGAGAGAGAGAGAGAGAGAGAGAGAGAGAGAGAGAGAGAGAGAATAGCATTCCCCCAAGCTCCTGAGTCCACGATCGTGTTCTGACTTCCTTCCGTGATGAAATACTGTCACCTGGAAATGTAAACCAAATGCAAACCCTTCCCCCCTCAAGTTGCTTTTGGTCATGGTATTTACCAGTGGCAAAAAAAGCAAACCAGGACGCCACGTTTCATACCTTTAGCTCTCCCAGTTCCTTCTTTTCTCTTTTCTTTTTGGTTTACAGAACTTCTTTGGGACTTCTTTTGGGGATAGGTCTGTTGCTGACCAATTGGTATGTATTTTTGTCATCTAAAAGGTGTCATCATTAGATATCTGGTTCTGGGTTGATATTTTCTTTCCTGGCACACTGGAAAATGCCCTGCTATGATGTGGTTTCCGATCAGAATACACTGTCACTCTGATGGGCTCCCTGCTTTGGGGAGGTGGGCGTCACTTCTTTCTGCCTCCTCTAAGGACCCTTTATCTTTAGTTTTTGGGATGTGTCTGAGGTTTGTCTTGCACAGGGCTCCCCTGGGTTTGTTTCATTTGAAGTCATTCGGCTTCTTGAACCTGTGGGTTTTGTAAGTCAGGACGGTTTCCACTGAACACTTTTCGGCTCCGCCCGCTTTCTTCTCTCCTGAAACTCTAGTGATGAGGATTTTAGAGCTTCTGCTGTGAGTCCCGCAGCCCTAGTCTATTCCCATTTTCTAGATAAACAGTTTTTGTTGTTCTATCTTCTAGTTTCCCTTTTGACCCCTTTGTTTTCCCTGCCATTGATCTGTTGTTGAGTTTATTTTCTGAACTTCACCTATTTTTGTCCTAAAGTTTCCATTTGGAGATATATCTTTATATATATTTAACATAATTTAGAGAAGGAATAGAATGTTTCCCAGAGAGATGGAACTCTCCTAAGTACAGCCAAAAACTTTAAACGTATGCACAAAGCATATATAATATACATATATCTCCATATATATACACATACATACACATCACCTATAGCAGCAGTTCTCAACCTGTGGGTCACACCCCCCCCCCCCGGGAGTCACGCAACCCTTTTACAGGGGTAACCTAAGACATTCAGAAAACACGGATATTTATGTTTCAATTCATAACAGTAGTAAAATTGCAGTTATAAAGTAGCAACAAAAATAGTTATATGGTTGGGGGTCACCACAACATGAGGACCCGTATTAAAGGGTTCCTAACATTAGGAAGGTTGTGAACCACTGGACTTTAGGTTCTACTTTCTGCTTTTTTTCACTTCAAATACGTTCATAATCGGTCATTTTAGCATTCTATGCTGCTTTGATATCTTTTTTGGATAATTATAACACCGCAGTCATCTTGGAGTTGGGCCTGTTGATTGTTCTTTTCACTCAGTTTGAGAGCTCTTGTTTTGTGACATGATAAATAACTTTTAATGGAAACTTGCATGGCCTGGTGTGTTAGACTGTACTTAAGTCTTTCCAGTTGGCTCTTCCTTTCCTAGTCCTCTGGCTGGGGACAGCTGAGGTTTCTCTTGCCTGTGGCCACTGCCGTTTCCAGGATTCTCACTTCTTTAGCTCTAGATCTGGGATGAATGAGGCTGAAAGAAGATCCAGGCAACTCACTATCCCATCCCTTCCCAGGGCCTGCTATTCCTTGCTAGTTGTCCCCATTGCATTAATTTGAGAGTCCTCTTTGCTTTGTGTAAATGTTTAAAGTTTTTGGCTGTACTTAGAAAGTCCCATCTTTCTGGGAAGCACTGTATTCCTTCTCTATATTACATGAAACAGCTGTTGAAATTGTCATATGTATACTTGGGAACATTTTAAAATGCACAAAAGGGGAACTCCTAAGTGTCCTTTCATGTCTGTACACGGTCAGCTGTCATGTCCTTCTCTATCAGAATCCATCTCTGGCACTAGTGCCAGATGTCCTTTCCAGAGAGCCATGCTTACGTGTGTGTGTGTGTGTGTGTGTGTGTGTGTGTGTGTGTGTGTGTGTGTGTGTGTGTGTGTGTACACATGCGCATGGTCTTTTATACATGGGTAGTGGCACTGATTTAAACTTCCCACCAACCATACATGAGAATAGTTATACTTATTCTGGTTCAATTAACACATGCATTTTTAAACTTACTGACAGTTGTCAGTCTGATATAAGAAAAACTACATATCAGAATGTTTTTTATTTATTTTGATTTTGTTCAGAGCTAGGAATGGAACCCAAGGTCTCAGGAATGCTCGCCAAGCAGGCCTGCATCTGTCCCCCACACCCCGTTGTAGTCTTAATTGGCATTCCTTGTGTTGTGTGAGTGTGAGCTTCATTTCAAATGTTGAAGACGTGCATGCATTTCCTGTTGGGGGACTGACAGTGTCTTCTTTATTTTATGTCTCTCTGTTAGCTTGTTGGCACTTCTCATGGACTTGCTTACACATGAGGATTATTTATGCCATAAGAGAATTAGCCCTATGCCTACCACATTATGTAGCAAAACATTTTTCTATTTTATCATTTATTACTTCAGCTTATTTTATTTCCCAGTATTGAATATTTTATAATTTTAACTCAGATGTAGTCTTTTCTTTAAAATGGCATTTAGGTTTGGGTCACGCTTTAGTGGTTTTCCCTACTGTAAGGTTGTTACAAATGCTATCTCAGATTTTTCTTCTACCTCTTCTTGTATAATGGTTTTATTATTCGCTTTGGTATTTGATACATTAGACACCACAGGGTTTTCCTGTTTTGGATGATTCCTGAGTTGTCTGAACACATTAAATGAAAAGTCCATCTTTTCCCTGTAGGTTTGAAATGGCACCTTGATTTGTAGTGAGTCTTTTCTGTGTAGGCGTTATTTGCCTTTCTGGAAAATTGCAGATGGCAGCTGGTAACCTGGGGAGGCTGGATTAAGAAAGTATCAACAGAGGAAAGAACGCTTTTAGAGTGGTACAGGGAACAAGCATATGGTGGCTAGTCTTAATTGTCAACTCGAGTGGATTTAGAGTCACCATGGAAATACATCCCAGCTCTCCCTACGTGGGTATTTTAAGAAAGGTTTAGGTGAGCAGGGAAGACCCACCCTGAATGTAGACAGCCCCGTTCCATGGGTAGGTCCTAGATGGTGTGAAAGGAGAATGTGACTGGAGCATCAGCACTGATCCTGCTGCTTCCTCACTGGGTACACACTGTGACCAGCCATCTGACGTTCTGCACCGCGCCTCCCCCCACCATGCCGGAACAATACCTCCAAACTGTGAGCAAAAAGAGACTCTTCCTTCAGTTGCTTCTCTCAAATATTTCATTTCAGCAATGAGAAAAGTAACTAACACAAAGGTGTGCTCTCTCCCCCGCCTTGAGCTGCTCTGTGATCTGGTCTCACGGGGAGGCCCTGAGCCGATTTCAGGGGCCCCCGTGCAGCAGTCTTTCCCCGTGATGGTAGCGTGCTTTCTGTCTGTCCCTCTCAGGAGCTCACCAGTCCTGTCCTTCTGACATATCTCCTTCTCTTTCTCCCATTCCTAGTCTCCTCTCGATGCTAGCACTACTCATGTCCAGCTCTCGTTATTACGGCCTAGTTTTAAAGCTTGCTATTTTTTTGAAATTGAAATATAATTACATAATTTCCCCTTCCTTTCCACTGTATCCCTCTTTGATTTCTTTGAAAATCATGGTCTCTATTTCTTTAATCATTGCAATATATATATATATATATATATATATATATATATATATATATATATATCTTATATAGATATATACATCTCCTAAGTATATAAATACATCTTGCCTAGTCTGTATAATGTTACTTGTATGTATATGATCTCAGGGGTGGCCACTTGGTATTGAATAACCAATTGGGGAGTCTTCCTTGGGGAAGACTGTTTCTCCCACTCTCCGCATTCCTTAGCCGCCTGTATTTTTTTTTGGGGGGGGGTGTCTAGTGGTATGGCCCCATGAGATTTCCTCCTCCTGTGTTAGCATATCTGTGTGTGTTGTCCCTGTTCAGATCTTGTTTAGGCAGCCATATTGATGAGACTGTTTGGAATAGTGAGACACTGGGAACTCCTGAAATGGGGGGCTGGTGATAGAATGCTACATGACCATGAGGATGGACAAGTGTGACTTTTTATAGATCTGTGGAACATCATCGAACCGGTGGTTCTCACAGTGTGGTCCCTGGCCCAGAAGCATGGGAACATTTTGGGAATGCCCATTCTCAAGGCTGACTCCAGCCCTTCTGACTCAGACTGTAGGGTAGGTCCTTACCATATGTATTTAAGTGAGCTGACTTGATAGTTTTTTATGCATGGGCCACTTGGAGAACCACTGGGTTATAGAACCAATAAGTAAATGGAAAATGTCAGATAAATGTACTTTGTATGCTTCTATTTTTATATATTCACTTGTGTTTGTGTAAAATATCTCTGAAGAGAAACAGAAAACACAGGTGATGTTGGTTATCTTTAAAATGGAGACTAGACTACCTAGGGGCCAAAGTTTGGAAAGTGGTGTTTTGTTTTATCTTGTTTGTTTTGTACGTGTGGTGCTGAGGGTTGAACCTCAGATCTTGAGCATGCTAGGTAAAATTCCTTCCATGGGCCTCCACTCCAGCCCTGGTTTCCACTGAGCATCATCTGTTTGTGTCTTTTGAGTTTGACCCATTTGGTGTAGTTTGGAAAATGAAACTACAGAAGCCTTTATACAGCTGTGTTAGTTATTTCCCCCTGTGATACAGCACAGAAATACCCTTAGGGAACAAACATTCATCTCGACTCTCCATCTCAGAGGGTTCAGTCCACAGTAGCTTGGGTAGACGTGTTGTGCAGGATGTCATGGGGGTGGGCGCGCCTTGGACAGGAAGCTGAGGAAGGCGGATACAGCAAGGGGTCAGGGAAAGACCCAGCCCCAAGTATACACCTCGGTGCCCCACTTCCTCCATTGGCCTCCATCTCCTACATTTACCACTTCCTAATAATGCCATCATCTATGAATCCATCAAGAAATTAACCCTTTGATTATGTCAGAGCCCCTGTGATTGAATTACCTCTGGAAAGGCCCTCACAGACACTCCCACGGGTAGCTCTCCGTCCAGTCACGCCGACAGTCAGATTGACCTTTACACCATCCCATCTCCACCCTTTCTCATTAGCTTTCTTGCTTTCCTCCCAAATGGCTTCTTTTAGCCAGTCAAATGTGTCCCTTCGGTGTCCCCTGGCGGTGGGTGGCATTTCCTGGTGTGGGCATGTGCTTGCTTCTGTGCCTCCATTAGACCTTCCCTGTACACATTCCTGAATGACCAAAGCCTCTTCCTCCTTCAAGGTCAGGTCACTTGCTGCCTCTTTGGGGGAAGACTTGCCCCCCCCCCCATCTTAGCTTTCCCTGCTCCTCAGCATCTGGGGTAGCACCCCTCTCTCTCCTTGTGGACACAGACTTTCCCTAGCAATTTAGGGGGTTCTACCACTTCCTCCAGCCTGTAGATTGGTACCTGAGAATCTGAGTAAATAAATGCGGGGTGGACATGTTAGGGACACGGACCAGAGGGTATGATCAGCCAGCAGGGTGAGAATCAGAGTTGCCCCAGGAGGAGAAGAGTAGTGGGTCAAGAAAGGAGGGGTGCAGGGGTGTGGGCGAAGCTGGCAGTGGTTGTGACATCCTCAGCCCTCTGAGGGTCTAGGAGAGGAGCACTCTCAGCAGGGGGTCGTGGACTTTCCTTTCATTGTGAAGGTGTTCTTTTCAAAAGACCACTGTGCTCTGTGGGGACATGATGGGATGGCAGTGTGTGACATAGAAAAGGTCTCATCTGGGCTGGCAGGAGGGCAGGTTGCCTTACCAAGGAGGTTTTCTTATTAAAACTAAGTCAGGGGTGAAGGCGTTTTTTAATATTAAAAGAATATGCCCCAATGGCCATATGTCCCTCACCTCCCTCCACCCCAGGAAAGCAGCTGACATTTCCTGCACATTTTAACTTTCTAGCCAAATAATGAAATAATCATATTGGTTCCTCAGTCACAGGATTCATTTTATCTCATTCCCAGGCTTCAGAATTCATCTCATATTTTAATCTGTTTTGAGCTCTTTTCAATTGCCTTGGAGATCGAGCCAAAGGTTCCCTGAACTTGTGTTGCCTGGAGTTGTTTGGTTTAGGCTCCTGTGGGGTATTTTCTTTAATAACGTGGTCCATCTTACCGGAGCAGCGGGAGTGGAGGGGGTCGGAGTCAGGGCTCAGCCTGTGCTCTGTGGCTTCCTGATAGTGAATTAATGTCCAAATTCCAACTCTGGGGATTCTCGTCTTCTGCCCTCCGATGTGTCGTGCCCTTCCTTCTCCGTTGTATTAATTCTTAAAAGGCCACCTTCCTACAGAAACACGCTCCAGCTGCTCTACGAAGCGCCCCTCCCGCCCTGAAGATCAGGTACATTTACAATGCCAACAGCACCACGGACCCACCAGCCAGCCACCGGTCTGCAGGTCTGCATCCCACTCCTGCAGGGCCCCAGCTCCGTGCTTCTCACAGGTGATCCGCTGCCTCTCAGGCGGCATCAGCGCCAGTTGTCCAGTCACTTGGGTGGGGTTGAGGTGAGAAGAAAACAAGCAATCTGCCTTAGAGCAGAAGGGCGCATTTAGCTAACGCCAGCCTTTCACCCAGGTGAACTCTGTCAAAAAGTCTCGTTTTATGTTTGTGTTTAACACTTGATTTTCCTTTCTGTGTGTTCAGGTCAGGGTTTCTGTGCAGACAGTGGGGCTGGAAGTGGTAGCATGCACGTTTAATCCCAGCGTTCCAGTAGCAGAGGCAGGTAGATCTCAAGTTCAAGACCAGCCTGGTCTATATAGTGAGTTCCAGACCAGGCCAGCCAGAGTTTTATGGTGAGACCTTGTCTCAACCAAACCAAACCAAAGCAAGAGAATGGCCCTAAGGGTACAAGTCACACCGTCTGTTGCCTTGAGTGGCACAGCAATGCCATTGTGAAAAGCTGTGGGTCACTGGAGGTGGTTTTTTTTTTTT
Source organism: Peromyscus maniculatus bairdii (assembly GCF_049852395.1). Lineage (NCBI taxonomy): Eukaryota > Metazoa > Chordata > Mammalia > Rodentia > Cricetidae > Peromyscus > Peromyscus maniculatus. The sequence continues at coordinate 67,278,537 of NC_134870.1, forward strand.
TTTTTTTTTTTAATCTCATGGGCAACCATGGAGAGTGTGAGTCTGGAGTAAAAGGCACGGGCCTTCTGCTCCTGTCTTAGAGCCAAAGGCTGATTTGGGCTCGGGTGTCCTTGCCTGTGTTCCCAGAGAGCAGCGAGAGGACTTGGTGTTACAGGCAGCAGAACCTCACCGCTGGCCTCTGACTGGGTCGGTTCGAGAGGCTCTAACGAAGTACCGGCAGATTGGGTGGCTTGTGAACAAGGAGAGTGTTCTGCTCACAGTTCTGGAGGCTGCAGGTTGAAGGTCAGGCAGACAGAGCCAAGGTTTCTTTGGACTGTGTCTTCAGCTGCTCAGATTGGTGACAGAGGAGAGACCAGACATACTCCTGCCCCAGATGTTCCTCCAGCTACAGGGTCTGGTGCCCTAGTTCCATCCAGATGGCTGATGGGGGAACAGGTGTTTTGCATCTTTCACTCCCTGTTAATTCATCTGCGAAGGAGGAGAAAGGACCGAGGCCATCTTCCCATCTTCCCTGCAGTCCAGCAGAGAGATGGATGCACACCCAGCAGGTGTCATGGCCTCAGGGCAATTCAAACTGCATCTGAGAGGGCAGGCAACATCTGAGAGGGCAGGCAACTTGCAGGCAACTTGCCCATTGCTTCCTCCTTCTGCTGCACTGGCGGACGGGCCTGTGCCCTGGTCCAGATTCTGTAAAACTATGCAGTCTTCTCCCTCCTCTGGCTTATAATAGGAGCTCTTCCGGGGTTCTCCTCCTTCACACGGAGCTGCTGCACCCTCTCCGCTCCGTGAAGCCCATTCATTTCCCTCCATGTTCCCAGACTTTCTGATCTCTCAGACAAGATGTCACTTGAGCTTAGGGTTTCCTTGCAGGATTCCCAAAGGTACCAGTGTGCTGGGGTGGAACTCCCTCTTCACACGTCCCTGCACAGGACGTTTGAGGAGAGGAGAGCAAGGAGAGCAGACCACCAGCATTCCCAAGGTAGCGAATATGCCCACAAGGCATAGAAGTAACATGTTTGCTTGGAAATGTGCTGGTATGTTTCAGCTGCATACTGGGAGTCTGGAGTGTCAGATCAGATTAAAGGGAAGCATTTGAGTTTGGAGCTTAGTAGCAGTCTGTATTGGTGACTTACACCAGTGTCCTGTGGGATCTGAGAATTGGGAGTTTGAGGAAGCAGAGGGCAGGGCAATGGAAGTCTGACTTGTGTGAGGATGTGAAGATGGGTTATGAAGACTGGCTCCACCGCCGCTCACCCTAGGATTCTGAGGAGCCTCCCTCTGCTCCCAAACCCAGCATTTCCACCTGTCAAAATTGGATTTTTTTTATTATTTATTTATTTATTTTGGTTTTTCGAGACAGGGTTTCCCTGTGTAGTTTTGGTGTCTGTCCTGGATCTCGCTCTGTAGACCAGGCTGGCCTCAAACTCACAAAGATCCACCTGCCTCTGCCTCCCAAGTGCTGGGATTAAAGGTGTGAGCTGCCGCCCTGCCCAAAATTGGGCTATTTGTACTATGTCACAGGATCACCATGAGAAACAAATGAGACCAGACAGGAAGATATTTTGTAAAACTAAGACTTTTATTCCAATGAAAACATGGAAGGAAAAGTTCTGCATCATCAGCTGGGACAATAAACACCATGTCGCATAGGTTTTGCCTGGCAGTGGGGAACCAAATGTCCTCAGATCTCTGTCTCTTGCCTAGGCTTTCCCACCATGTGTGCACTAGGCCTCATCCACGGGAGTACTAGCAGCCAACCCTCTTCTTAACATCCCCATCTTCAAGGTCCATCTCTTTCTATCTACTCGCTCCCTTCACTCAGAACAAAACAATGTGCACTTCACCCTAAAAGAAGCACACTCTGTGCCCCTCTGGCCCTCCAGCTCCTGTTTACCTGCTGGTTCCTGGTGACAGGTTTAGGGACAGGCACCCCTGTGGAGTCCTCCTTGTTTCCCTCCCCCCTCTAATTTTACCCCCTCACAGCCATCAGATGCTCCATCTTATCTACCTGAATCTCTACTCTATGTGGCCCGTTTGATGTTCCCTCGGATCCTCCACATCCCTTCCCTCCTCTGACACATTTGAATGATCATCAAGGCTTAGGGATCCCGTGTTCCTATGGACTTTCCTCAGTGCTCCACGCCCCTACCTTAGTTCAGGCTCCAATCTCTCGTGTAGATTGTAGATCTAGTCTCTTATGGGGTCCTTGTTGTGGAATATTATTTTAAGATGTGTTAGCATTTGTTTATGCTGTGGAATATTTGTTTAATGATGCCAAGATGTGTTGCATTATTTCATGTTGCATTTGTTTACCTCTGTGAAGTTGTGTTACTTTGCCTGTCTAAAACACCTGATAAAGAACTGAACAGCCAATAGCAAGGCAGGAGAAAGGATAGGCGTGGCTGGCAGGCAGAGAGAATAAATAGGAGGAGAAATCTGGGAAGAAAGACAAAGGAATGAGAAAAGGAGAAAGAGAGGAGGACATCAGGGGCCAGCTACACAGCAAGCCACAGAGTAAGAAGTAAAGAAAGATATATAGAATAGAGAAAGATTAAAGCCCAAACGCAAAAGGTAGATGGGATAATTTAAGAAAAGCTGGCTAGAAACAAGCCAACCTAAGGCCAGCATTCATAAGAAAGAATAAACCTCTGTATATTTATTTGGGAGCTGGGTGGTGGGCCCCCCAAAAGTCATAAGAGTAAAAAAAAAACAATAAAAACTACATTTTGACACCCAACATGGGGCTCAAACCCATGACCCTGAAATTAAGAGTATCATGCTCTACTGACCAAGCTAGTTGGGTATTCATAAAATAGAATAAGCCTCCATGTGATTTATTTGGGAGCTGTGTGGGAGGTCCCCAAAGAGCAAAAGAGTAAAGAATAAAACAACAACAGGTCCTGGCCTCTTCCTCTGGCTTCCTCTATCTTCCAGGTCAAGTCCAACCTAAAACTCCCTGGAAACCAATTGCCCTGTTCAGCTGAAAAGTCTATGGAAACTGCAGCAGTGACCTGCCTGACAAGGCAGCCCCAGTGGAACAACAGGGGCACATGTATCTTGGGTGTAACCCATGGCTCTCTCATTGGGCTTAAGGCTTCCCAAATAGGAGGGGATTTAGTGACTGGTACTGTAAACATAGCCAGCCACTGTGGTGGATGCAATCATAGACTATGGAAGAGATCCTACTTGCTGCCACTTTCCTGAACCAATATAATTCCTCACTGCATTCTAAGTCCTTATCTTTATGCCCACAGATAAGTACAGCTCTCATCTCTCATTAAAGAAGTTTAAACAAACAAACAAACAAACCACCACCAACAGATAGAGACAGTTCCAAAAATTCCAAACTGTTCAAAATGCAGAGAAAAGTAGATGGTGATGCCTAACCTGAATTGACACATCTACAATAAAATTCCTGAACCTAAGACTCAGGAGATATTACAGAGGATAGGGCAGAAAGATTGCAAGAGCAGAGTATCAGGATATCTGCTGCCAGTTAGTATCTTCCATGTATGACAAGGAAGCTGCATCCATGAGTTATCAACAGAATGAATGCGTAAATAAGACCTGAATCATGATGACACCAGTTGACATGCCAATGTGAATTTGGGAAATCTCAAAAGAACCCATAGATGAAAATCTACAGGCAATCTATGGCTGCTGAGAGAGAGAGAGAGAATTAATCTTCTCTGGGATTGAGCCTCCTGATAGAGTATCCAATCCCAAGTGGTCAGTTCTAAATACATACACATATGATCAACACTAAATGGATTCAGATATGGTTATGTTTGATTAATAATAATAATTAAGAGGTCAAAAATTTGGGAGGGAGTGAGGAGGAAACAAGAGGAGTGGGAGGGGAAGGAGGGTGAAATGATGCAAATATAGTATTCAGGTATGAAATTCTCAAAAAGAATTAATAATAAAAAAAGAACTGTCATAGGACCCAGGCCAGGCTATGAGTGTGGTGGGGGCCAAGAGAGTAGAAACAATACTAACTCATCCTGACAACCTTAGTTCTCCCATCTGTGAGATGAGGTGGGCGGGCGGTTCATTGTTTCTCAGATTGCTCAGTGATGGGAATGCCTAGTCTCCCCAGCTGTACCTGCTCCTGTCATATGTAATGGTGTAGCTACTTTTACCTTCCTGTTGAACTGTATCGCTCCCCATGTGGTCATACGTTATAGGATTATAATCTCGCTTATTACCATAATGGCCTCTGTTGCTTTCTTTGAAAGTCATATTTTGATTTTTCAGTCCTCGTAGTCTCTCGTCTCTACCTCCTCTCTGGAAGTTCTTCATCCTGAGGTAGAAATGGCAAATGAAAGGAGAAAGCCTGACTTGTCATGGGGAGGGGACAACCAAAGGAGCGCCCCCAGATACCACTTCTGGGTGACTGGGTGTGTATGCTCAAGGCTGGGAGTCTTTGGGACAGTTCATCAGTCCTCGGCAGGACCTCCCTACTTGTACCTGTTGTTGTGGGGTGGGTACTGGGCTATCTGCACCGTGAGTTCTGAGTGTGAGTTCTGGAGCATTTCTCCTCACAGGACAGTCAACTGTGCACCAGGTTGGTGTTTTGAATGACTGCCACAGGCAGCGCATCCCAGGGCCTGCAGCTGTGGAGGAAGAAACAGACCTGGGTGTGCTCTTAGGAGCTTGACCGAGACCAAGTCCATGTGTTTCTAGGAGCTGAGGTATTCTTATGGTTGTACTGCTGTCACCTCTGCCTGTAGCTAGAGTTTTCCTGCCTTGCCCACAGTCAGGACAAATCTCTGTCACCTGCCAGTCCCACAGCCGCTCAGACCCAACCAAGTAAACACAGAGACTTATATTGCTTACAAATTGTATGGCCGTGGCAGGCTTCTTGCTAACTGTTCTTATAGCTTAAATTAATCCATTTCTATAAACCTATACCTTGCCACGTGGCTCGTGGCTTACCAGCATCTTCACATGCTGCTTGTCAGGGTGGCGGCTGGCAGTGACTCCTTCTGCCTTCCTGTTCTCTCAGTTCTTCTCTCTGTTAGTCCCGCCTATACTTCCTGCCTAGCCACTGGCCAATCAGTATTTTATTTATTGACCAATCAGAGCAAGACATTTGCCATACAGAACATCCCACAGCATCTGTCTAATTTCAAGTGTTTGTATGACTTCAGGAATGAGCCCCACGTCTAGTAACATGAGTACACACCACCAGAGCCCCTGAACTTCTGGATATGTGTGCTGTTAACAGCTGCACAACCCAGCCCGCCCTGATGGGCATGGGCACTGGCTCTCTGCCGGGGGAATGCATGCTGCATCCCAAACTTTTATCTGGTGACCTTAGGTTAGGCAAATTGGGAGAAAGTTGGTGTGAAGAAGAGATACACACAGTGACTTGATATTTTCTCTACATGCGTGGCCACATATGGTGACCTGAAATGAACTTGTGCTGCGCCAGGCCTGAGACACTCAGAAGTTCTTTCTGCACTGGCCCAGCTGACTGGTTCTGGAAGGGCTTGTCAAGGTGGGTGAGGCCAAGTCTGAATGCCTGGCAGTCCCATCTGTGCGGTCGGGGAAGGCCACCTGTTCCCACATTACTCTGGCACTTGGTGAGAGGCCTCTGGGTCCTGAGGGACAGAGTGTTTTCTCCTTGGTGCTCTTCTTGGTCTCATTTTCAGCGACACCTCCTCTGTGTCGGTGTAAAGGTTTTTGAGAGACAGGGAAACGTGAGAGCACACACTCCATTCCCAGCCCCGTTTCTCCCAGGGGGCTCTGAGCCAAGCCAACAGGAAGGTGAATCTCATCTTTATGACATCTTCTGCCCCCCAACTTCTGCCCACAGGGTGGGGGTGGCCTTCCCTCCTGGGGAGTGTCTGCTTCCATCAGAATGTGTTCTCTCTGCCCCCTGGGACCCCCTGCCAGTGGGTTTCAGGGTGATGATCTGTTATCTGATAGATTTCCTCTCAGTACATATGCTGAAGAGGGTAAGCCTGCCTGCGGTGTTTGTTCATCCCACACTCCTGAATGTTCTCCTGTGTCCAGCATGGAGCATGAAGAGGAGGGTGAGGCTCTTGGTCAAGGCCTGCCCCTGTCGCTAAGCTCTTTCAGGGCTAGCCGTGTTTGTAGATGTCTCTGGTAGGATCGTGTCTGTGTGTGTGTGTGTGTGTGTGTGTGTGTGTGTGTGTGTGTGTGGTGTGTTAAGAACTGCCATAAGACCTAGGCTGTCAGTGTGATGGGAGTTGATAGAGCAGAGAAAATGTTAAGTCACCCATTTTAGCCTCAGTTTCCCCATCTGTGGGATAATGTTGTTATGCCATCTGTGGGTCATTGGTTATTTCTCAGATTGCTCAGTGATAGGAATGGCCCTGGAGACTGGTTCAGTTTCCCAGTTTGTTCTTGACAGCCTGGACTCGGGTCTGTCCAGCCACCCAGATCTGCCCCAGGAGGTAGGATGGGGCGGAGGTGTGGGGGTGGGGGTGGGGTCGTGTGGGCAGGCTGTAATAAAGCATGGGGGTGCATAGTGGAGGTCCTTCCTGGTGCTAAATTCCTGAACATTCTCTGCTTTGTGTTGGGAAAGCATTTTCCATGGCTGGCAGCAGCCAGGAGAATCACTGGGCTGGGAGACAGGGACATTGTTAAGCTCTAATTGGTTGCTGAATAATTTAACCATCCAGTTAGCAGGACCAGGGAGAGGCTGTGGAGCAGGAGGGCTCTTGGAGGAGGCTCAGGCTGCCTGGCCTATGCTATTTGCCTGCAGCCCTGGCACCAGCTTATGAAGGCTTCCTACACCGCTTCTCTTGGAGACTCCCTAAAACCAAGGTGGGATGGGGGTGGTAGTGGTGCCCCAGATGAGCATCCACAATGGCATCAGCCCTTTACACAGTTGGAAAACTGTTGGGCCCTTTAGCAATGCTACTAAGGACACCCTAACGTACCTTAACTGGGTAGTTTTCCAACATCATGTGTATCTGAGTTGCCTGGTGTCCTGCTGAAACAGGTGTTGGGCCCCACCACCCTGGTGGCCCATTTAAGAGGGATGAGATGGGGCACATCAGACAAGTTCCCAAGGTCTGCTTGCTGTGGCTGGTCCCCTGAAAGGTCCTTGCTGCCTCCTCAGCCTCTGGACTTGGTGCTAAGTCACCACTGCTGGGGCACATACCGTCTGATGACGGCCATGTCCCCACCTACTCCAGTCAACCCTGACTAAAAGGACATGTGTTCAAAGGTCTGGGGTGGGGCAGGGGGAGGCTAAAGACCAAGAAAGTCAGGCCTAAGGGGTGAGCGCATGATGTGGAAGTGTGGTGATGTTTTATTTGTGCACCCCAATAAAGCTTATCTGGGGATCAGAGGAAAAAGCCAGCCACTATATTAAATATAGAGGTCAGGCAGTGGTAGCACACGCCTTTAATCCTAGCATTTGGGAGGTGGAGGTTCATCCGCATCTCTGAGTTCAAGGCCAATACAGGAAGGAGCTCTCTCTAGAGGCTGAGGAGTTGGTAAAGTGAAGTTGGCTGTGGTTTGTTCTATTCCTCTGATCTCTCAGTTTTCACCCCAATATCTGGCTCTGGGTTTGTTTTTTTTTTATTAATAAGACCATTTAGCAATTCATCTTACATGGAAGATTTCTAGATAGTGGGCAGCATGTGAACATGTAAGTCTGTGCAATGCATATACAGACCAGCACTACATAGCACCTCCTGGAGCTGTGCAGTATAGTGCTGCTGCTGGGGGAGGGGGAAGGGTCTCCCATACCTGGGTCAGGATAAGAACCCAGGTCCATAAGCCCAGAGCAGGCCTTGCATTTTGAAAAACAGATTTGCATTAGTAGTTCATGACTGACCTGTGTGGTGTGGTTTCAAGGCTATATGTCAGGGCTTTCCCTATCCCACTCACTCTAGCCTTCCTCGCAGACTCTTTCCTTTCAACCCCAGAGTTCTTAGAGGCTCATTTTATATATCAGAGATGCCCAGGAAGGCAAGCGACTTTACTGCACCATCCTGAGTCACCTTGGAGAGGGGCCAGTGGACAGTGTGCAGGAGATAGGTAAATGCCGATGGACTTGGAGGCGGAGTGGGGAAGGCTGGGTGCAGCAGAGCTGGATTGCGCACTTGGGGCCAGAGAGACAAAGAAGGCAGAGTGGGTTGATGTAGGGAGAACCCTTTTCTGAGTCCTCAATGTTGTGCTGGTGTGAGGCCAGGGGCCCGTATGCCCAGAGGCACTGAAAGACATCAGCAGGCATGGGGCCTGAATGTTCAGGGCTGCTGAGGAGCATCAAAAGGCTGGGAGGCTCAGGACAGCACAGCCAGTATAGTTGGCTCCTCTTTATGTGACCCTGAGAGGCATACTGCTCCTCCTCCTAACCAGAGATGGGGATGGAGTTGTTACAAGACTTGCCAGAAAGAACAGGAAACTACATGTCTTTCAGATCTAGTTTTAAGTTCATTAGACCTGAAAACTGTGGGAGAAGAGAGTCTCAATTCTACTTGCATTTGGGATCAAGGGTCTGAAGAGAAGGTCAGGCAGGTCCTTTTGGCGTGATGAATCAATTATGTTATCTCCTTATGGTGGATTGAATGAGAATGGCCCCCGGAAGGCTCGTATGTTTGAATGGAACTATTTGAGAAGGATTAGGAGGTCCAGTGTTGTTGGAGTAGGTGTGGCCTTGTTGGAGGAAGTGTGTCATTAGGAGTGAGCTTTGAGGTTTCAAAAGTCCACATCAGGCTCGCTCACTCTCTCTCTCTCTCTCTGCTTGCTGCCTGTGGATCAGGTTGTAAAGCTCTCAGCTACTGCTCCAATGCCATGCCTGCCAGCATCCTGCCACGATGATCATTGACTAACCCTCTAAAACTGTAAGCAAGCCCCCAAGTTAAATGCTTTCTTTTATAAGAGTTGCATTGGCCATGGTGTCTTTTCACAGCAATAGAATAGTAACTCAAATCACAAGTTTTTCTCATAGCCACGATGGGGTTTGGGGGGTATGTGTGTGAGAACCATGTTTAGAAATAGTGCACAGGTCGCTTCCAGCAGGAAACTCTCAGGAGCAAGCTCGTCCTTCTGCTTAAGTTGGAATGGAATGCCACCTGGAAACACCTGCTGTCTTCATGGCAAAGTCAGAGAATTGTCTGCAGGTGTGAATGACACACCTGTACTTCCAGTTCGTCCCAGACAGTGCTTTTGTAGAACGACTTTCCCAGCTGGGGTCAGATTGGTGCTGTTGGAAAAGTCTGCTGCAGCTTTGAAGGTGGAGGGAGAAGCCCAGAAGCCAACAGACCACAGGTAGCTCCTGTCAAGACTTGTTCCTCCTCTGATACCTCCAGCAGGAATGGAGGAGGGAATGTTGTCCAGCCGTGTGTAAAAGCTTTCTCTGAGATTGAAACATCCCATCATACGGGACACTTCTTAAGCAGGAAAATAACTTTTAAAAAAAAAGCTTCAGGAAGTCCCTGAAAGTGACCGGATCCACTAGGCTCCTCCCTGCCAGAGTAAGCAATAGAAGCTGAGAGTCCATCTCAGACAGAAGGAAGATGAACTGCCAGACCAGCTGACTGACAGAAGCAGAAACCAGCAGGGTGTTTAGACCAACTGAGGCACCTGGACAGGACACTTTCCAACCTGCTGAGCTGCCCTCGGACTGTGCAGTGTGCTCCAGGTCCCCAGCTTTGTGAGCTGTCACCCACGCTTGGGGTGGGCTTTGGTGACACAGTTGTCTTTGAGTCATTTCTGCTGCAATGTAACCAACCCCTCCGCCATTTCCTGTACAACCCCAATAGAAGTCACTGGGCCACCAAACTGGACTTTACTGGTATCTGTACTTCTGTCTGTTGTTTCCTGTCTGGAATGAGTAGATGTGTGTGTTGGGTCCGTCAAAAAAAAAAAAAAAATGTTTTGTCACACAACAGCAGCTGACAGCTTGCTTTGGGGTCAGGGAGACACTTTCCAGTTTCTGCCCCTTCCAGCTGAGAGACCGATTCCTATTGTTTAAGTCACTCAGTTTTTAGAAATGTGTTCAATAATAATACCCCAAACGACCCCCAAACCACCACCAACAAAAACTCCACAATCAACCCACCACCAGGTCAAAGCTGTTATCCTACTCAAAGCAATGAAAAAAGCAGTCTAGTTAGGGTAGGGTTGTCACACGGGTCTCGAAGAGACTCTTGGATTTCAGTGTAGGGCCGTATGGTGCAGGTGTAAGTGCTGTGGCACCTGGACCGTTGCCTTAGGCCAATGGGAGAGGGCATTGTGCCGGTGCTTGTTAGGTACCAACATAATGGAAGAGCCCTTGTGGCTCTGTGGCAATCTTTTCAGTCTCTCCTCTTTAAAACTGACTCCATGGTGCCCGGACTGTGTGTCCCCGCCGTAGCCTCAGCAAGGCCTGACATCCTAAGATGCTTTGTCATCATGAGCCCTGTGTACTGGACCCCGATCCCCAGCCGAAAAGCCCCGCTGGGCTGCAGATCCTGCCCACGGAGAAGCTTGGCTCCGCTCTGCTTTCCTCCCTCTGCACTGGGCCTGGGCATCGTCACTTCCACATCCTAAAATGTCCTAGCGTTTCTGATCTGGGACCCGTGTGACCCACCTCCTCTCCTGAGGATGGCTTCAGGTGGAAGTTTGCTTTGTTCCTCTGCCACCTGTCTGTCTGTCTGTCTTCTCAGCAAGGTCTCGCCGATGCCATTAAATGGAAGAGCAAATGCAGCTACTAGTGTTCGCGTAGCCGACGCTGGACGGGAGGTTGGGAGGCGTGGGGGAGACGCAGCCAACGAGGAAGACGGAGCCCTAAGCTCTGCTGTCTTCTAGGTGTCAAGAGAATTCGTTTATTTCCACAGTGTCCTTTGTCAGCGCCCACTGTTTGCCGGGAAATGGACAAAGGGGAAAATCCTTTGAGTCCCCCTTCAGCTGGTTTGCATGGCCCAGATGTGCCACTAAGCCGCCCATAGACACTTCTCGAGCCTGCCTGCTACCTGATTCCAACAAGCCCCTCCGCTCTCTACACTGGCCTGTGTCTTGGTCGCTTCTCACTGACCCAGGTGGTACCTCTGTACCTGTACCTCTGTCCCATCCTCATGGCTTCTTCCTGTGTGTGTTGGAGCAGAGGCTGCAGTGGGGCATAGCCAGGGGATGCGTCTATGCTGTGGCTCCTAGAAGGACGTACCTGAAGGGCTAACCCTGCCAACACCATCTCGAGGTGACGTGGAGCAGTGGTTTCATCCAGTGATGGGATTCTTGGGAACAAAGCAGCCAGGCAGCCACACCTGTGCCTGCGAGGAACAGTGTGCTTTAGAGGAGAGTGGCAACCAAAAGCATGGGCTTTGGGATGAGCAGATCCTTCCCTATCCACACTTCCATAGACAGGCTCTGTGACCTTTGGTTGATTATTCTTTGGAGCGCCTCTAAGAATAGGATCTGGACCAGGACCTTTGGTGGCCCAGGGATGGGTGTGTCTGGGACTGAATTATAATCTGGGCCTCCCTTCCAGTCTGGCCCAGACATGGACTAAATATTCTTCTCCTCTCATGGGGGGTCTGGGGGGGACAGGCAGCAGGACAGAGCTAGGTACAGTCCGGGGGGGGCAGGGTTGTTTTGATGCCTGCTTGAACTTATCCCCCAAGACTCCTGGCTTCTGGTGTTCACCTCTGGCAAAGTTTGTACACTTTTTTTGTCCTGGCTCATTTTGGTGCTACTGTGCTTACTCCCAGGCCGGGAAGGCAGGGCTGTGGGCTGGCAGAGGCTGCCAACCCTCCTGCCAGCCCTCTTGGTGGGTGGAGGCTTGATCCAGCAGGGCTAGGTCCTTCCAGGCTTCCTGTTCCTTCTCTATCCCTAGGGTCCCTTACTTTCTGTCCTCTGCCCTGCTTTTTGTCTTCTTGCTGTTGACCTCATCATCTTCTCAGTCTCAAAGTGATTTCTCCGGCTTGTCCCCAGAACCTTCCTTTTATGTAGTAGGGGTGCCTGGCCTTTTCACAGATGCCTCTAGTATTCCTGAAAACAGCCTGCACACAGGCTAGCTGGAATTCTCATTTCTGCTCCAACCCCTAGGCTCCTTGCTGGCTGTATCACTGGGCAGGAAGTTTGGCTGTCCAGGGATGGGACTGGGTGGGGGTGGGGTGGGGAGTTGTTGACTGGCCGGGGCAGGGAACAGAAGAGGCCACACTAGTGGAAGCCGGCTTGTCTCTGAATGGAAGGAACAGAGACAGAGGGATGGCTGCTTTGGCACCTGCAGGGAGGGGAGGGGGCATGCCTAAGTACTACTCCACCCAGTGGTCCTGGGTCTAGATAGACGCTGTCTCTGCCTTGGGGCCTCTCAAGGCTTCTTGGGGATACAGGAATGAGAAATCCCCATGGGAAACAAGGCTTCTCTCTCCTGTGGGAAGCCACGGGCAAGGGTGGAGCGAAGGTGGGGGTCAGTTTGCAGGAGTTGGGGTGAAAGTCTGTGGTCTCACTTTCTTGCCGGGTCCCCCAGCGATGTCGGCTCTTCTGATGGTCTGTAAATGTGCTCTGGGAAACCCAGGTGGCAATATGAAGGACGTGGCCATTCAGGCAGAGGGCCATGGAAGAGGCACCTCTATTCATCTGGAGCAGAGTGCTGGCAACCACTCTCGTGTAGCACAGAGCCCCAAGCGTCAAGGCAGGGAAGGCTCGGGCGGGGGGGGGGGGGGGCGTGTGTCAACAGCTGCAGTACCCTGGCTCCCGCACGCCCTCCCCACCCCGGCTCAAGACATGCTTGTCCAGCCCGGAGTGGTGTATTAAGAACGAGGTGGGCAGCTGCTTTAGGCAGTCATGCCCAGACAGGTGCCTGATGGCTGGGGCCCTGACTTCAGCAGAAAGGTAAGAGAGTCTTGGGGACAGTGCCCGCCTGCCGTAGTGAGACGAGACTGGAAGATGCTGAGGGTCTTGGTACTCTAAGAGCTTTGCAGAACAAGATCTGGAAGGATATACCAGAAGGAATTTTATATCACACATTCTTCCCTACAGAGGGAAGAGAAGCCTGTAAGTGTTTAAAAGCATACTTCGTGCAGTGAGGTTAAAATAAAATACGCTTTCTTACTTGAGGGAATGATGTTTAGTTGTTTCCAGGGAGGGGGGGGGCGCAAAAAACGATCAAAAATCCCATTTCTGTCTGTCCCGTTAGCATCAGAGTGAGAAGCAGCACCAAAGACTCAGAGATCACATCACACATCACCAGTTACACAGATGGTGTAGCAGTACTTCAGAGAGAGAGGAGGTGACTCGCCCCAAGTTCCACAGCTAGGTGGATGCAGAGCCAGGGTCCTGAGCTTGTCTCACGGCAGCACAAAATGGGTTTGAGGACGATAGCAGCCTGGCTTCAGGCCATTGTGCTTTGTGGCAGGATCAGCCAGACCAGGGCTGGGACCCTCTGCAGCCCCACCAGGGCAGCGCCAGGACCTAGAGGGGACCCCGGGGAGCCTGAAACATCCGTCCAGTGACAAGTTGAGGAGACTGTGCACCAATGAGGTGTCTGTCAGGGCTGAGTGCGGCCGGGGAACCAGGGAAGCTGCACAGGAACCACCTGGGGCGGAGAGTTGAGAGACGTGCAAACAGCCCAACGTGTAACGGAGACGAGAACATCCCGCTCCAGAATGTTCTGGGACGGCTGTTCTAGAGCAGCCTACTTTCAGGCTTGCCTGGAACCATCGTGAAAGGCAGCCAGTAGCTGCGGAGCAGACAACGGAGAGGAAAGCGCCAGGTGCTCCTGTATTCTCACGGGAGCGCCGCTCCCAGACTCTGGGCTTTGCTTTCTGTTTCTCGCCAGAGGGGCCGAGAGGGCTGCAAATCCAGCTTGCCCAGCAGATCTGCCACAGCTTCTCACTCGGTGTCTCTCCACACACTTCCTATTTTTACTCTTAATAACCGCGCTCGAGGTTAGCAGGGTCTCCCTGTTGCCATAGTGAGAGGTGATGGCGCCAGCCTTCTCAAACGCTGGACTCTTGGCTCTAAGGGAAAACACAATCCAAGTTGCTGTATATGGGGGTTTGACCGGGGAGATTTAATGCTCCATTTTCCAGCCTTTGTAACAATGGCAGTTTGTGCTGGAAAAAAAAAATACATAAAACCTTGATAACAAAGAATAATGGGCAATTCTGGGGAGTGGGCACCTGAGAATATATAGAAAATAAAATTTAAATTATAGAGATGATAAAACTTCAAGAAAATTTAGAAAACGACAAATGCATGAAAACAGACACTGCTAACACAGCCTCTGTGCTCTCCCCCACGCCCCCACAGACCACCTCACCATCTTTCATGGCCAGGCCAGTGCTAACGACAGAACAGCCTTTAGTACAGACATAGTCAGCATGCCGGAAATGTGTTCTGGGTGGCTCCATCCTGCAGAGTTGTATGTATAGGTCAGGTGCCCTTCTCCTTTTCCTCCCCGGTGTCTCTTGAAGCCACGTGGTCACCACTGAGCCACCACTGTCTGAATATGCTCCTTCTCTGAGGCAGGTGACTGGACTCCTTCGGTCCCTGCTTCCCCCCCACACACACCAGCACAATCCTTGCTAACCAAAGGACGGTCTCGGACCAGCAAAGTGGCATGGGTGTCCCCCGGGAGATTATTAGAAAGGCACACTCCCGCCTCCCCTGGGATCTGCAGGTCAGCACCTGTGTTTGAATTAGGACTCCAAGTCTGAGGATGGTTGAACTCAAGCTTTGCATCCTGCCGAGCTCCAGGGCAGAAGGCACAGACCAGCTGTGCAAGCTTCTGAGCATGCAGAGGGAATGAAGAGGAAAGGGGCCAGGCCAGTGGGATGCCTCCCCCCCCACCCCCCGCCCAGTGTGAGAGTATAAGGAAATTCTATAAGGCAAATCCATAGAATATGCAAGATTGACAAGTGGGAGCCAAGATGGCTACTCAGGGCGGGAGTATGGGCTCGGGTAATACAAAAGCCCCTCATTTTCACTTCCACCTTACAGACGCAGGTAAAGCACAGAGAAGTCAACGTGATTACTCAGGGCCTTACCACTCATTGCTGGTAGGGCCAGGATGCAAAACTGATTCCAGAGTGTATACTTTGAACCCCTCTGAGGATATGGCCCAGAGCTCCAGCTGGACAGCAGCATGAGGAGGCTGGTTTGCACTAACGTCAAAGGGAGTCACTTGACCTTGGTAATTACCGATAGCCCAAGTCAGGATTCGAACTCAGGATGCCTTTAGGTACCAAACTGAGAGTCTTTCCACCTTGCACACTTCATCAGCAAGGCTGGAAGCTGGTCTGTGCTATCAGAGCAGCCTCTCCTCCAGTACTGACCCCTGATTCCCACCCATCCCCACCCCTCGGCCCTGCCCCATGCACTCAAAGACAATTTCCATCATCTTTCATGGTGGGAAGATACAAAGGGCAGATAGCTGTTTTTCAAATCAGGAAGTGATAAAGCAATAGCTTAACATCAAATCCAACTGCTCCCTTTTACAGCAAGCCACCAGGCCCAGAGAACTCAGGTCTTCCCTGCTGAGGTCATGCCCTGGATTCATTGCTCCCTGGATCATGCTGGCTTCTTGGTCTCTAGTGGCCTGAGTTACCTGGCTAGCCGGCACCATGATGCTGGCTTCCTAAATCGGTACCAAGTCTGCCTCAAGCTTAGTTAGGCAGGAAGATGCAGCTCACACATGGGCGTAGAACAAAGTGTCTGCTTGCTGATGACGGTCCAAGCCATGCAGAAGTGTGTCCTGAGACTCCTGAGACAGGCAGCCTTCCTCTGGGACTTTCCCTGTCCCGCTTCCCAAGGATAGCCACTTAACAGAGCCCTCTCGAATGGCGCCTTCATTTTCCTGCCAGCCATTGGGCTGCGCAGGATTCCTGCCACAGCAAGGCTATTTTTAACAAGCATCCTAGGCTTTGGGGGGTTGAGGAGAGGGGTAGCAAAAAGATTCCATTTGTATATTTTTAATTCATGCACATTTGAGAAGGCAGTGGCGTTCTCATCCCTGCTGCAAGGGTTGTGGGCAATTGATCAGGCGCTGAGCGCGCCGGGTAATCCTTTTTCTTCCCGTAACAAGGCTGCAGGGTTTCCACGGGTGGGGGGCCATGCTTCCCAACGCCTGGTTGTCTCCTGATCCCACTGCCCCAGCTCTCTCTCTCTCTCAGACCGCCGCCTGGAGAATCCTGGCAGGGTCTCCTGGGCCAAGGAGGTCTGGGAACCTGACTCTTGGTGCCAGACTCATATTTAGAAATGTCTCCAGCCAGACTTTGGCGTCTGTCCCACATGGGCCCAGGGCAGGGGGTGCACTTACATGTGCTGTCTACGAGCACATTCTGAGTAGGCAGTTCTCTATATGAATATAAACGCGGCCCCTTTGTGTGGAGGAGCTGTGGGAACCTGTGCCCCTTGGGTACACAGGGGTGTGTGCCGGTGGACAGTGAACTCCAGGGAGCAGGAGGACAATTGTCACAAGGCTTGGGCTGGGCAAATGGTGGCAAGAAAGGAGAGCCAGCTCCTGGTCCACTATCTACACGTTTTCTCCATTCTTTCCCCAGGTACCTAGGGCATTCCCCTGTCTCAGAGGGGCTTTCTAACTTTCAGTGGGCCAGACTGTGCCCCCCTGTGTTGCCTTTTATTCCGATGGCCCTAATCTGTGGGACAAGACTGAGGCCACGTGCACCAGGCCCGTTCTTCCTCTCTGTGAAGGGCTGGGCCCTCAGTCTCTCAGATGGCATGGGTAAAAAGTAGCCAGGGGAGCTATCATCCCCAAGGCACTTCCTGTGCTCCCCCAAAAGCCTTCCTGAAGAGCCTTCTGCTTTTCATGTTAGAGCATGGTGATGGATGACTTTGACTCACTGACTGGACTTTACACAGTAGCCCTCTTAGCGGACGGACACCGAGTCTCAGTCCTGGGAGCACCCTCTTTGCGGACAGTTCCTTTGGGGGAAGGCATGCTGGTGCACTCGCTTGTGTCTCTACTGTTTAATGAGCACCTATAGGGGCAAGCTCTGCACCTGCCCGGTGGTGGCCATGATATCCGAGAGGTGCGGCGGTGGGAGATGGGGTAGGGGACTTTCTTCTCTCAAGATACATCTCAGCGCCCCGCCCCTCTGCAGCTCTGTGCTGGGACCATCCGGCCTTGCTCTTCGAATTCTTGCTGGAGAAGAGGCTGATTTCTGGTAGCCCCATTTTTCTGAGAGAATCTAAACACATCCAGGAGATTTCTGCCTAGCGCCTCCTACTGCCCCTCTCCTCTCATTGCAGGCAAGAGCTGGGGTGGGGGTGGGGGAGTGTCGGGGAGACTGAGGAGACCTGGTAAACGTGCCACTACGGAATAAACAGTGATGGAGCAAAAAGGAGCTCAGCCTCTGCTCCAAGCCAGCAAACCCCAAATTCAGATGAAGGGCAATGTAGGATGGTAGCTCTGTGTGGCTCAGGGGGCCCTTGGGATTGGCTCCTCCTTTTACAGGAACGACCTTAGGATCAGAGGAAGTGGGGAGGCTACTTCAAAGCCAGCGGTGGACCTCGGAGGCCAGAGGATGGTGAGAACTGGAGCAGAGCATGAGGCTGCCCTAGGTATCTCTCGCCCTTGGGAAAATTGCCTTTTCATATGGTTGGGGGTGGACATTGCAATTTTTCTTTGAGGGTTAATTGTTTGGCTGACAGCACAGATAATTAGGAATGAGAATCCTGGAGAGAGGGTGACAGCACCATCTGCTGTGAATATGTTTCAGCCCCACCCCACAGGAGGGCCAGGACGTGCTGTTCCTGCACACGCACACACACACACACACACACAGAGCCGTCAGCAAAGACGTGGCTGCTCTACCGTTTGCTGTCAGTCCAGCACCAAGGGATCCGGTGACTGTGTCACCTGTGGGCCAGGATAGTGACCTTCCCTCCTGCACCTGTACACACAGTGGGGCTCATTTAGCAAGTAGCACTAATACCAGGGGCTGATTTTTTTGTTCCTTCCTGTGCTCTAATGTGTTGTGCCTGGTCCTCTGCTGGCTGGAGGCAGGCATTTGGGGCTGTGCAAGCTACAGGGAGCTGTTATTGTTTGGGGGCATCTTCCTGCCTCAATCAGGATCTGCTACTGGCCCTGGCTGGCTAGCCTCGGGCCTGGGCTGCTTGCTCCAGAGTCAGGCTAGCCTTGGCTGTTATGGCCAGTAGAGCCACTTCAGAATCAAGCTGAGAAGCCATTGTTCGGAGTAGGAGACATTTCTTCACATGGGCAGAATCCTATGGGGTTATCCTTCTCCTTTTCAGTTCTCATGAATAGATCACATATGTAGGAGAGCATATGGATATCTACATGCCTTCAAAGGGAGTAATAGTATCCATCTTGTCTTCCAAAGCGGCTCTATGTCCACCACGCTGCTTGCTGCTTTTGAAGAAGGTCCTCAGGTGCAGAGCTGTGGGGCGGTAGCTGGAGGCCGGTAGTTACGTAGCACTTAGTCGTGGCCAGTTCTCTTTGGGCCTGAGATGCTCCTGTTGCCTCAGTATCTCTCCAGCTCACTTTTCCTGCTTCTCCCCCTCACTCCTCTCTCTTTTCACTCTTCTTCTTAGACGTTCCTTTGGAGAAGAGACCAAAGGCACGGCTGTCTTATCTACTCCCTAACAAGACGAGTGGCCTCTGGCGTCCCTCCCACTCAGCCCTCATCCTCTGTGGATAACTTGACACTTAGATGAAATTAACCTAGCACAGGGATGCTTCCCGGAAAAAAAAAATGATAAATGAAAGTTGGAAGTGCCGACCCTGACCTTCTCCAACTTACTGTGTGATGTTGGGCAATCATCTCAACCTCTCTGTGCTTCCGTTGCCTCATCTTTGGGATAACTCTTCACAGAACGACTGCAAAACAGAATGCAAAAGCAGTCTCTAGGGAGCAGTCGTTACATTCGTGGGATGTAGGCCACTGTCACCATCCTGCTCCAGGAGTCCACGTAGGCTGGAGGGAAGCCGTGTGCACTTCGGTTCCCTTGCTCCCTGCTTCCTGTGCCTGGCGCTTCCTCTTCCGGAAGTTGGTGTCGGTCACCTGGGCTGCTGTTTTCCATTCACAGCCCCTTCTCAGCAGCTGGCCCACTGAGGCTGAGAGGACCCTGCGTGGATCTCAGCCATGTGGGCAGCAAGCTGGAGTCCAGGCCTGATGAGTGGGGCGGGGCTGCAGCCACTGTGGTCCCAGTGTCCAGAGCAGGTGGTGCAGCTGCAGCTGGAGTCCTTCTGACTCCTTGCAGAATGTACCCCGTAGTCTTGGCCCTGACATGTCAGGACTCAGTGGGACCCGTACCAGTGCCTTCGTCCCTTGTGCTGGGGGTGGGGGTGGGAGGGTGTCTCTCGTTTCTTGTCTCGTCCTTGGAGTTAAAGGGCTGGAAGGACATTCATCATGGGTCACAGGTAGGGTGGTCTTCCTGGAACTCCCAGCCTCCAGCAGCCCAAAGCCTTGCCTCAGGATTTGGCAAGTAGAGAAATGTCCTGTTCTCTGCCCCTCCCATTGGCAGAGTGAGAGCATCCATTTCCTTCCTCTCCCAGAACACTGGGACAGCTCAGGGGTCCTGTTGGTGCTCTGAATTGAAGCCTGAATGACAGCTTGCATGTGGATACCTGATTGAAAAGGTCTTTTAAGTGGATAGAATGAAGTATGCAGAGGTAAGAAAGAAATCAGGAATGATGGATGTGTATATGCGCACGGGTGTGTGTGTGTGTGTGTGTGTGTGTGTGTGTGTGTGTGTGTGTACATGTACATGCATGCTTCATGTGCTGAGCACTGTCAGTGGGAACCCTACATGGTATAACCACCAGGCACTCTGGGATCTAATAGTAAAGAACAAAAAGAGGCCAGCTGGAAGATCCCAGAACAGTTCACGCCTGGACTTGTATGTCTGGGCCTAATTGTGATGGCGACCTCTGTTCTCCTCACAGGTCCCCCCTGAAGAAGCTGGGAGCTCGAGTCTCCCCATCGCTGAGGATTAGGCCAGCCGGAAGAGGACGAGAGAATGGCTTGGGCCTTACCCAGGCCTGAGCAGTGAGTCGCAGCTTCTTGGACCTGGAGCTCCGACTGGGAGGCTATACCGTTGGAGTGACTCAAGAGGAATTGATGCTCTGGCCTCCAGCGACATGTACATGGTGTAATGACAGGTAATGAACCTGAAGCTGGGCTATCCTTTATCAATGATATGGCAGGTAGGGGAATACATCAGCCTGTATTCCACACACAATGTCAGCCTCGAGAAGATAACTGTGCAAACAAAGCCCATGCAGCCTGATAAGATGATAGATGGACACCTCCGAGTCATTTGTTTTCACCCATGTGCTTGCTGAAGCCAGGTACCAGAAGATTTAGCAACAGCTGAGTTCACATCCTAAGCCTTGTGGGAAGGCCTGGCACCATGGCTATGCACGTAGCGTATCTTATTTGAGGGATTCAGAGTACAAATCAAAGAGTCACTGTTGTCACGCAGGAAGCAGGGAGGTTGTGTCAGCAAGGAAATTGAGGTAGCAAAGGGCAAAGGAGCTCTTACATACCCGTGACACACGAGGGGTAGACCTGGAGCTTTGCATCTTGGGACCACCTCAGGTTTGGTTCAGATGCCTGGAGTTTGGGTGCCGTTTGGTATTGCTCATGTAAAACAGAAAAGCAGACTGTGCCCAGCTGTCCCTTCAAGGCAAGTGGGGGAAGGTTGAAAGTGCCTGGGAAGGTCCTGTGGAGGGGTGTAGCAGAGTCTAGCAGCTTTTTTTGGGTCTAGCAGTTAATCCCAGGATTTAGCCAAGACAGGAAGCATCAGGCAGATCCCTAGGACTCAGAAGACATGGCCTCTTGAAACTGGAGGGACAAGGGGCTGATAGGGCTGGATATACCAGGACCGAACTGCTACTACTGGTTGTCTGGTCTGTACCGCATGCACCATGAGGGTGACACTCTGGCAGCCTCCCCCATGGGGAACAAAGAAGGCTGAGACAGAAGCAAAAATAGCTTGAAGTCTTGGGAAATGACCTGGGGCAATGGGAGAAAGGCCAATGGCTAACAGCAGGAGGCCCGAGAGGGTGTGGCAAATTCCATCTAGCTCAGACAGAGTTGAGGTCTTGGTCAAAGCCAAGGGTTGGGGAGGAGGAGAGCATTAAGACTCCTGGGTGGCCTTGTTTTAAATCCGTCAGAAAGAATACATTGAAGGAATTTAGCAAGCTAAGCCCCTCTCTAGAAAATGCATAGGCTACAGGCCACAGGTAGGGGTGCCCCTGGACTCCTACCTGCTGGAGGGAGTGGAAAGGAAAGGAACTTGTGTACTTGGAGCACTGGGGCCTGGCTTCGCCTTGGGGTGGGGGAGGCAGCTCCTCCGGTTCTGGGTTAAACAGGAGCATCATGGTCCACATTCTTGCTCTGGGTGGAGCAGCTGATCTACACTTTTCAGACTGGGCTGGGGACTGGCCAGGGCTGACCCTGAGAAGGGTGTTTCATGGGAGAAAAGTTGGGCCTGAGTAGAGGCAGCAGAGGTCCTGCCCTGCAGGGATGGGCTAGGATTCTGGTAGCATGCATTTTCAGGGATCACAGCTGCACCATACTGATTAACCAATATTTGCCAAGCACTTATTTTATTAGTTGCTTTTCAGTCGCTGAGACCAAGTAACTGACGGAAACAGCTTCAGGTAGGAAGGTTTTAGTTTGGTTCGTGGCTTGAGGGGATGTAGTTCATCATGGCCTCAATGCTGCTTGTTATCGGTGTGAACGAGGAAGCAGAGAGCTTGGACTGGAACCAGAGCTAGGGTGCATGCTGTATTTTAAAAATGGCCTGGCGGTGGCCTTGGCAGATGGAACCAAGGGGCACCTCGGAAAGTCATTCACACCATGCAGGTGGTACCCACATGGAAAGTTTTATTACAGGGGGAAGAGAGGGGAAGAAAGAGAAAACAGGAAGGGTCTGAGGAGAGGAGGAGAAGAAGAGAAAGAGAAAAGGAAAGAAAAGGAAGGGAGGAGATGCACACTACCTCATTGGGGGGGGGGGGTCTTAAAGAGGAGTTTAAATAAGATGACGTTGTCAGGGCGCTGGACCAGCCAGAAGGCTAACAGTATAAACCCCAAACCATGCCACTCTGGCCCTACATCAGCTGGCCTCCTATCTCAAAGGGTCTATAGCCTCACAAACAGCACTGCAGCTGGGGACCAAGTCTTCAAACACTTGAGCCTATGGAGGACGTTGAACATTCAACTGTTGACATCTCTCAAGTTACAGGCACTGAAGCCAGACTTCTCCAACAAAACACCATGGCCAAAGGCAAGTTGGGAAAAGAAGGGCTTATCTCATCATATAACACACACACACACACACACACACACACACACACACACACACACACACACACACACACACACACATTATCCCTTATCCAGGGAAGTCAGGGTAGGAACTCAAGGCAGGAACTTGGAGGCAGGAGCTGATGCAGAGGACATGGAGGGGTGCTGCATACTGGCTTGCTCCTCTTGTCTGGCTCAACCTGCTTTTTTTTTTTTTTTTTTTTTGAGACAGGGTTTCTCTGTGTAGCTTTGGTGCCTGTCCTGGATCTCACTCTGTAGCCCAGGCTGGCCTCGAACTCACAGAGATCCACCCAGCTCTGCCTCCCAAGTGTGCCACTGCTGCCCAGCTCAACCTGCTTTCTTATACCCTCCAGGATCACAAGCCCAGGGGTGGCACCACCCACATCAATCACTAATTAAGAAAATGCCCCCCTCCCCCAGGCTTGCCTACATGCTAATGTGCTGGGAGCATTTGCTCACTTGAAGTCCCCTCTTCCCAAATGACCCTACCTTGTGTCAGATTGGCATCGTGGCAATGGGGCAGAGGAGGTAGCGTAGAACCAGGTCCAGGCCTTAAGTATCTCCAGACATTGTCTTCCTATGAGGGAAACTTGGTCTTACTCGGGTGGCTCAGGAGAATTCAACAAATAGAATTTGCAAAGCACTTACCTGAGCATCTGTCCCCATAATAAGTCATCAATGCAGTGAAATTATGTCATTATTGGGCTCTCATGGGGTAGCAGTGGGGCTTGGAGAAGTCCTAGATTCTACCTGCGGCTTCCGGTAGAGAACAGATTTACAAACCTGGCCATCAGAGGTGCTCCGGCCACAGGATGGGGGTCAAGGTAGAGCCTTGCACTCAGAATTGCTAAGCATGTTTTTAGTGCTGCGGCAGAAGCTGCGCTCAGAGAAAGACAGGAGTCAGGAGAGGCAGTCAGGAATGTCGGAGAAATGTTGAGCCGAGAGAACACGTTCAGAATTCTTGGAGAGTCTGCCTCCCTACATCCCACGTAGTTTCCCAGAAGGGGGCCACAGAAGCCAAGCTAGGTCTGGAGATTGGGACCAGCCATGGGTATAAGCCATGGTAGTCACTTTAAATTTGTTAGTAGCCATATTGGAAAATGGAAAAATTAGCTAGTGTCATTGATTATAGCAATGTGTTTCATTGAACTCAGTATGTCTAGACCGCTGTAACTGCAGCATTTAATCAATATACCATTACAAAGGAGATGTGTGTTAGTCTTCCTACAGAGACTTTGACATACTGGACGCACTTTATACTTAATGGCCCATCTCAGTTAGGACTGGCCACTTTTCAAGAACTCAGTGGCCATATGTGTCTGGTGGCTACTGCATTGCCCAAGATGGTTGTAGAATCTAGAATCTCTTTCCAAGGAGCTGCTGAAGGCCAGGTGGGTCCAGAGCCAAACAAGAACAGAGTTTACTCTTAGGTGGCTTTCTTACAAAAGATCTATAGTGTCTCTGGAGAAATTTGTGGAGGAGACAGGAGATGTCTTTTTTTTTTTTTTTTTTTTTTTTTTTTTTTAAAGGTAGGGTCTATGTAGGCCTGTTTGGTCTCACTATGTAGCTGAAGATGACCTTAAATTCCTAGTCCTCCTACCTCTGCCTCCCAAGTTTAAGATTTTAGGTGTAAGCCACTATGCCTAGCTACAAGAAATGTCTCCAGTCACTTGCTCACTAGCTAACAATGATGACTTGTGTTCTCTGGACCCAGCTTGGCTCCTGCTTCTCCAGATCGTTGACTCAAGTCTCTCCTGCGTGTGAGTTTGAGACTGACTTCAGGCAGTTTCTAAAATGTCCGAAAGCATTCAGAGCTTCATTGAGAGCAGAAGTAATCATTTCTATTATGCCGGGTAGCCACGAGGACTAAATAAAATGGCGTGTAATTGCTGTGTGACACTTGGTGTCAAGAAAGACTTCTTTTTACTTTTGTGAATCAAATGGCAACAAATCTGAGTTCCTTTACGGGTTGAAGTTGGCAGACTTCCTAGCCGGCGTTTCTGCAGTTCTGCCTCTGCCCTTCCCCTGCATGAGAACCTTGGCACTTTGCGACTCAGGAAAATGAGGTTGGGGTGGCCAGCCTTACAGACCTTGGGGAAGCTCCGGCCCCCAGTGGCTATCTGGAGCAGCCTGTGTCCATCCTCTCTAGGGTGTTGCCACCCCCAGAGTGCACCCAACACAGTGAAGGCTGTCAGCCAGTGCGGGGGTCCAAGTCATCCTACTAGCTTGAGGTCCCACGCAGTGATCCATCAGTGAGAGTTTCCCATCAGTCTTTGCTCTTCCGCTGTAGTCTCAACCTTTGAACCAAGGACTCAACCCCTCCCTCCACAGCCATAAAGATGCAGCTCCTTAGGATAAGAAAGCCCATATTTCATTGTCAAAAAATATGGCCACTCTCTCTGGGAAACGGGGAACAAGGTACACTTATTATTCCGTGGCTGTCATCGCAGTTGCCCCTGGCACCCAGCAAGCGCAGAAAGCAGTAATTGCCGTGTTTTTATTAACACAGTGTCCTACATGTGTTGCTGGAACTCCGCAAGGTCAAGTTGCCCTATGCACAGGCTCCATCCAAAGAATGCATTAAATAAAATTTGCCTTCTGGGGGTTCTCTGAGACTCACATGAGCTCCTGTGTAAGGAAGGCTTTTGTAGAAATAGTAAGTGTTTATGAGACTCTGGGTTCCTCCAAAGGTTGTCTGGCCTGAGAGCTGAGGTGAACCATCTGCCTTGATTCCATGTCCCTGATTTGGAAGATGTCTCTTCTCTACCTTCTATTATCAGGCTGTGCTTCAGGCCGTGTCCTCTCAGCAGAGTGCTCCTACCAGGGGCTCCACCTCCAGGGTGAGATCCTGTTAGTGGTGACTGGTGATTAACCTTTTTATTCCACACACACACACACACACACACACACCCCGCTCTGCTAGGGGGACTCTCTAGCCAGGTGGATTTGGTTTCACTCAGATTATTGTGGTTGTTCACAATCTGGCCTTCTGTTCAGTGCAAGGCTGTGGATCTGGGGGAGCCCTGCAGGTCTTCCTGCCTCTCTAGTGTGGGCCTGGGGAGGACTGTAGAGGGAAGGGGCCTGTAGGCAGATTGGTGTCCTGCCTGGTGTGGAGGGGACAGGATCAGGGGGTGCAGGAAGGCAGAGTGGAAAGTAGCTGGGCATGGGCTGTAAGGGTGAGGCCTAAAGCAAATGGACACTTCCTAGGCCTCTGGCCCTGAACTGCATCTCTGGGTTGAGCACTCTGGACCATGTGGAGTGAGGGGCCTCTGATGCTCCCTGTGGTGGCATTTGTGTTATTTTAGAATAGAGGTGCTCTACGGCATCCCAGCAGGTGCCTGCTTCCTGCTGCTGTGCTTGATGGGTCCCCAGCTTTTGAGCTGTGAAAAATCTTCTAAAACCTGCATCATTGTGGCTTATGATCAGTTTTAGATGGTAGTGTGGCATACTTGGGTGGCAGTGTGTGAGGGAGGGTGTCACAGAATCCAGCACACGCAGACAAGGGTGTTAGCCTGACTCTTCTTAGTTGACTGTGTGGCCCTGTGCACATCTCTGAACCTGCCCTCGTTGTAACATCCCTCGCCATTAGGCGGATGTGAGGAAGTGTGGAGCTGTGATTTCACCCCGAGTCGAGGTGCACCTACATCTTGAAAGAAAGGGGTTCACTGATAGGTCTCATGGCCCAAGGCTGGTGAGAACTGTGGTGACCCCCTTTCCACGCTGGATCTCCAGTGCACTGCTCTCTGCAAAATCGATTGGTGGTGCTTCCTGGGGACCCACGGGGAGCAGCTACCCGTGTGTTACCTCAGGCTTTGCAAAAGGGAGAGGCAGAAGGCCACATTGCCCTTGACTGACAACCTTCACACATGTACTTAACAATTTTAATTTTTCATGATTCTTCTGATAAAAATAGTGCCCAACTAAAAACAAAAACATTTGTATTTTCCATCTCCTTAATTAGTTTCTAATTTGGGGGTTCTTATTAGCTTAAAAATCATCTCACTGAAATGGCCCTCAGATGAGGAAAGAAACATGCAATGCACAATCAATTCCAGAGAGATCTTCCTATTTAATTATGCTGATTGGCGCACTAGAGACCCCCGCAATATGAGCCTCTCAGAATAAGCTTGATTTGTGCTATTTGGTTTTTAAAATTTTGGGGATGCATATTTATCATGTTCAACCCCGTGTTGTTCTCCTTGAGATTCTGACTTATCTTTTGAAAGTGGGAAGAAGATCCTTAGGGGCTTCAGCTTGGACTTCCTCCATGGCCTCCCTTAGGAAGGACTAGCCTGCTGGGAACACCAGGTCTCCCATTTGTCTGGCAGTCGAGAGGCAGGCTGGGGAAGAGTGGGCTGGTAGAACTGTGGAGCTGCATGGTGGAGGAAGGCTTCCATAAAATCATTTAAAAGGGCCAATCCTGATGGGCGGTGGTGGCACACGCCTTTAATCCCAGCACTTGGGAGGCAGAGCCAGGCGGTTCTCTGTGAGTTCGAGGCCAGCCTGGTCTACAGAGTGAGATCCAGGATAGGCTCCAAAACTACACAGAGAAACCGGGTCTCGAAAAACAAAAAACAAACAAACAAACAAACAAACAAAAAAGGCCAATCCTGCATCAAAGATGTTTCCAGAACAAAATTCTAGAATGCACCTTTTTCACAGACACTAGGGGACACCAGTTGATCAAAGAGAGTTGTCTCTCTCACTTCCATACCCATGACTAGTGTCAGCTTTGCTGAAAATTGGGTAGCTAGATACACCGAGAAAGGGACTATAGTATCACCCAAGTATTAAAAATAAATCTTGAAAGAAAGAATCGTAGAGATGTCCCACCAGGGTCCAGAGCTCTTCTGTGTACCCACAGCTTTCGAGCAAATGCTCAGATGTTCTGGGCCTCAGTCTTCCCATCGGTAAAATGAGTTTCAGATCATCTGTTCCATACCTCACAAGAATGACTTCGTACAGTAAAAAGCCCAGCCAGGGTCAAAGGGTGAGTTGTGAGTCTATTTGGTGCCGATTCCTGAAGACTTCCATCTGCACATAGATGCTTGCAGGCTTGCACTGCCTGGCTCTGTGATGGAGTGCCATCCCACATCGTGTATTAGGCTCTGTGTGCCGGCTGCCATCCAATACAACCCAGAGGATGGTCATCAGTACACACTACCATGTAAGACAGTAAGACAAATTCCCTGCTTTTGGAGAGCTCATGGTGGAGGTAGGCCTGCCATAGAATCAGTGGTAGACCTAGAAAAACCACTCTGGTGTGGATAAATAAACGGTCCTGATTCAGAGCAAGTTGATAGCGCTCTTAGCTAGCATGGTCTGTGATGGTCACTTGGATGGGTGACACTGACTGGGAGCCACATACTATTTCTGATAAGGATATCTCAGTTGTAGTACCACTCCTGCCTCTTGCCTTGACACCCCCACTCCCATCCCCATCCCCCCACCCCATCCCGCAGCCCAGTTTATAAAGTTTGCGTGCATTCCTGCATGATAGGACTTGGGCACCCAAGCCCTCCCTGTGCAGAGTACGGTTGATGGTCTCTGCCTGGCCCTGCCAGCCTCTCCCATCATTTCCCCCCCACTCTGTCTTCACTAGTTTCCCAGTAGGGTCTAGGATTAAACATCTATCCATACTGCATCACTTCTGCCCTCTCTTTAAGCCATGGACATAGAGCAATGTAGTGTGACTTGGACACTCAGCATCATCAAGCTACTCCTTAAGTGCCCGCAGACCACTCAAAGACAAAATCACTCAGGAGCAGGGTAGCATTGGTTCAAGTAGAAAAGGAAAGTAGGTGAGGCGCTCAGGAAGTGGGTTTGATTTCCTGGGTGCAGAGAGCTGCCTGGCACACGGACTCCCCTGGCTCACGGAGTCACTAGCACTGGCCATTTCCAAACCCATGGTGTCCTTTCATTTGTATGGCAGAAATGAAAGCAAAGGCTGTGGAGAAAGTCATGCCAAGGTGGGTATGCAGCAAGGTGGAGCCAGCACCCTGGCCTATGCCTGGATTTACAGACCTGCCCTTGGTAGCCCTGCACGGACAAATCTTAGCTCATGAGCATCTGGGGACGGTTGTCAGGACTGATGTTTTGGGATGAGACCTTCGCAGCATCTGGCCCAAAGTTAGACCCACTTGTGAACGTACCAGAAACCAGAGAGCATGTGTGTTCTCAAGTGTGATATGGGGGACCGTGTCTCCCTTCTGGCATTGTGGTGGTGACCAAGTTCTTGGTTTCAGGGCCCTCAGCCACATTCAGTCTTTGCTTCTTCCATTTCTGCCACCCAGAGACACAAGCCACCCTGGACCTCAGTTTCCATCCCTGGGAACAGGAAGGCATGGCACCCTTTAACTGATTAAGAGATTAGACAATGGACAGTGTATACTCAGGCTCTTCATGGAGTGTGAAGAATCAGTCAAACATTGAACAACAGCTGCATGTACATTCGTCTATGCACCCCCCACCCCCACCCCAGAAACTGCACCTAAAAGACAAAAGCTCAGAGTAGCAAATATGTGTCTGCCCACATTGTTGGCAGGTGGGAGAGACATTAGCAACTAGGTTTCTGGCCTAGCAGCCCCACCCTGTCTGTCCCCAGTGTGGCATGGAAGAGCTGGAGCCTTGCTCTGCTTTTCCAACTGAGCAAGTTGCATAACCAACTTAAGAACAAAGGTAAAATGCCAGTAGCGCACACAGGATCTAATACGATGTAGAGTGAAACCTTCCCAAGTTGCTAAGACATGATTGACAAGTTAACAATATTTGTTAATTGATTCATGAGCAACCTGCCTTTCCAGCTGACTGATTATTCTGTTAGAGAGACACTCCTTGAGGAAGCTTCCCTGGCTCCTGCCACCTTTGGAGGCAGTGGTCTCCCCACCCTTTGGATAATGTCAGATGGCTTGCTGGGGCTGACACTAGCCATGCACTGACCCACTTACTGCAATGAGATTTGTGACTCAGCACACACTTCAGCCTGTGATTGGCAGTTAATGGTTCCTCTTTAAGTGAACACTTGTCTGGAATCTTCCATCAGTAAATGGCTGACGTTTAGGACAGAAGCGGTAGTGTTGACTTGGCAGTTGTGGATGAGCTCTGGAGTACCAAATCTAGCTGCTTGCTTTTTCTTTTCCTTTACTCTGTCCATCTTTTTTCCCTCCCTCCCTGTGCTGGCTAGTTTTACATCAACTTGACACACGCTAGAGTCATTGAAGAGGGCAATTGAGAAAATGCCCCCACCAGATTGGCTTGAGAGCAAGTCAGTAAGCAGCACTCTTCATGGCATCCGCTTCAGTTCCTGCCTCCAGGTTCCTGCCTTGAGCTCCTGCCCTGACTTCCCTTCATGCTAGACTATAACTCGAAGCTGAAATAAACCCTTTTCTCCCCAAGTTGCTTTTGGTTATGTTGTTTTATTACAGCAATAGAAACCCTAACAAAGACACTCTCTCCCTTTCTTGTTCCCTTACTGTGGTAGTTGGAATGTAATTGGCCCCCATAAGCTCATAGGGAGTGGCACTATTAGGAGGTGTGGCCTTGTTGGAGGAAGTATGTCACTGTGAGGGCAGGCTTTGAGGTCTCTTTTGCTCCAGGTTTGCTCAGTGTGACCCTCAGACCATTTCCTGTTGTCTGTTGATGGAGGACCCACAGCTACTTCTCTAGTACCGCATCTGCCTGCATGCTACCATGCCTCACCTTGATCATAATGGACTGAACCTCTGAACTGTACCCCAATTAAATGTTTTCCTTTATAAGAATTACAGCAGTCATGGTGTCTCTTCACAGAAATAAAAACCCTAAGACAGAAGTTGGTACCAGGGACTGGGGTATTGCTATGATTGGCCTGGCCATGTTTTTGTTTGGAGGAATTCGAACTTTGGTGCTTTGTATTAGGAAAGCAGTGGAATGCTTTAAGCACTGTTTAATGGGCCATACCAGTAGGAGCATGGAAGACAGAGGTGCTGAGAGTCCTTTGAACTGCTGTCGGGGGCTGGCTTGGGAGGTTTCAGAGGAGAGGAACTTACATTCAAAATGCTACACTTACCTACTCTGTCCCCAACATTCTTCTATCTCTCTTTTTTATTGAGTTAGAAAAGAAATCCAACATCATGATCCTATTTGAAGGCCACATGGAGTAAGGGTACAAGCACAGGGCTGTGACTCTGGAGAAAGTTCTCAGCCCCACTCACTGTAGGGTGGTAAGGAAGACAGTCACAGGCCCCCACTGGACTTCAGGCCCTCTCAGATGGGTTGGAAAAGGAGTTTCTCTTAAGCGTCCGACTGAAGGCCAACCCACAAGTGTGTAGAAAGCCTCTGTCAGTGAGGAATATCTTTGCTCTGGTTACAGAAGTAACTTGCATACATAGAAGAAATTAAAAACCACACAATGACATTTAACTGAGTGAAGGAACTTGCATCCCTCCATAATCACCAAAGGTGATTTGGGGGTTACTATTTGATTTATATCCATATAAATCTGTTTTGGTATCTGTATCACAGGTCTAGAAAATAGTTCCATATTAAGCAAGTGTGAGATCTAGGTATATACTACATAACTTGTATTTTTGCTTGATATTTATTTTAAAAACTGCTTACACACCTTACTCTAATTCTTTATAATGAGGCTTTCTATAACTGGATATAATTTATTAATAGGGTAGGATTAATTTAGCTCCTTGATGGACGTCTGGGTGATACGTTAGGTTCTAAGATCTCTGTTTGGCTCTTTTCCTACCCTGGAGGATCAAAGAAGAGGCTGGGGGATGGGGGACACCTCCATCCTTAGGAGAAGCCTCCACTCACTCACCTTTCCAGATCCTTCTCAGGCAAGCATAGTGCTGAGCATGTATAAGCACTTGGTGCCACGTCAAGGCCAGTTGGAGACTGGGGATGCAGTGAGGAGGCCCTGGGCAGGGAAGCAGCAGTGTGGGTGGAATGTATTGGGCAGGGGGGCTCTGAGAATGTAAACACATGCTTCGTGTATTTGGGGTGCTCCTAGAGCCAGTGCCAGGAGCTAGGCAAGCCAGATGTGGTCATGAGCAGATGTAGGCACAGCCCAATAGAGAAGTACAGGCCTGAAGCTGTGTGGGCCCCAGGTCAGAGAGCCTTTCTGGTCCTTCCAGAGAGGGGCAGGGAGACAAGGTCACCACGGATAAGCTGAGCACATGGCAGCACCCCCCAGTTCCCTGAGATCACTAACCTTGTTCTGCATCAATGTGAGGACGAGTTCCCTGGCAGGACACTGTTAACACCCATGCTCCCAAGAAGACAGGAGGGAGAAAGTTGTGGCTTTTCCACCTGCAGTAATTTTCTGTCTCCTCGTGTTTAATTGAGTTAGAGTTCAAAATCAAAATGCTGGACCAGGCATGGCAGTGCCATGTGTGATTGATCCCAGCACTGGGAAGGCAGAAGCTGGAACATGGTGAATTTGAGGCCAGCCTGGGCCACATAGTAAGACCATGTTTTAAACCGAGCATTTTAAACCACACATCAGAAATGTTGTACTGCCCAAAGGTGTACAGGCACCTCCTTACCTCAGTTTCTTTTTACCTCATCCTTGTCCCTGCAGCTGCTGCAGGTTACCATTGGTGCTGCATTGTGGCTGACCCCTCTAGTGCTTCCTTGTGCTATTAGAATGTAGAAATCTGAATGCATAGTCCTAGTTTTCATTTTTCCATAGAGAATACAGCCTACTGAGTACTCCATAGAGTACGGTGATTTTTATTTCCTGAACTATATGCCCTGGGACTCTCTCCACATTAGTACACATAGTATTTCTTTAGACCCTCTGTGTAGTACACATAGTATTTCTTTAGACCCTCTGTGTAGGACACATAGTGTTTCTTTAGACCCTCTGTGTAGTACACATAGTGTTTCTTTAGACCCTCTGTGTAGGACACATAGTGTTTCTTTAGACCCTCTGTGTAGTACACATAGTGTTTCTTTAGACCCTCTGTGTAGGACACATAGTGTTTCTTTAGACCCTCTGTGTAGGACACATAGTGTTTCTTTAGACCCTCTGTGTGTACACATAGTGTTTCTTTAGACCCTCTGTGTGTACACATAGTGTTTCTTTAGACCCTCTGTGTGTACACATAGTATTTCTTTAGACCCTCTGTGTGTACACATAGTATTTCTTTAGACCCTCTGTGTAGTATCCCATAGTATGCATGCACCATATTTGTCCGTCATGTCCTGTTTTCTCTTTTTGCTATTGAAAACAGTTATTTGTTGCATCTGGTATCCGTCTGAACTGTTTTCTTTGTGTACATTTAATTACAAAGCGGCCTAAGTCCTTGCTAGAAGTAGGTAGAGTATACATTATCTATGAACACGTTAAGTGAATGATAAGTCTGATGCCACTGTCTCCACCTGGGCCTTGCCTGTGTGTCCTGGCACCTGGGCGGCAGAGTGCTTTCTCCTCAAACCTTGATTCTGTGTGCACACTCCCTCACGTGTGGCCACATGCATTTGGCTGTAGACTGTGAAGCCCTGTCCTCACCAGTACATGAAGAAGGGATGTTTCACACATGCTTCACATTAGCCCTACGATTGAGCTTCTGCGTGAATAAGAATCAATGCAGCAGCCAACTGCCAGCCGAGCCCATTTGGAGTGGATTTAGAGTGGAATCTGCAGCCCCACCTTTGACTGCCACCCTGTCAGATGCCGTGTGGTAATTGTAGCAACAGCTTACATTTTTCTTGTGCAGCCCTTCCTAGGACTGTGGGCCTGGGCCTGGGCCACGGTGGGCCTTTCCCGTTCAGGGGGTGTCTGAGTCTCTCAGTGAGTTTCTTCCTGGTCGGTTAGTAGGTCATCAGCCAGTAGAGCAATCGGTCCTGTAGCCCCCATGCCGTTCTATACAGCTTCCTGCAAGCTCTGTGTCCTCGTGGGGAACTCAGTATAGTCGCACATCTGAACCTGACTCTTGCGGCAAACCGCAAGGCCCCTCCAGCTTTAGCATACCCCACTCACCCCCTGCACCCTCTCTCTAGTCAGTAAGTGCTTCTGGAGGCTGCTCTACTTTTCAGACCTCACGTCTTCATGACATCCAGACTGGCACCACTTTTCCCAGTCACCAGCAGGCTTCCCATCGAGTTTTCATCCTACGAACCATGCTCGGTGTGCTTTCCCAGTGGAGATGCTAGGGCCCTGCTGCCTTTATCTGGAGGTGGAGGATGTCACCAGGGCTCACCAGCTCTGGCTTCTCGATCAGCCTCTCCTCTAACCCTCTTCTTTTTGGCTTCTAGAACAGCAGTACCTCCCTTCCTGGGGGTGTGAGTGCTCTGCTCTTTCTGGGCAGTGACATCATTCCTTCAGCAGGTTAACCCTGGCCCACCATAGAAAACAAGACCGGCTTTTGCTTCCCTAGATATCGGCTTTATGTTAGGCCCTACTGAATGAATTTCAGCATTATCACATTACTTAGGCCATTTGGACTTCTGTAACAAGATGCCAAAATAGTAGGTTTTGTTGTATTCTTCCAGTACTTGTGTGTGTGTGTGTGTGTGTGTGTGTGTGTGTGTGTGTGTGTGTGTGTTAAAGCACAGAGATTTGAATGTGTGCCTGTGTTTTCTATTTCTACTTTATCGTGTATAACATAGCCTTCTCCTATTGGGCCAGGCCTGGGGCTCACACCTGTAATCCTAGCACTTGAGAGTCAGGAAAGAGGCCTGCTGCAAGGTCCAGGCTAGCCTCTTTTATATAAGTTCCGTGTCAGCCTGGGCTGCACACAAAGAGAGACCTGATTCCCAAAACCAACCAAATCAAAAGCCAAGCAGCCCTACCGTGTCCGCCACTCTGTGGCTTACTTCATCTTCTTGTCTAGATATCCTGGAAATCTCATCATATTAAAACATACCCTTGCCTCATAAACCACGGGAACTCTGCTCACAGTCTGAAGGGTTAGCGGTCCAAAGTCAAGAGCCAGCAGATTAGGTGGCCACTTCCTCCACAGGCAGCCCCTCTGGCTTTATCCCCC
The DNA here is from genome assembly GCF_049852395.1 of Peromyscus maniculatus bairdii. Lineage (NCBI taxonomy): Eukaryota > Metazoa > Chordata > Mammalia > Rodentia > Cricetidae > Peromyscus > Peromyscus maniculatus. The sequence goes on from NC_134870.1 coordinate 67,312,747, forward strand.
GCCCCCAGGCAGCTCACTGGAGCCTTCTGTGAGGGCACTTGTCCGATGCACAAGGACCCTCATGACAGAATCACCCCCAGAGTTCTCATCTCCTAATACCATTACTTAGGGCTAGGATTTCAATGTATGACTTATGAGGGGCACAGACATACAGACCATAGTATCCTGGCTTTTAATAAATATCTCCCCTCACTAGAATGCAAACACCATGTCCCTTTGGCAGCTGGACCCCAGATTTCCTGTACAGAGCCTGAATGTGGCAGGAGGAAGCAAGTATGGGCAAGCTGTGTCCTGAAGAGCGGGGATTACAGCTCCCCCAGTGAGGATCCCCACCACAGCAGCAGCATGAAAAGAAGGGCGAAGACCTGGGACAGCGGAGAATTTCAGAGGCGGGGCTTGACTTCTAGGGCAGGAGAACAGACCCTGTGGGTTAGTCCGTGGGCTCTGGAGCCAGCTTGCCTCTTTCTGCCCACGTGATCCTGAAGGATCTGCCTACGTGATCCTGAAGGATCTGCCTACCTTCTTGTGAAGCCCGCTTCTCTGTCTGAGAAACGGGGCCAGTTCCTCCCTTTTCTCAAGGAAGGCTGAGGATGGCGGACGTTAGCCCAGGCAAAGCGCTTGGCACCATGCTAGCTCTGAGAGCCAGACAGTGAGTCCCGAGAGCGTGACTTCCTGCCACAGCCACGCAGAGCTTGGTCCTCCATCCTTGCCAGCCACTGAGCCCTCAGCAGGGAAATAGCCCTTGCCCTCCGGCCATTTCCAGTCACGTGGCTACAGCACAGTGCTGATCAGCCAAGACCAAGTGCCTACCCTCCTCCAGGGAACATGTGATAGCTGCAGACATTTTTCCAAGTGTCAGGGACCTACGGAGGGGATGATATTGGCGTGGAGCAGAGGCGCTTCCGAGCATCCTCCCACGCATGAGATACCCCCCCACACACACATACACACACAGTGACACCCAAACTGCCAGCGGGGGCTGAAGTCGAGCGGCTTTGCCGAGGGCTTAGAGGGGGCCTCCGGGTGAATGAAGTACACTGGAAACTAACCCAGTGGAGGGCAGGGTGGTCTTAGCCCACACAGGAGAGAATGTTCTCTCCTGTTTACAGCTCAGAGATGGAGATGTGGACAAGCGAGGGTGTGAAAGGGAGCAAGGAGATGCTCTAATGGGGGAGGGGGGGCAGTCTAAGCAGATGGGGTGTTCTAGGCAACAAGAAGCATTCCTTTGAGTGACATCTTTGACGCCAGGATGCCCCGCCCACTCCTGATCCAGGGGGCCTTTAAAGATGGAGGGGGGTGGCAGAAGCAGAGGTGCTGTTCCTCACAGGGCCAGATAGATCCATGTGTGTGTGCAGCCCAGCGGCAGCGGCTGTTCCAGCGAGCATCCGACTACTATAGCTGCCCTTGGGAGGTGTGAGGACTCTGGGTAAGGTGTAAATCACACTCCATCCAGCTTCCCCACCCCCGGCCCAGCACCATTTGCACCTAGAAAAACGTCTAATAAAATGCATTCCAAGTCCTACTCCTATAGGAGCCAGAGCCGGGAGGAGCTGGGGCTGGGAGTCAGACCAGTGTAGCCCTGATTATGTGAAGCTGAGCCTCAGGGCTTTTCGGGCCTCCGAAGATGCTCTCGGGGCCTCTGGAAGCAGTGGTTACTAGGTGTATCTAAACCTGTCTGTAAGCCTGTAGGACGGCCCTGCAGAGAGTCTCTGGGTCCTAGCTATGGTGTGGGTTAGGTGGCACATATTCTGCCAGGCACCTCTTACCTGCACAAGTGCAGTTAGATCATCTAGCGCAGGATGGGGGCAGATAGGCTGCCCTTCGGTGGGAAAGACCACTCAGAGCGTTGCTTGGGAGAGCAGGTGGCTAGAGAGAGGCTTGAGCCCTGTGCACCACGACTGGCAGAGACAGGACACTCGAGCAGGCATGTGAGCTGGGGTCCTCAGGCCTGCCTGCACACTAGAATCACCTGCGGTCTTTAAACAAACTCCAATGCCAGCCTGGTGCACGGACCCATTCCAGATGGCCCTGGCAGCAGAGGTCTCTTCGTTTCTGCTGGGGCTGTCAGTGAGAGTCATGGAAACCTGATTGAAAGTCTCCCTGGACTCCAGCACGTCCGGCAGGTGCTTGGCTGCCATGAGGACCCCGGGGAACAATTGGAGCTTGGGGGGGGGGACCCAGGAGCTCACAGACCCGGGCAGGGAAGACTTGTCATCCCTCTGGATGCACAGATAGCCAGCATCTCTGGTCAGACTAGCCACAGGCACACACACGGGATGTAGCACTACTCAGATGTGGCAGCCAGTGAACCTAGGGTCTGAGGCACGGTGCCAGCTGTCAGCACGCTTCCTGCACTTGTCAGGGGGCCCTTCAGGGTGGCACGGGACAGGGGAGGATGCAGGAGGTGCCTGCTGGAGTTGTTCTGATGCCAAGTGGGTAGCTTTCTTTCCGTAGTTATTTAGATGGGCTTTACTTTGGGGAGGGGTCTTCACTGAAACTGCTGGAAAGGGGCAGTGCATTGCAATGACATCCAGGGCTCGGCCATTTCCCCTCCCCAGCTGTCTGTCACCTTTCACCTGGATTGTTTCAGTCTCTAGGTTGGCATCTCGGCCTGTGCTGCTGCTTTCCTTCCCCAAGGCAGTAACTAGCTGTGCCTATGAGAATGTCCAGTGGCTGCCACTCTGTCACTCAGTGGAAGCCAGATGACCTGGTTCTGACTCCATCTCCCCTCCTGACCCACCTACCTACTTCCCTCATTCACTCTAGTGCTGTGCACAGACTGCCTCTGGTCCTCCAGCTCCCGCCCCAGGGGCCTCTGGTCCTCCAGCTCCCGCCCCAGGAGCCTCTGGTCCTCCAGCTCCCGCCCCAGGAGCCTCTGGTCCTCCAGCTCCCGCCCCAGGAGCCTCTGGTCCTCCAGCTCCCGCCCCAGGAGCCTCTGGTCCTCCAGCTCCCGCCCCAGGAGCCTCTGGTCCTCCAGCTCCCGTCCCAGAGGCCTCTGCCATGTCTTCCTGTATTTGGAGCGTGGCCCAGAAATCTGTATAACCCCTCCTTTCCTTCCTTACCTCACGTCTTGGCTTGAATAGCACGTTTCTGGTGATGCCTACCTGCCTTGGCTGTTTGCTCCTGTCTCCAAAACTGTCTTCATTTCTCTAAATAACATTACGTACCAACAGTTTTGTTTGTCCTCCTATGCTAGCATGTGAGCCCCAGGAAGGAGGGATGTGTGTGTGTGTGTGTGTGTGTGTGTGTGTGTGTGTGTGTGTGTGTGTGTGTGTTTGTGTGTGTGTGTGTGTGTGTGTGTGTGTGTGTGTGTGTGTGTGTGTGTGTTGATGAGTGTCCACAGTGCACATGTGGAGGTCAGAGGACACCTTTGCTCTGACAGGCTGGGGCTCAGCCTGAGACCTTGGGCCTGGCTGCCCGGGGAGGGACCAGGCAGGCGCCTGTGTCCTTGGCCCATGGGAAGAAGGCTCTGCCTTAGAGAGTTTGTCTCCCTCCACATCAGGGCACAGGGACTACAGGGCCTCAGTAGAGCTGCACCTGCGTCACATGCTGCCCATCCTGAACAAGGGCTGAACCTTTTGAGGAGCAGCTATTGGCTGGCCTTTCCTGGCCTGCAGCACCCCTTTCGGGCAGGGTAAGAATTTTCCTTTTCTTAATTTTAGAGACAAATAGAAACGACAGGGAGATGGAGAGCTGGACACAAGGTTGGTTAAACTCTTGATGTCGTCCCTAGAGCAAAGGAACCTGCCCAGGGGAAGGACATGTCTATGCAGCAGGGTCTCCAACAGAGATGAGTCACCTGGGGGAGGTGGGCAGGGCTGGGTTCACGCAGGCCAGGAAAGGGGCTCCAGATCAATCTGGTGGGAGGGGTAGAAGAAGGGAAGCTTCCATCAGCAGAGGGTGGCAGACATCGGAAGACAAGTAGTTGGGTTACCACTGTTGGCCAGAAGTCCACCTTCTCCCTTCAGTTTCTCCTAAATGTCTGTGGGCCTGGAAGCCTTCTAGTTGAGTATGTACATGCCTGTGTATGCCCCCCCATCTCTGTGTTTATATGTGTGTGTGCGCGTGTGTGGGTGTGTGTGCGTGTGTACATGTGCACAGTGATGAAGGGACTGAAGTCCTTTGCGAGTGTTTGTGCACTGAAATGTGACTCCCTGAGGCAAATGGTGAGAAGACAGACAGGGAGTCCTTGGACATGGGAAAGGCTATGCATTAGGCTTGCCCTGGTGGCCTCCATTGTTCTTAAGCCCTAACCTACCTGGGTCAGTGGGATCAGAATGACTAGGGAATGAATGACTCAGGAAGTTGGATGTTTCCATGTCCCTGGATTGAGAGCCACCAACATACTGACAACCACCAACTTTCACCTCAGTGGCTGCCAGAACTGGAACACTGACTGGTACTGCTAACACTGTGATGTCCCAGGCAGGATTCACTGAGGTGTATGCATGGAACACCATGCATCTATGTGCTTGAAGACAAGTTCTGTACCTGGCATCTTCTAGGCAGGACAGCAGGGCCTGGGGGCAGGCGACACTTAGAACATTTGAGGAGATCTCTCATTTCTGGAATTAGCTCTGTGTCAGGATGGCCAAGGGTCCTGGGTCAAAAAACTAGGCACTGTCCTGTACCAGATTGAGGTCTGGAACAAGCTGAGTACAAGATGACAGTCCTCTTCATTCAAGACCTTGGCCTCAGTGTGACATCCAGCTGGTGACAATGGCTTTGGCCAAACTCCCTAGAAAGGCTGCATCTGTAGAATGTCTTCTATGGACTGAACACATTCACATTTATTTCACCCAAATCTCACAGAAACCAGATGTAATAGGCAGACTTATTCATGTTTTTATAGATGGAGAAACTAGGGTCCAGGGAGGTCTGCCATCTTGCTTAAGGTCACACGGGGACCCAATCTTCTGATATTTTAAAACCCTTCACACCCCTGATGTCTTCTGCAGAAGGGAGTCTGGGGTCCCTCTTCCTAAGACCCCACTTGAAGGGAAGGTACATTTTATTCAAACTTTCTCTCTCTCTCTCTCTCTCTCTCTCTCTCTCTCTCTCTCTCTCTCTCTCTCTCTCTCCTGTCAATATGTGTGTGTGTGTGGGGGGGGTTAATGTGTGAAAGTGTGGGTATACGCCAACCACAGCACTTTCTCTTCAGCCCTCTTTTTCTTTTTTTAAACAAGCTCTCATATATCCTAGGCTGCTCTTGATATCACTATGTAGCTGGTGATGACCTTAAATTTGAATTCCTGATCCTGCTGCCTCCACCCCTCCGTTAATCTCTACCTCCACCTCTGTCCCCAGTGCTGGTATTAAAGGTGTGTGCCACAACTTCCGGTGTATGCAGTGCTGGAGGTGAGCCAGAGCTCTGTGCCTGCTACCCAAGCCTTCTACCCACACAGCTCCGTCCCTAGTCTCTGTTTGTTTTCCCTCCTAGCCTGTTGGTGTTTTGTGAAGATTTTTAGTAACATTTTTTTGAAAATACTTCTTCTACACCATCTGCAAGAGAGGGAAAGAATGAGTGGGGGAGTGTTCTGCAGAGGCCCAGCAGGCAGTGTGCGCTTCTGGGAAGGGAGTTGTCTGGGTGGGAAAATACGGAGCCTTGGCCAGGGTGAATCTGGCTGATCCGGCCAACTCTCTTGCACTAGAGGGTAAAAAGTTCAGGGGTGTGAGAATGGGGGTATTGCTTGGTGAGGGCTGGTCTGTGGCCTCCAGTGCGTAAGTGGACCCCAAAGTCTGTTCTTCATACGTAGGGCTGCCTCTAGGTCAGTATATCTCTTTTCATTTTGGGTTCCACTGTGGCCCGGACATGAAGCTAGGTCAGACCCTGGAGGTCATCTATCTGCAGACTGCACAGCTAATAAGACAGGGTCTAACCCTGTAGCCCTCCCGCTCTGACAGGGTGATGGGTTTGGGGGCCACCCCCCTTACTTCCCACTCTGCCCCAAATTGAGGAAACTGAGGCCCTAGATAGGAAGTAGATTTAATGTTCCCCAGGATAGTGGGTGTAAACTGTTAAGTCCTGAGTGGAGCACCAGATCAGTGAAATTCACATTTGAACAGGATTGGTGGAGGGGAGGAGAAGAAAGAAAGATGACCTGGGTGTCACACACTCCTGTGGGGTGGTTGAACTCCACTGAGAAGTGAGACCCATGAGCCCTGCATTTCACTCTCCTCTGGGGTCACAGAGGACTTTAGTGACTTTCCCGTGTCCTGTTGGGGTTTTGAATTTTCAGAAGTCCCGAAGTCCTGTGAGTCTAACTGAGACTCCCACACCAGTCTACCCAGGCAAGGTTCTAAATGTTGCCAGCAACCGGGGCTTCCCTCCAGGTGAGCTCCCATCACACACTCTAGTCAGAGGTGTCCCCACTCTACTGGTCTCTGAAATCACACACATCATGCCCCACTTTAATTGGCAGTCTTGAAGACATTCCCCAGGCAGATCCAGGCAGGCTTTGACAGGCAAGAAGAGCCCAGGAGAGCGCTACTGTGCCCAGGGTCACCATACCCTCCATCAGGGACTCCTTTCATCCCAGGGGGCTGTGTGGACTGGTGAGAAGGGGGAGCAGAGGGGACTCAAGCCCATTAACAACAGCTCAGCTCTCCCCTGCTTGTCCCACACAATGCCTGCTGCCTTCCTGTGAAGTCCTTGGGAAATGGCTCATTAAGAGTGAAAGCCAAGGGCAGGGCAGGCACCTCAGGTGGTCTGCTGCATGCACCCTGCTCCTAGCTGTCTGTCTCTGGGAGATGGGGCCAGTCTGGTCGGGAGTGCCTTTTGGCTCCCCTTCTCTCATTTCCAAGGAAGCTTGGAGGGGGGATACCTTCCAGAAGGGCCAGGGCTTAGCCAGCTCTCCGGTACCAGCTGCCTCCTGATTTCCTGCCTGCCCTAGTCGAGCAGCTGTTGGCACATCTGGCTGTGATTTGCAGCCACCACACCTTCTTGTCTCCCTGGGGCTCCCTGTGACTTTGTTCCTCCACTGGTCCTCACAGGCAGAGCCCCAGATGCAACAGGATCTCCAGTGACACTTGAATTCCAGGTGAGCCACACGGAAGAGCTGGTGTGGTCATGGCACACTTACTGCACAGGACACATGTATACTAAGAACCGGTGTGTCTTTTAGCTGAAATTCAAATGACACTGGATGTCTTGCATCTTTGCCCATTAAACCTATCAGCCCGATTTACAGAGAAATCTCTCTGTGGCAGAGTTGAGCCCCAAAGAGGTGACAGCTGTGTTCTGTGGCTCCTAGGCCCTTCAAGGCCAGTTCTACTTGGTGACGTCCTGGGGACTATCATTACGGACATTCTGAATGCAGGTTCTGATGCAGGAGGGGAGCACAGGCAGAGCTTTTCTAACAAGCACAGCAGTCTGTGCTGCTGGATCAAGGAAAAACAGGACAACAAACATCAGAATCACAGGTAATGGGGGAGTAGCTTAAAAGCCCTGCCTGTGGTCTCTACCGTACTCCATTGGCTTAATTTATTGGCTCTAAGGAGCTCAAATTCCCCACAGGGCTGAGAATCATTGCCCTGGACTCTTCCCTGGTAACGTCTACTTTGTTCTGTTCTTACCTGAAGCCCCTGGGTTTTGCTAGGAACAGGGCAGACCCCATCTCTAACTCCATGGGGCAGTGAGCATGCCAGTGCTGCCCCCAGGGATGGGTCTGGGAATCAGGTAGCTTCCTTTCCAGTTCATGCTTTGGTGCCATGTGATTCTGAATAAATCAGTTACGGACTCTAAGCCTCAGATCCATTCTTAGAAGGGGATGGGGGAGTGATAACTGTAACAAAAGAAGGAAAGATGTGGTGTGAGATGAGTTTTGGGTCGGCACGAGCCCTGGAAGTGTCAGACGAGGACAATGAAAAAAGCCCATGCAGCATCATCTCCGTGGTAAAGACTCAGACAGAATGGGTTAACATGTGCCCCTGGCATCAGGGAGGAATTTGTCTTATTCCTAAAACCCCAAGACCTTAATCCAGCACCAACATTCTTCTCAATACACGTTAGACACTCAAAACACCACTGCTCCAACATGTGACTGAGACCGTCCTAGAAGCTAGAGGTGGCTAGGTCTGTCCTAGGGTGTGGTCTGTGAGAAGTACTGGTTCTGGTGGTGTGCTTGCCATGCCCCAGGCCCTCTGTCACCTCTGGTGTCCTGTTATCACTTGTTTTTCACCTGATTGCAGAGAACTGAAGTCACTTGCTGACCCCTGGGACTGAACATCCAGCACTAGCTCAGCAGCTGTCTCTAGGTACCGGAGTGGGCAGAGAACCTTTTCTGTAGTGCGGACTGTAAAACACAGCCAAGTCAGGGCTGGAAGTTAGGTGATCTGTCTCTGGAATCTACGTGGCTCGCATTGCCCCATGCTTTCTTACTAGAAAGAGCCATCTGAGTTCCAAGGCATGATATAGAAGGGCTGTTACTTAGCTACAGCCTGGAGGAGTGGATGAGACTCGCAGCTGTGAGGTGGCAGTGGTGGAGGTGAGAGAAGCCTCCAGGGTAAGGCCAGTGCTGGGAAGGTAGGGTGTGGTGGTATTGTGTTCCCCAAAATATTGTGTACTCTAATAAATTTATCTGGGGTCAGAGAACAGACAGCCACTAGATACAAAGGCTAGAAAATGGTGGCACTCACACCTTTAATCCTAGCATTCCAGAGATAGAAATCCCTCTGGATCTCTGTGAGTTCAAGGCCACATTGGAAATAGCCAAGCATGGTGACACGCCTTTAATCCCAGAAAGCCAGCCTTTAATCCCAGGGAGTGGTGGTAGAAAGCAAAAAGATATATAAGGCGTGAGGACCAGAAACTAGAAGATTTGTGGCTGGTTAAGCATTTGGCCTGGTTAAGCTTCAGGCTTTTGAGCAGTAATTCAGCTGAGACCCATTCCGGATGAGGACTCAGAGGCCTCCAGTCTGAGGAGACAAGACCAGCTGAGGATCCGGCGAGGTGAGATAGCTGTGGCTTGTTCTGTCTCTCTGATCTACCAGCATGGACCCCAATAACTCGCCTTGGGTTTGATTTTATTAATAAGAACTTTTAAGAATCCTGCTACAGTAGGGTAGACAAATGGGCAAGGTTGCCTGGGCAGCCTGAGCAACTTCGAGGCTGGGGTGCCAGGTGCATAAGCTGGGAGCACTTTCTCTCTGCTTGAGCAGGAGAGGCTGTGTTGTATGTGGACGAGGGTAAGAGAGTGCCTCCCTGGCTTCACAGAGGACATGCACACGCCGTCCTTGAGAGATGGATAGAATGGCAGCAGGTTGGAAATGACAGAGGAGGGACACGAACTGAAAGTTGAGCTTCTGGGCTTCAGATCAAAGCCAGCAAGTAATGGGCAATAGCAATGGCAGGTGGCTCACCGGAAAGAAATATGTGGGCCATGGTGCAGATTTTCTTATTTATCATGTTAATGAAGGCAAACCTGAGTAAGTACAAATTTGTGATGAAAGGTTAGTTTTAAATGTCACAACTTAGAATCACCTGGGAACAGGGTTGAGTTTCAGTTCAATAATTGTCTTCATTATGAGCACGTCTTGGGGGGACTGCCTTGATTGTTAATTGATGTAGGAAAACCCAGCCCATCGTGGGTGATACCGTGTCATAGGCTGGGCCCTGGACTGTGTAAGAGCCAAGAAAAGGATCAAGCAAGCAGGCAGCATGGAAACATGCATTTCTCCCTGTCCTTGACTGTGGGTGGGATGTGAGGAGATCCTTGAGTTCCTGTTTGACTTCCTGGACATGATAAGACTACAGCCTAGAATTGTAAGACAAATTGCTTTCGTTTTTTATGGGGCAGGTCAGGGTGCTTTTATCACAGCAAGAGGGTAAAATTAGAACAGCCCAACATTATTAGCATCAGCCATGCTTGTCTTTAAGACCCCCTCTACTACTCACCCCCAACTGTTGAGCCAGTGAGATGGTCAGCAGGTAAAGGCATCTGCTGCCAAGCCCGATGACCTGAACTTGATTTCTGAGGAAGGAAAAAAACTGACTCTTTCAAGTTATCCTTTGACCTCCACATGGGACGGACACACACACACCCCACACTATATACTACATACACTATATATCACACACATGTATACTACACACTACACACTACACACACACACACACACACACACACACACACACACCCCACACTATATACTACGTACACTATACATCACACACATGTATACTACACACTACACACTACACACACACACACACACACACATACACACACAAAATGTAATACTAAAAAAGGTCTCTAAAGAGGCCACGTTTAGGGGCAGACATGGCTCGGTCTGAGGGTTACTTTACTCACTGGGATGGGACGGAGAGCTGAATTTCCTGGAAGCTGTTCCACCTCACGGAAGCTCACCCATGGTCGGAGACTCTCTTGAGCTTTGCATGGTGTTGAGAGCATATCTAGCCTGCTTGGTAGATGCCAGCAGCAACCCTACCTCCTGAGTTGGGCACAACCAAAAATGTTTTCAGACATGTCCAAATGTCCCATCAGAGGCAAATCTGTCCATTGAGAGCTGTTCTAGTAAACCCTGGCTTTCTGGTAGGCAGGAAAAAACTACACTTCATTCATTCATATTTTCATTTATTCATTCACTATTTACTTACAGGTATAAAGGCATGGTATAGTTTGCAGGTACCGGGAGATTTGTGGTAGGCAAGGGAGCACCTGCTCCAAGCACTTCTCACCCAGGGAAAGAGAAGAGAGAAGACAAGAGAGGGGCATCCACCACCCTTCAGGAATGCTGCTGTGGGGATGCAGAGTGTGCCCTGGGAATTTGCTGCTTATGCCCCGCACTTCCTCTGGAGGGCAAGAGGCATGGGTTGGGCACAGCTTTCAGGGTACTGACCTATGTTTGCCAGAACCTCTAATTCATGTTACTGGTGGCCGAACCTGGGAATGGTGAGTAAAGGCTGCCCATGGCACAGTCCACTGCCACAGATGGCTGAAATGTGCAAAAGTTTGTTGAACAGAGGACCAGTTGCTTTGTGCTGACATTGGTGGTGTGGGGGCCTCCTGATGTGTCCCCTGGGAAGGCTGAAGTGTTGAGAACAAGCAGGTTGCTTGGGTGACTTCACATGGCAGAAGCTGTCGCTACAGCCCGAGCTGCCCAGAACCTGGGACATAGAAAAGATCATCTTGCTGCTTAGAGGTAGATATGTCTTAAAGGAAAATTCAGGAAAGAGTTTCCCTGCCTCAGACAAGTGCTGGGGTGGCCATGCCTTTCAGGGCCTTCTGAATGAAGATTACACACTATTCTTTGGAGGAAGTCTTTCCCGCCCTTACCTTGCTCAGCGCTAAGAAAGAAAGGCTATGTGTCCCAGCCACAGTGGCTCCTCAGAAGCCTTGGACACAGCTCCTCTTTCAGCTTGGATCTGTTTCCTACCATTTCTGGCTTGGAAATCCCCCTCTGGGTGAACAGTCTGGAGAAGTGTGAAGCATGGTTTTTACTTGCTCAAGACTGGCTGGAAGTGCAAGCTCCTGAAATTGCTAATAGTCACAACTGAGCAAGAAACAAGTTAATGATTGTAAAAACAGTAGCAGGTACCCACTGGGCATCAGGCCCGGAACCCTTCCAACCCTCACCAATCCTGATGAACATGTCTGTCCCATTGCACGGGTGAAATCTGACATTGCACGGTATTACCTTCCAGTGGAGCCAGGATGCAGGAAGTGGGTTTGAGAAGAAATGAGGACAATAAGCATAAGGCTGTCCTTTATTGAGAGGCTCACATTTCCCCAACACTTTTGGTAGTAAGATACAGTACCTCTTTATGATAACTCTAGAGGCAGAAGAGAGCCGCACGCACGGAAATCTGGTACCCAGCTCCTGTCAAAGGATGGACTTTATGGTCTTTTGAGAGTCCTAAGTCTAGTAGTTCCCTTACTCATGACACTGTAAGCCACACCCCCTGCCGCTGTTCTTGGAGAAGCAGCCTTTCTCCAATTCTGCGCCTTTCTGGCCTTCTTATATTTTATGAGCAGGATTGTGGATTCATCAGAGAGGCAGAGTGAGGAGAGAGCAGGAAGAATGATGAGAGGCAACCCTGAGGGCAGCAGTGGTTTTTAAAGAAAAGATTGTAATTCTGATGAAAATTGCTGGAGATGATTGTGCAGGCCGAGCAGCATATGCAAATGATATGCAAATCACACTGCCCTCCTATTTTATAACCTGGATATAGCCCTTGGGAAAATGCTAATGGAGACTGGTGGTCTCCAGCCAGCCTCCCTGGGTGATCTCTAGGAGTCTGGACCTAATTAAAGAATGTTTTCCCAGCAGAAATCCTTAGTTTTACACCCTCTTCCTCCCTCCCTCATCTATGGCCAAACCTGAGGTGGGGGGTCTAATTCCAGTTAGGCTGGGTAAGGAACATGGATGGAGACCTCACTTAGGGAGCTTCTGGAGTCTTCAGGTCCAGTTCTCCCATGGGGCTGCCAGTCCAGACTCACGTTGAAGGCAGAGACTATTTCAAGCGCTGTTTTTCCAAGACCATCAGGATCACATGGAGTGGGGAAGACAGACAGACAGTCCACCCCAGAATAACAGATTTAGGTCAGGATGAGGCTGAGGAATCTGAATTTCCATCCAGTTGCCAGCTGATCCTGCTGCTGGCCTGAAGACAGGGAGCTGAGAGCCAGTGGTCCAAAGCAAACAGGCCACGCTAACTGTGACCCGCGGGTACTGCCTGCCGCCAGTCTGGACGCAAGTACCAAACGGAGAGTGAAGAGCTGGAAACCCAAGCTGAAGCCTGGGCTTGCCCCAGCACCCAAGCTCTTGCTTCCTGAAAATGCAGCGTTTTGTCTTGCCACTGACAGGAACTTAGTAATGGCTGAGCCGGGGCAGCTCCAGGTTGGCAGGAGAGTTGTGATGCCCACTGAGAAACCAAGCATGGGGGCGCTGCCCCCAGAACGTGCTTAGAAACATGGGGAGAGGCAAGGTGCTGCTGGTCACAAAGACTAGTGGGGAAAAGGGGAAAGTGGCATGTAAGGGCTCTTATGGTTGGTTTTCATGACAACTTGTCTCAAATTAGAAGCATCTGAGTAGGGAGCCTCAGCTGAGGAATTGTCCTGATGACCTTGACTGATGTGAGAAGACCACCCCAGCTGTGAGCAACACCTTCAGGTAGTGGTCCAGACAGAAAGGACGGGAAGGAAGAGCGGCTTGCCTTTTGCTGGCTCGGAGTTGATTGGCTCAGTTGCTGCTGCTGCTGCTGCTGCTGCTGCTGCTGCTGCTGCTGCTTTCACTGAGAGCAGAATCAGGGTTTCCAAGCTTCATCATGAACTTCCAGTGCCAGATTGGGGCTACTGAGGCACCCCACCTTGTGGACTGAGTAACAGACTGTCATCACCTCCCAAGTGAGAGAGAGTAATTCTGGGACTACTCTGACTGTGAGACATTTGGCCTTCAGGACCAAGCACTAGGTTCTCAGTGCCTCGGGTGTAATGTGACTGTCATTACTATTTAAAAGCTAAATACACACACACACACACACACACACACACACACACACACACGTGATTTTTTCTCCCTCCCTCCTCTTGGTTCTGCTCCTCTGGTGTGTACAAGTCGAGGCCAGCCTACACATCAAATGGCTTAGAGGGCTCTGGCAACAATAAATAGGACACTCAGTGCATGGGTCGAAGGCTCAGCAGGCCTCATAGCCTGCAACCAGGCAGCTCATTTTTGCCTAGGCCCCAGCACCCCGCCTAAGTAAGCCCTTTTCAAACAAGAAAGTTAGTTCTGAAATTCCAACCTCCTGTCTTTGCAGGAACTGTTTTGACATCTTAGGATGACACCTTGAGAAGTAATTAGTTGTCCTGTGTCTTCTGGCGCAAGAGGAAGACACTGGTTCTTCTGGGTCACAAAATGCGGCACTCAGAAGGGGCTTAGCTGTTCAGAAACCCCTCGTTTTAGAGGGGGTGGAAACTGAGGCCCTGCAGGCCCAGAATCTCCTCCCAGTCAGTTGAGACAGGCAGCCTGGCCTATTGTTGGCCGCTTACCATGTAATTAGTGGGATTTGGAGCAATTACAGGGAGTAAAGCCCCCATTTGTTTCTCATGCCAGGCCCGGGATTCCTGAGGAGGGTGGAGTGGGGGAGCAAAGGAAGGTGGGAGGGAGGTGACAGATAGTTGGCAACCCCTGTGGGGCCTGCTCCCTGGAACCTGGTTTCCAGAGGATTCTGTTGTGAGATTCTCTCTGCTCCTGGTACCGCCCCGCTGGCCTCTGCAGTACCTCACTGTTGGTGTTCAGTGCAGGGTTCCAAGAGCCCGCCCTTCTGCTGTGTTTTACAGTCCGCACTGCAGAAAAGGTTCTCTGCCCGCTCCGGTACCTAGAGACCGCTGCTGAGCTAGTTAGTGCTGGATGCTCAGTCCCGGGGGTCAGCATGTCGGTTTTAAAGCTATGTGGAATTCTGTGTCAGCGCCAAGGGGCTGCCAGGCACCTGGATGTGGACTGTTCAAATCAACAAGTCATCCTTGGACAGTTTTCCTGTGCTAAGTGGGGAGAAAGCTCTAGAGATGGGTAGAGGTGGTAGTTGTGCACCAGTGTGAGTGTGCAAGGTGCCACCCAACACTATGGAACGGCAGACACAAGACTGAAGGGATGGGTGGCTGGGGGGTTCAGAGAACGTGATGCTCTTGCAGAGGACCCAGGTTCGGTTCCCAGCACCCACATGGTGGCTCACACCTGTCTGTACCCCAGTTCCAGGGGACTTCAGCCCTTCCCTGGCACCAGGCAGGCACACAGTACATATAAATGTATGCAGACACACACTCATACACATTGGCTGGGGGCCTGGAGAGAGAGCGTGGTTTACAGTCCTTGCTGCTCTTCCAGAGGACCAGAGTTCGGTTCCCAGCACCCACATTAGGCAGCACAAGACAGCCTGTGATTCTGACTCCAGAGTGTCTGAGGCTCTCTTCTGGCTTCCACAGGTACTCAGCCCCTACATGTAGCATATACTGACATATACACAAAAATAAAAATAAATATTTTTAAATGATGGAAACTACCACGGCCTTACAGATGCCACCACTTGTGACTGGCAGCTCTGGGTGTCCCTCTCTTATGGGTCAGCACCTCCTGCCCTGGACCCAGCCACATGCTGAAATTAGCATTTCTCTATGGTGATAGTCTGTCTGCTCAGACTGTGTGGCTCCTGGAAGCTGTCACCCCTCTGTGGATCCATCATGTGTCTTCCAGCACCAGGCCTGCAGTGAGTGCTCAGTGAGATCCAGTAGACTCTGAAGAGTTTGTTGGCGAAACTAGAACCTGGGTGGAATTCCCAAGGACAGACCTCTCACGGACCCAGAACATCCCTGCTGAAGTCTCTGAGCTGGGGACAGTTCTGGGGGGGACGGGGGGGGGGAGGATGACGGGGGGGGGACGACGGGGCGGGGGACAGTTTGTCCTGTGGGAGGTATCCAACAGCTATTTAACCTTTTCATTTGGGAACCGTAGCTCTGGCCTCCTCCCTCACATGATCTCAGGTCCTGATGCGGCACCCAGCGATGGCTGCTCAGATAATTACATGGACTTCAAATTGTTCACCACTTTATGTCCTCAAAGCAATTTCAGAATCAATTTGAGGTTTGACAAGGAGCTGGTGGCTGCCTCCAAGGCCTAGAGTGACATGCTGGGTCTGCTTAGCACTTGTTATAATTCCAGTGGCAGGCCCTGTGCACCCGGGGAGCAGGGGGCTGTCCCCTCTGCAGCTCAGGAGAGAAAAAATCAATCAATCAATCAATGTGAGCACACCTAATTAAAGGTAACTAAGGCTCCGGAAGCCTCAGCCCTCCCCCAGTATCCAGCCTGCCCAGCACTAGCAGGAGACTGGTGTCTCACGCAGGCTCCAATACAGCCTGAGCCTCCAGCACTGAATCAACCCATCCATCAAGGTCCACTTGTTAGGGTGGTGAGGACTTCCCTGCTCTGGAGCACAGAACCCCTCCTTGGGATGTTAAGGTCGATTTAGGAGTTTATTCTGGCCTCAGTGCACAAGTGGACATTCGGAAAAAAAAGACTTGGGGCTACTTGTCTATGTGACTAGGGGCACATCAGGCACACCATGCCCCCCGGTGACCCGGACTGCAATGTTTATTTCAGATACTCCAGCTTGTATTCTGTGTCTGCCCATCCCTGTACACAGATCGCAGAAGTGGAAGTCTCGGCTTTGGACCTAACTTTCTGGGAACACCCCTGGCTGAGAGCCTTCAATCTGTGCTGCAGGGCTGGTCCCTGCTTCGATCTCATGAATTAGCATGTGGTGAGAGCTTAGGACAGTCCCTGCCTAGGCTGAAACCGGGCTTTTTTTTTTTTTTTTATCACAAACCATATACCTAACAAGGGGACCGCAAAGAGATCCTTGACTTCACAAGAAGTGAGATTAGTTTGGTGTCACCTGGGATGAGCTAACCCAGTCTCACAGAGCAGAGCGGGAATGGAGTGATCTGGAGTGGAGCCAAGGTCTTATCAGCTGGAGATGGGACCAGGCACTACATGTTTGTCCTTGTCTATCTGGCCTTGACTTGGTGGCTCCCTTCCTCCCAAGTACATGGGCTCTGATCTCCAAACTTCTTACAAGCCTAGCTTCAAGCTCTCCTGCCCTCACCTCTAAACTCAGAGCATAACCCCTGTTGGGTAGCTGGTGTGTCAACAAGACCAACCTCTCCTGCTCCAGGAAATAGTCTGTGGTGTCAGGAACCTGCTCCCTAGTTGCAGGGCTGTGGAAAGGTGAGGCTGGCTGCCATAGCACATGGGAGACTTTGCCTACTAGCTCCCTACTTCTCACTGGCCATTCCCTGGAGATCTTGGAGGCTAATGGAGCCCTGAGATCTTGTTACAGGAAGGCAGGGAGATTGAGGGATCCTGAGGATTGTGAACTTGCTACTGTTCTGGCTCTTTGCCTTGTCTTTGGAAACTTTAGACTCAAGTGTTCGTCCCCTTTTCCCTTTTCCCCATCCAGAAGTCAACGAGAGAAGTCATCAAGAGGCCAGGCTGCTGCCCCCCTCATGGGTACACATCAGTTTGGTTGCACTTGTAAGTGTCACAACTCAGTGACAGAGAAGGTGAGGAAGAGGCGGGAGCCCTGGCAGCTGATCTCCACTGTAATGAGAGCCTCCATGGTCTCTCTCTAAATCATTTTATTAAGGGGTTCTATGGGGGAAAACAGACTCATGAATATAGGATAAGGTAAATCCAGTTGCAGAGTCCTTGGAAAGCTGGGGACCGATCATACGTTGATTCACCCACCCCAGAGTGTGACCCCTTTCTCCTCCTTTTTGGGTGGTCACATAGGCAGGTAAGAAGCACTGCCTCTCTCAGGCCAAACAGCCCAAGGTCACGGGTGGAGCAAATTCCCACTACACCTCCACTGCGCAAAACTGCCAGCCCCGCCAGGCTTCAGGCCGCTTCACTCATCATTTCTACCACGAATGGGCCTAAAGCCTTTCAAAACCAGGAGCTCAGTGTGAACCACAGGCTCTGGGGTTGCAAAGAATGGCTTCTTCCCAACAAGTTTTTCACCAGAGATCACAACAGCAGACTGATCCAAAGAACAAAACTGTGAATAACGGTCACAGATGCCTCCTGGGTTGTAGCTTTGTTGGTACTTACTCAGCCTCCACAGTGGAACATAGCTTTTGGAGAGAGACTTTCATGGAAGGGTGGGTTAAGAACCCACTTGTTCGCATTGGAACATCCACATCCTGCCAATCCATGTGGGCTGATGGGAGTGGGGGTGGGGAGGCATTGATCTGCTGAGCTCTGTTGTCGAACATTCTGCAGAGATGAAAAATGATTATTTTGCCAAGTGGCGGGAAGGAACTGCTTTCACTTAAGAGCTACCTTGATGGGTCATCTGGGTAAGAGATGAAGCCTAAGGCCATGAGTGGAAAGAGAGGAAATCTACACGGAAAGGAAAGGATTTCTGTCTAAATCCAACAGGGGTAGCAGTGGATGGAAGGGAGGGGACAAATCCTGTTTGGAGTTCCAGGCAATGGTCACCAGGATGGCATGTTGTGGGAACTATCTCTTCTGTAGGTTGAGAGCCCCTAGGGCTCTCCCTTCCTGTAGCTCGGTCCTGCCAGTTTATCTGCTACACATCCAGCTGTGCCTGATGTGTGGGGGCAGGGAGCAGCTGATAGAAAGGGCTGAATCTTCTTGGGTTAGAGTCGAATTGAAGGAGCAGCCTCAGTTCTGGAAGAAAGAAGGGGAATTCCTCGGGAGCCTTGAGACAGGTGGAGCTAAGCAGGGGAATTCTCAGGAATCTTAGAGCTGGGTGTTGGTTTCCCCACGGGCTGCGTGTTGGAGCGTGGGTGGGGTGAGAGCTGTCAAGTGAATCCTTTGGGCAGCACCCAGCAGCAGGGCGCTCTCATTGGCTGACCCAGATGCCAGCTGGCCTCTGTGTTGGATGCTGTGGTCCTGGGGAGTACCTGTGAGCATCTCTCCAGGCTGCTTTGCCCCATCCTTTCACGTCTGAACAGGGGAGAACAATCCAGGGTAGAACTGCACCCCATCAGGCTACACGGTCCCAGAGCTGGCAGAAGCCACCTAACAGCGCTCCTCTACCCTTCTTCCGCTCGGTCAGTCTCAGAGTTTCCATGACAGCTGGCGGAGCTGCCTCCTCCACTCAGGCATTCCCCCAGAGGCTCCCTGGCTGGAGGCAGACCGTTCCACTCTCGGGGAGCTGGGATTGCTGGCAAGTTCTTAGTGTGTGTGGCTGAGCTACATTCTGCACCTATGCTGCCCCCCCCCACTCCACCCCTGCTCCCGCCTTCTGCTCTCTGTACTGCTTCCCTTTCTGTATAAAGAACAGCTCTCCCGGCAGTGTCCATGGTCACCTGCCTGTCCTCCAGGTTCATTCTGAACATCCCGTGTCTTCCCCCTTCTTCCTCTCTCATGGCTGCCCAACAGCAGACTGATAATGACAGTCCTTGCTGGCAAGGGAAGAGCACTCTGGGGTCCTTAGAGGGCATTTGCATTTGGAGGTCAAGGGTGCAATCTTTTCTGTTTGCTGGAAACTTGCTAAAAGCCAGGCCCAGACTGTGACCATTCACATCCTCTCAAAGGTATAGTCTCAGCCCGGGAAAGCCTTCGCACTGGAGCAAAGCTGACCGGCAAGCTTCTGGTCCACCCTGCCCTGGCCATGGCTCTGTGGACTCGCGATCAGCTCTGCCTGTGCCATTCCAAGCAGCCACCCAGGCTGGTTCGTTATGTGGGCAGAGCAGCCACGACTGAAAATATGTGGTCTCAAAGGAAGTCAGGGTGACCTCCTCTAATTCCTTTCCCAAGATTTTCACAACCCATTCCCTTTCTTTATATATATGTATATATTCTTTATATATATGTATATATAATATATGCACATATATGTATATGCATATATTAAATGCATATACATATATATGCATTTAAATATATTTATATATAATATATTTAAATATATATGTATACATATTTATATTTGCTTTTATAACCAAACACCACAGCCTGGGTGGTTCAGACAGAATGGGAGGTTTTATAGGTCCTGATTCTGGAGGCTGGGGAGCCCAGGTACATGGCAGCCATTCTGGTAAGGGCCTCCTCTTCACTGTGGTATAACAGGATGAAGGACATCACCGAACAGACCAGCTCAGGTCTCTGTTTCTCTGCCTCTAACCACTGATTCCAGCAGGGCATTCCCACCTCCGCGACCTCGTCTAATTAGTCCCGAAGGCTTCCCTCTAAGTACCATTAATATATGGATTGGAGGATTTAATTTTCAGCACATGAAGCCTCAGGGGCCGCCTCCAATCCATAGTGATGTCTTCCATCATGTGAAGTCCCTCTTGGGACCACCCCACCCAGCTCTTTGTCTTTCAGGGACCTTGTGCCTGTCTGAGGAGCAGAAAGAGGGTTCAATTTCCAGTCGGGGCCGCGGGTCTGGTCCTGGTCCTGGCACTTCCCAACTGTGTAGTCCCAGAACTTCAGGGTTTTCAGATGCCTGCTCTGACTGCCTATGGTTCCTCCTTCAGGCAGAAAAGTCTGCTTTCCCTTTCTAGAGCCTGCATGCTCCCTGCTGGTCAAGCTCCATTCCACGGGGAGACTACTGTTTGCGACTCACTTACCAGGCACACATGACTGATATGCCTAACTCATGGAAGGCCTAAGCTACTAGTCCCAACTCTGGCTTTAGCTTTCAGATCACGTGGGAAGCCCTGGGCCTTTGCTTCCCCTCCCCGGCTCCTCCCAGACGGCCTGGTGGACTGTCTGGTGTAGTGAGACTGGGGTGGGGCTCCAGCATCTCTGTTCTCAAAGCTGTCCAGGGGACCTTAATGTGTTTCAAACCTGGAACCTTTTCAGAAATGCCTCCGTCTCCAGCTCTGCCGCTGGCAGTGTGAGTCTCACCAAGGCAACAGCGGCCGCCAGGAGGGACATTGCAGGGCCAGATGCAAAACTTGACTGTCCGCTCTAGCAGGCAGAAAGTACGTGGCAGGTTTCCTGGGTACCCTACAACATTTGGCTTTTGGGATGAGTCCTTTTCACCCCCTCTGTGTGGTCTTTGAGGCTTCCCTTAGCCTGTGTCTGTTTCTCATATGTGGTCAGCAAATCCATTTGAGAGGTAGATAGAGGATAAAAAAACAAACAAAGATCTCCAATTCCAGATAGTATTGATGTATCTAAGAGTAGACAGAGCAGCTACACTTTATCTTCGTTTCCCTGAAATTGCCAGGCTCTGCTCACAGGGCCTTTGCTTATGCTGTCTCTGCCTGGTGTCCTGCATCCTCCCTGTGGTCCCTTCCCTTCCCCTGGCTCGTTCCCATTTACCCAGCTGCTCAGGGGCAGGCAGACTATTTCAACCCCACCCACATCCTCCGCCCCCTGCTTCTCTCTCCCACTGCTCTGGTGTCTTAACCAGAGCAGGGAGGCAGAGGAGAACCAAGCCTGGTTTGAACATGTAGCCTCCTGCATCCTCTGTTTCTTCCCCTAATTTTCCTTGTTTCATGCCAGAAGAGGCCAAGGATAACTTTTTTCTGTTTATCTCCTTGAAGGTTGTGAGGATTGTGTGAAAGGGTGGCTACTTCTTAAAGAGGGAGTGATCAACACACATCAGCCATTCTCTTTCTTTCAGAGCTAGAGCAGGAAGTGGGGGGCAGAGTGTGGTGACTTTGAGGACAGAGCAACCCTTAGTCTTATCCTGTGGACACATGGCCCCCCTCCTCCAGAAGTGTCTAGATAAGATGGCACCTCCTCGACCCAGGAGAACTTTTCTATCTCCTCTGTTCTCCCCTTGCCTCTTCATCCTAGTGACAAGCAATGGCTTACCATCTCCAATATTCTGCTCCTCTGCAGGCTGTCCTGGACCTCAGTTCCTACTCAGTTGCCCTGCTCATTGAGTGGGATGGGGGAGATGGCCTCCCTGTTCCCTAGACACAGGACAAAGACAGATGTCACAGCAACAATACACACACACACACACACACACACACACACACACACACACACACGCACACACTCACTGCTTTTTGCTTCTGGAAAGAACCTAAGAGCTTAAGAGTGAGTCTGTATTGCCCAGGAGAGATCCAGGAACTGGAGTGCCATGGGAATGAGGTCAGGACAGAGACAGCTGTGGAAAAGAAACACTCCTCCCCACCTCTGAAGGCTGGCTCTGCTGAGGGATGCTGCTACTCTCAGGGAAGCGAGAGGTCAGCCTCCCAGATACCCTAACTCCCTGGCTCTGGGTCTCAGCTGCCTCACTTGACGGTGTTCACTGAAATTATCCCCAAAGCACTGTCAGCTGAGTAGTGTGATGTGGCCTTGGTCTGGGTCATCAACAGGGTGGGAGCACTTCAGTGACAGAAACCTAGGCAAAGTACCATGGAGTGGCTCATGTGGCCCTATGAACTGGAGTCTCAGTGTGGTGGTGAAGGTCAGGATGAATGAGCTTGCGTGGAAATGGCCTGGGACCACTCCAGGGACCCATGGCCACCACACTGATACCCACTGCCATCTCTACCCACCAGAAAAGATTGGTGTCCTGGATGGCAAGAACCATGGCCAGCTCTGTACCCAGCTCCAGTTTCAGGTATCAGTCACTGCTACCTAGATACTAGGACATTTGGTGGCTCATAGAGACAATAGAGTGTTTATGTTTCCTAGATGTTGACACTGACCGCACCCAAAGGAAGGCATGCACTTTCTACAGGACCATATCCATATCCCAGGCAGCAGAGCCTGGCCCAACCCAGTGACATTTCATCCTGTTAGTGAGCTTGTAAACAGAAGAGGAATTCATGAACTCCAGCTTTCTGCCTTCCTGCAGGACATTAGCGGCATTGATTTTTAGCCATGATGTATGCCATTTGCAATGACTTCTGATGGGAAGAGACAATACCGTTTGGAACCTGGGAGGTTTAGCATATCCAGTGACTGCCCAGTGGGGCAGTAATGCCAAGCCGTGCTCTCAAGCACCTTGTCATTAGGTGACAGGGTTGACTCGGCGGCAGCCTGCTGTCTGCCAGTAACAGCAGCCCTTCCCAGCCCAGAATGATTTCCTTGGGGGCCAGGGACATGGAAAGAGGAAGGGACAAGAAGAGACAGTAAACAGCAGGTTGTGGTAGAGCTCTGGGCAGGAGGAACAGGAATCCGGGTCCCCAACCAGACCAGTAACATTTTATTTCTAAAAGAAACCAGCCAGAGGGAAACGCACCATCATGTTAAGCCGTGGTGATGCCGGGCAGGATTGCCAATGCTACTTCTCTGTCTCAGGATTTGTCAACACAGTTGGAATATTTTAGGGTTAAGCAAAAATGTAAGAGAGAGAAACAAGGTGTGGAACCATGTATCTAGCTGGGCATTCAACCTGTGGGCAGATAACGTCATATCCTTCAAAGGCCCCACGTGTAGAGCAGAGACAAGCTACACCTGTCATTCTTTGCCCTTTTCTGGTTTGCCCATGTTTTACCAAGGCTTTTAAAAACAATGCTAGTATCTTCCAATGTGTAGGACAAAGAGGAGAAAAACAAGAGACCTCAGGGGTCAGTGAGAAGCAGGCAGGGGAGAGGTTTCTGAGTGTAGGAACTCAGATTGGGTACTTGACGGTGACATGGAGCAGATGCTTCAAGGTTCCGTCATCGAGGAACACTTTCTGTGGCCCATGCTTCTCTATGTAAGAACAGGGAGAACAATGCCCAGGGCAGGCATCCCTTCTGCCCCTTCCTTCAGCAAGTAACCATGGAGGAGCCCACATCTGGAGTGCCTGCTCCTACCTAAGCTGCCGTCTAAAGCAAGGAGGAGAAGAAATAGCAGAGGTGAATGCAGAAGTAGCAGATCCTTTGGAAGAGACCGAGGCTAAAATCTTGGCAGCTAAAGACTCAGCTAGCATAGAGCTAGGATGGCTTGCTCAGCCCTTCCCTGCACTAGGAGACAGCTCGAACAATGTGTTTCGGAGCTGGAGGTGGTGAAGCGCTTAACGGGGGACAGACAGGGACCTGGGAAGACCAGCCTCAGCTACATGAAAGCAGGATGTGAGACAGATCAGCAAGCATGTGCTCCTGTGTGTGCCTGTGTGTGCGTGCGCCTGTGTGTGTGTGCGTGTGCGTGTGCGTGTGCATGTGCGTGCGCCTGTGTGTGTGTGCATGTGTGTGTGCGTGTGCATGTGCGTGTGTGTATGTGTGTGTGTGTGTGTGTGTGTGTGTGTGTGTGTGTGTGTGTGTGTGTATGTTTCCTGCTTCTCCTGGAGGTGGGGGGCAGTTGAAGCTGGTCCCTCTCAGCAGATGCAAAGCTTAAGCTTGGCAGGTCCTCTTACAAGGCCTTGCTTGCTGTACCCAGCAGGGCAGGAGCTCCATAGACAGCTGGGAATTGTGTTCGCTCTCAGCACCCACACCCGAGGAGCTGGCCTGGGGCTTCTGTCAAGGGATCTCTGTGGAGGCCCACGTTGTAATGTGATCCAAGAGAAAGCCACCTGGGAATGGGCTTTGGAGTGGGGGTGGACACAGAATTAATTTAATTAAGTCCTGCTTTGGGGACCAGGCTAAATTTAGCAGTTGCTTTGGCTGCTGGCTTCACTGGGTCCCTGCAACTCCCTCCAGTCTGCCTGCTTCTGCAGGTGATTAATTCCTACTCCAGGCTGGCCTGTGCGCGCATAAGCGTGTGCACACACACACACACACACACACACACACACACACACACACACACACCCCTGCAGACTGCCTGGGCCCCTCTGCAGCCTCTGCTGTTGTTCCCTCCCTGGTCTCCTGGGGCAGTGCACTCCGAACGACTGTTGCCTTCTCCAGAGAGCTGAACACAGCAGCTGCCTCGTGACTCCTGCAGTGGCCCAGCACACCCACTCCCGAGTCAAGCACCTCACCGAGGAATCATGGCCGCCGTGGGCCCAGATCCCACACTGCCTTCCCTTCATTGTTCTCAGAGGAGTCTTAAAGACAGGTTGGAAGCATGCGGTGCTCTGGACCAACCGCAGTGACTGGGACTGGTGTCGGCTTGTGGCGGAGAGGAGGAGATGGAAGAGCGGCGTCTCTGCCACACCTCACGGTCAAGGCTGCGTTCTGCCCCTTCAACATTCACACTTGGCTTTCTCAAACTTCAGACCGTTTTTTCCCCGTTTTCTACTGTTACTGCCCCCCCCCTTTTCAGACCATACTAAAGCGCGTTAGAGTCTCCATCAGTTGAAACAGTCTGAAAAATAACTAGATGAGAGATGAGCAAGTCATAAACACCAAGTGGTGATGCAGGGTGACTGTGTGTTTGGGTTCACCCAAATTCATGCATTGAAGCGGGAACCCCCAACACCAGGGTGATTGGAAGTGGGGCTCTTAGAAGTGATCGTGGGGCTGAGCAGGGTGGAGGCCCTACCTGCCGGGATCTAGCTGTAGAAGCAGGTGGTGTCTCCTGGCTCGGGGCTGAGTGTGCCCAGGCCTGCCACTCAGGGAATGACAGGTATCCCTTGGAGCAGAGCTGCTGGGGTGAGCTAGTGAGTGTTCCCTCACATATTACCACTGTCTGTGGGCCAGTTCTGGTGTTATCTGGGGCCCTCTGGAAGGCAGGCATCTAAATTCAGACTCTTTTCTTCCAGGTCCCTTTAGGGGCTGCTGCTTTGAGGGTCACAGAGACTGCGGGCCATGGCCGAAAGCTTTCGAGGCAAGGAAGGACCAGTCTCGAACATCTTTCTGTCCTTATTAGTAGTTTGACTGGACAAGTGGCTTACCCTCTTGGGTCTCATTTTTCCCCCACTACAAAATGGGACAATGGTACCGTCTCCCTGTTTGCAATCAAGTATGTGCAGTGACCAAAGTATTATAAGTGCTTACAGATGGTAGCAGGTTTTTTAAATGTTTTCTTTTAAAAGATCTGTCTTTCTATCTTGTCTGTCTACTACCTATTTATTGATCAGTGTGTGTGTGTGTGTGTGTGTGTGTGTGTGTGTGTGTGTGTGTAATAGATAGGTCAGAGGACAGCTTAGGGGAGTGGGTTCTCTCCTTCCCCCATATGGCTTCCTAGGATGGAACCCAGATTGTCAGGCTCAGCAGCAAGCACCTTTACCTACTCAGCCAATCCATGGTTCAGCATGTGTATTTTTTAATTTGTTTAAATAGTTGTTTAAATTCTCTTTCTGTCTCTGTCTCTGTCTCTGTCTCTGTCTCTGTCTCTGTCTCTCTCTCTCTCTCTCTCTCTCTCTCTCTCTCTATATATATATATATATATATATATATATATATATATATATATATATACACATACATACATACATACATACATGCATATGTGTGTGCCTACAGAGGTCAGAGTCATTAGATCCCCTGGAGCTGGAGTTACAGGCCATTGTGAGCCTCATGTGGATGTTAGGAACTGAACTCAGTTCTTCTGAAAGAGCAGTACACTTTTTGTAACTAAGCCATCTTTCCAAGCCCTCTAATTTTTAACTTTATTTATTACCTGTGTGTGTGTGTGTGTGTGTGTGTGTGTGTGTGTATGTGTGTGTGTGTGTGTGTGTGTGTGTGTGTGTGCACATGTGTACAGGTGTATATTTGGAGGTCAGAGCACAACTTCTGGGAGTCAGTTCTCTCCTGCTATTGTAGGTGCTGGGGCTCAAACTTGGGTCATCAGGCTTATATGGCCTGTGCTTTTACACACTGAGATGACTTGCTGGCCCAGGTGGCAATCATTTGGAAGAGGCTGCTTTCTCCATTAGAGTTTGTGGTAACAGAGGTCTGCATCCTATGTGGATAGGTTAGCTATGTCTCCAGGCTCTGGAAGCCTTGATAGATTT